>NW_026990179.1:15000-345125 GCF_036417665.1 Passer domesticus
CTAACCCTGACCCCTGACCACTAACCATGACCCCATTCCTTGACCCCTCACGCCTGACCCTTACCCCTAACCATGACCCCTGACCCTGACCCCTGACCCCTAACCATGACCCCTGACCCTGACCTTGACCCCCTGACCCCTGACCCCTAACCATGACCCCTCTACCTTTAACCCCTGACCCCTGATCCCTAACCCTGACCCCTGACTCCCGACCCCTGAGCCCTGACTCTGACCCTTGACCCCTGACCCCTGACCACTCACCCCAGACAGCTTACCCCTGATCCCTGACCCTGACCCCAAACCATGACCCTGACCCCTGACCCCTAACCATGACCCCTGACCCCTGACCCCTGACCCCTGACCCCTGACCCTGACCCCTGACCACTAACCATGACCCCATTCCCTGACCCCTGACGCCTAACCATTCCCTGATCCCTGACCCCTGACCCCTGACCCTGACCCCTGACCCCTAACCATGAACCTGACCCCCTGACTCCTGACCTCCTGACCCCTGATCCCCTGACCCTTGACCCCAGACCCCTGACCCCTAACCATGACCCCTGACCCCTAACCATGACCCCTGACCCTGACCCTGACCCCTGACCCCTGACCCCTAACCATGACCCTGACCCCTGACCCCTGACCCCTGAGTCCTGATCCCTAACTCTGACCCCTGACCCCCTGACCTTCTGAACCCTGACCCCTGACCCCTAACCATGACCCCTGACCCTGACCGCTGACACCTAACCATGACCCCATTCCCTGACCCTGACCCCGACCCCTAACCATGACGCTGACCCTTGACCACTGACCCCTGACCCCTACTAATGACCCCTGACCCATGACCCATGACCATGACCCCTGACCTTTGACCCCTGACGCCTGACCCCTGACCCTGACCCCTGATCTCTGACCCTGACCCCTAACCATGACCCCTGACCCCTGACCCCTGACCCCTGACCCCTGACCCCTGACCCTGACCCCTGACCACTAACCATGACCCCATTCCCTGACCCCTGACCCCTAACCATTCCCTGATCCCTGACCCCTGACCCCTGACCCTGACCCCTGACCCCTAACCATGAACCTGGCCCCCGGACTCCTGACCTCCTGACCCCTGATCCCGTGACCCCTGACCCTTGACCCCAGACCCCTGACCCCTAACCATGACCCCTGACCCCTAACCATGACCCCTGACCCTGACACTGACCCTGACCCCTGACCCCTGACCCCTGACCCCTAACCATGACCCTGACCCCTGACCCCTGACCCCTGAGTCCTGATCCCTAACTCTGATCCCTGACCCCCTGACCCCCTGACCTTTGACCCCTGACCCCTAACCATGACCCCTGCCCCTGACCGCTGACACCTAACCATGACCCCATTCCCTGACCCTGACCCCGACCCCTAACCATGACCCTGACCCTTGACCACTGACCCCTGACCCCTACTAATGACCCCTGACCCCTGCCCCATGACCATGACCCCTGACCCCTGACCCCTGACCCCTGACCCCTTACCATGACCCCTGACCGTGACTCTGACCACTGACCCCTAACCATGACCACTGACTCCAGGCCCCTGACCTCCTGACCTCTGACTCCTGACCCCTACGCCTGACCCCTGACCCCTGACCCCCTGACCCCCTGACACCTGACCCCCTGACCCCTGACCCCTGACCCCTAACCATGACCCCTTACCTTTGACCCCTGACCCCAGATCCCTAACCCTGACCCCTGACCCCCGACCCCTGAGCCCTGACTCTGACCCCCGTCCACTCACCCCAGACAGCTGACCTCTGATCCCTGACCCTGACCCCAAACCATGACCCTGACCCCTGACCCCTAACCATGACCCCTGACCCTGACCCCTAACCATGAACCTGACCCCCTGACTTTTGACCTCCTGACCACTAATCCCCTGACCCCTGACCCTTGACCCCAGACCCCTGACCCCTAACCATGACCCCTAACCCCTGACCCCTAACCATGACCCCTGACCCTGACCCTGATACCTGACCCCTAACCATGACCCTGACCCCTGACCCCCGACCCCTGAGCCCTGACTCTGACCCCTGACCCCTGACTCCTGATCCCTGACTCTGACCCCTGACCCCTGACTCCTGATCCCTAACCCTGAACCCTAACCCTTGACCCCTGACCCCTGACCCCTGACCCCTGACCCCTGACCCCTGACCCCTGACCATGACCCCTGACCATGACCCCTGACAGTGACTCTGACCCCTGACCACTAACCATGACCCCTGGCTCCTGACCCCTGACCCCTGACCCCTGACCCCTGACTTTGACCCCTGACCCCGACCCCTGACTCAGACCCCTGACCCCTGACCCCTAACCATGACCCCCTGACCCCTGACTCCTGACCCCTGACACCTGACCCCTGACCCCTGACCCTTGACCCCTTAGCCTGACCCCTGATCTTTGACCCCTGACCCCGACCCCTGACCTCTGACTCTGACCCCTGACCCCTAACCATGACCCCATTCCCTGACCCCTAACCATGACCCTGACCCCTGACCTCTCACCCCAGACAGCTGACCCCTGACCCCTAACCATGACCCCTGACCCCCGACCCCTGACTCTGACCCCTGACCTCTGACCACTCACCCCAGACCCCTGACCCCTGAACACTGACCCTGACCCTGATCCTTGACCCTAACCCCTGACCCCTGACCCCTGACCCCCTGAGCCCTGACCCTTGACCCCTGACCCCTTACCCCTAACCATGACCCCTGACCCCCTGACCCCTGATCCCTAACCCTGACCCCTGTCCTCTGAGTCCCGACCCCTGACCCCTGACCCCTGACCCCTAACCCTGATCCCTGATCCCTAATCATGAACTTGACCCCTGACCCCTAACCATGACCCCAGACCCAGACCCTGACCCCTGACCCCTAACCATGACCCCAGACCTTGACCCTGACCCCTAACCATGACCCTGAACCCTGACCCCTGATCCCTGACCCCTGAGTCCTGATCCCAAACCCTGACCCCTGACCCCCTGACCCCTGACCCTTGACCCATGACCCCTGACCTTGACCCATGACCCATGACCCATGACCCATGACCCATGACCCCTGACCCCTGACCCCTGAAGCCTGAACCCTGAACCCTGACCCATGACCATGAACCCTGACCTTTGACCCCTGACCCCTAACCATGACCCCTGACCCTGACCCATGACCCCCGACCCCTGAGCCCTGGCTCTGACTCCTAACCATGACCCCTGACCCCTGACCCCTGAACTCTGACCCCTAACAATGACCACTGACCCCTGACCCCTGGGTCCTGATCCCTAACCCTGACCCCTGACCCCTGACCCCTAACCATGACCCCTGACCCTGACCCCTGACCCCTAACCATGACCCTGACCCCTGACCCCCTGACCCTTGACCCCTGACCTCTGACCCCTAACAATGACCCCCGACCCCTGACCCTGACCCCTGATCCCTAACCCTGACCCCTGACCCCTGACCCCTGAGCCCTGACTCTTACCCCGACCCCTGAGTCCTGATCCCTAACCCTGACTGCTGACCCCTGACCCCTGACCCTAAATCTGACACCTAACACCTCACCCTAACCTAACCCTAAAACACACCTCCAACAACCTAGAAACACACGAAATATCCAGAGCGATTTGAAAACACTTTAAAACCACCCAAAACCACATGCAAACTCATGGTGTAGAACTGGAGGAGAAACATGCCTAAGACGCATGTCAAACAGCCTAGAAAGGCACAATACAGCCCAAGACATTTGATAATCCTCCCTAATCACGCAAAAAACCCCTGTGAAGTCATGCTATACGAAAGGACCAGAAACTCGCCTGACTTCAATAGTTTGCAAAAGCACAAAACAGTCCAAGACATTTGAAAAGACTAACCAAGCTAAAACACCTTGCAAGTCATGCTATACAATAGGACCAGAAACACGCCTCAAACGCCCCTCCAGCAGCCTACTAACACACAAAAAAGCATGAGACATTTGAAAAAAATGTAAAAACACCTGTAAACTCATGCAATAATACATAAGGACCAGGAAAACGCCTTATACGCTCCTCCAACACCCTACAAAAACACAAAACAGCCCAAGGCTTTTGAAAACACTCTGTAACTACGCGAAAACAGCTGCAATATCATGCTATTCAAAAGGAACAGAAATAGGCCGAAGACGCTCCTCCAACAGCCTAAAATCACACCAAACATCTCACGACATTTGAAAACACGCCGTAAATACGCGAAAACACCTGCAATATCATGCTTTTCAAAAGGGCCAGAAACAGGCCGAAGACGCTCCTCCAGCAGCCTAAAATCACACCAAACATCTCACGACATTTGAAAACACGCTGTAAATGCGCGAAAACACTTGCAATATCATGCAATACAAAAGGAGCAGAATAACGCCCAAGGCTCACCTCTAGCAGCCTGTATAGGCAGAAAGCAGCCTGTGGCTTTTGAAAACACTGTACAACCACCTGAAAACACCTGAAAAGTCATGATACAGAACAGGACCAGGTACCCGCCTTATACGCTCTTCCAACAGCCTACAAACATACAAAACAGCCCGAGGTGTTTGAAGACACTCTGTAACTACGCGAAAACACCTGCAATATCATGCTTTTCAACAGGACCAGAAACAGGCCGAAGACGCTCCTCCAGCAGCGTAAAATCACACCAAACATCTCACGACATTTGAAAACACGCTGTAAATACGCGAAAACACCAGCAATGTCTTGCTTTACAATAGGACCAGAAACAGACCGAAGACGCTCCTCCAGCAGCCTAAAATCACACCAAACATCTCACGACATTTGAAAACACTGGAAAACTACGCCAAAACACCTGCAATGTCATGCAATACAAAAGGACCAGAAACACGCCTTATACGCTCCTCCAACAGTCTCCAAACACACAGAACAGCCCGAGCCTTTTGAAAACACTCTGTAACTACGTGAAAACACCTGCAATATCGTGCTTTTCAAAAGGACCAGAAAGAGGCCTGAGACTCACCTCTAGCTGCCTGTATACGCACAAAACAGCCCGAGGCTTTTGAAAACACAGTACAACCACTTGAAAACAGCTGCAAATTCATGATACAGAACAGAACTAGATACACGCCTTATACGCTCATCCAACAGCCTACAAACACACAAAACAGATGGAGCCTTTTGAAAACACTCTGTAACTAATCGAAAACACCTGCAATATCATGCTATACTATAGGACCAGAAATACGCCTAAGACTCACCTCTAGCAGCCTGTATATGCACAAAACAGCCCGAGGCTTTTGAAAACACTGTATAACCACCTGAAAACACCTGAAAAGTCATGATACAGAACAGAACTAGATACTCCCCTTATACGCTCTTCCAACAGACTACAAACACACAAAACAGCCCGAGGCCTTTAAAAACACTCTGTAGCTACGCGAAAACCCCTGCAATATCGTGCTTTTCAAAGGGACCAGAAACAGTCCGAAGACGCTCCTCCAGCAGCCTAAAATCACACCAAACATCTCAGGACACTTGAAAACACCGGAAAACTACGCCAAAACACCTGCAATGTCATGCAATACAAAAGGACCAGAAACACGCCTTATGCGCTCCTCCAACAGCCTCCAAACACACAAAACAGCCCGAGGCATTTGAAAACACTCTGTAACTAAGCGAAAACACCTGCAATATCATGCTATTCCACAGGACCTGAAACAGGCCGAAGACGCTCCTCCAATAGCTTAAAATCACACCAAACAGTCCGAGACATTTGAAAACTGCGCGAAAACACCTGCAAAGTCATGCTAAAAGACAAGGACCAGAAACACAACGAAGATGCTTTTCCAGTAGCCTAAAATACACAAAACATTCCGAGGCATTTGAAAACACTCTCTAACTAAGCGAAAACACCTTCCATATCATGCTATACTATAGGACCAGAAAATCGCCTAAGACTCACCTCTAGCAGCCTGTATACGCACAAAACAGCCCGAGGCTTCTGAAAACACTGTACAACCACCTGAAAACACCGTCAAATTCATGATACTGAACAGGACTAGATACACGCCTTATACGCTCTTCCAACAGCCTACAAACACACAAAACAGCCCGAGCCTTTTGAAAACACTCTGTAACTAATCGAAAACACCTGCAATATCATGATATACTATAGGACCAGAAATACGCCTAAGACTCACCTCTAGCAGCCTGTATACGCACGAAACAGCCCGAGGCTTTTGAAAACACTGTACAACCACCTGAAAACACCGTCAAATTCATGATACTGAACAGGACTAGATACACGCCTTATACGCTCCTCCAACAGCCTACAAACACACAAAAAAGACGGAGCCTTTTGCAAACACTCTGGAGCTACGTGAGAAAACCTGCAATATCGTGCTTTTCAAAAGGACCAGAAACAGGCCGAAGACACTCCTCCAGCAGCCTAAAATCACACCAAACATCTCACGACACTTGAAAACACGCTGTAAATACGCGAAAACACCTGCAATATCTTGCTCTACAATAGGACCAGAAACAGGCCGAAGACGCTCCTCCAGCAGCCTAAAATCACACCAAACATCTCACGACATTTGAAAACACTGGAAAACTACGCCAAAACACCTGCAATGTCATGCAATACAAAAGGACCAGAAACACGCCTTATACGCTCCTCCAACAGCCTCCAAACACACAAAACAGCCCGAGCCTTTTGAAAACACTCTGTAACTACGTGAAAACACCTGCAATATCGTGCTTTTCAAAAGGACCAGAAAGAGGCCTGAGACTCACCTCTAGCTGCCTGTATACGCACAAAACAACCCGAGGCTTTTGAAAACACTGTACAACCACCTGAAAACATCTGCAAATCCATGATACAGAACAGAACTAGATACTCCCCTTATACGCTCTTCCAACAGCCTACAAACACACAAAACAGCTCGAGGATTTTAAAAACACTCTGTAGCTACGCGAAAACCCCTGCAATATCGTGCTTTTCAAAGGGACCAGAAACAGTCCGAAGACGCTCCTCCAGCAGCCTAAAATCACACCAAACATCTCAGGACACTTGAAAACACCGGAAAACTACGCCAAAACACGTGCAATGTCATGCAATACAAAAGGACCAGAAACACGCCTTATGCGCTCCTCCAACAGCCTCCAAACACACAAAACAGCCCGAGGCATTTGAAAACACTCTGTAACTAAGCGAAAACACCTTCCATATCATGCTATACTATAAAACCAGAAAATCGCCTAAGACTCACCTCTAGCAGCCTGTATACGCACAAAACAGCCCGAGGCTTTTGAAAACACTGTACAACCACCTGAAAACACCGTCAAATTCATGATACTGAACAGGACTAGATACTCCCCTTATACGCTCTTCCAACAGACTCCAAACACACAAAACAGACGGAGCCTTTTGCAAACACTCTGGGGCTACGCGAAAACACCTGCAATATCTTGCTTTACAATAGGACCAGAAACAGGCCGAAGACGCTCCTCCAGCAGCCTAAAATCACACCAAACATCTCACGACATTTGAAAACACTGGAAAACTACGCCAAAACACCTGCAATGTCATGCAATACAAAAGGACCAGAAACACGCCTTATACGCTCTTCCAACAGCCTCCAAACACACAAAACAGCCCGAGGCATTTGAAAACACTCTGTAACTAAGCGAAAACACCTGCAATATCAGGCTATTCAACAGGACCAGAATCGGCAGAAGACGCTCCTCCAACAGCCTAAAATCACAGCAAACAGTCCGAGACATTTGAAAACTGCGCGAAAACACCTGCAAAGTCATGCTAAAAGACAGGGACCAGAAACACAGCGAAGAGGCTTTTCCAGCAGTCTAAAAATACACAAAACATTCCGAAGCATTTGAAAACACTCTTTATACACGCGAAAACACCTTCCAAGTCATGCTATACAATAGGACCAGAAACACGCCTAAGACTCACCTCTAGCAGCCTGAATACGCACAAAACAGCCCGAGGCTTTTGAAAACACTGTACAACCACCTGAAAACACCGTCAAATTCATGATACAGAACAGGACAAGATACAAGCCTTATACGCTCATCCAACAGCCTACAAACACACAGAACAGCCCGAGGCTTTTGAAAACACTCTGTAGCTACGTGAAAACCCCTGCAATATCGTGCATTTCAACAGGACCAGAAACAGGCCGAAGACGCTCATCCAACAGCCTACAAACACACAAAACAGCCCGAGACATTTGAAAACTGCGCGAAAACACCTGCAAAGTCATGCTAAAAGACAAGGACCAGAAACACAGCGAAGACGCTTTTCCAGCAGTCTAAAAATAAACAAAACATTCCGAGGCATTTGAAAACACTCTTTATACACGCGAAAACACCTTCCAAGTCATGCTATACAATAGGACCAGAAACACGCCTAAGACTCACCTCTAGCAGCCTGAATACGCACAAAACAGCCCGAGGCTTTTGAAAACACTGTACAACCACCTGAAAACACCGTCAAATTCATGATACAGAACAGGACAAGATACAAGCCTTATACGCTCTTCCAACAGCCTACAAACACACAAAACAGCCCGAGGCATTTGAAAACACTCTGTAAATAAGAGAAAACACCTGCAATATCATGCTATTCAACAGGACCAGAAACAGGCCGAAGACGCTCATCCAACAGCCTACAAACACACAAAACAGCCCGAGACATTTGAAAACTGCGCGAAAACACCTGCAAAGTCATGCTAAAAGACAAGGACCAGAAACACAGCGAAGACGCTTTTCCAGCAGTCTAAAAATAAACAAAACATTCCGAGGCATTTGAAAACACTCTTTATACACGCGAAAACACCTTCCAAGTCATGCTATACAATAGGACCAGAAACACGCCTAAGACTCACCTCTAGCAGCCTGAATACGCACAAAACAGCCCGAGGCTTTTGAAAACACTGTACAACCACCTGAAAACACCGTCAAATTCATGATACAGAACAGGACAAGATACAAGCCTTATACGCTCTTCCAACAGCCTACAAACACACAAAACAGCCCGAGGCATTTGAAAACACTCTGTAAATAAGAGAAAACACCTGCAATATCATGCTATTCAACAGGACCAGAAACAGGCCGAAGACGCTCATCCAACAGCCTACAAACACACAAAACAGCCCGAGACATTTGAAAACTGCGCGAAAACACCTGCAAAGTCATGCTAAAAGACAAGGACCAGAAACACAGCGAAGACGCTTTTCCAGCAGTCTAAAAATAAACAAAACATTCCGAGGCATTTGAAAACACTCTTTATACACGCGAAAACACCTTCCAAGTCATGCTATACAATAGGACCAGAAACACGCCTAAGACTCACCTCTAGCAGCCTGAATACGCACAAAACAGCCCGAGGCTTTTGAAAACACTCTGTAGCTACGTGAAAACCCCTGCAATATCGTGCTTTTCAACAGGACCAGAAACAGGCCGAAGACGCTCCTCCAGCAGCCTAAAATCACAGCAAACATCTCACGATATTTGAAAACACTGGAAAACTACGCCAAAACACCTGCAATGTCATGCAATACAAAAGGACCAGAAACACGCCTTATGCGCTCCTCCAACAGCCTACTAACACACAGAACAGCCCGAGCCTTTTGAAAACACTCTGTAACTACGTGAAAACACCTGCAATATCGTGCTTTTCAAAAGGACCAGAAACAGTCCGAAGACGCTCCTCCAGCAGCGTAAAATCACACCAAACATCTCACGACATTTGAAAACACGCTGTAAATACGCGAAAACACTTGCAATATCATGCAATACAAAAGGAGCAGAATAACGCCCAAGACTCACCTCTTGCAGCCTGTATAGGCAGAAAGCATCCTGTGGCTTTTGAAAACACTGTACAACCGCCTGAAAACACCTGAAAAGTCATGATACGAAACAGGACCAGGTACCCGCCTTATACACTCTTCCAACAGCCTACTAACACACAAAACAGCCCGAGGTGTTTGAAGACACTCTGTAACTACGCGAAAACACCTGCAATATCATGTTATTCCTCAGGACCAGAAACAGGCCGAAGACGCTCCTCCAGCAGCCTAAAATCACACCAAACATCTCACGACATTTGAAAACACTGGAAAACTACGCCAAAACACCTGCAATGTCATGCAATACAAAAGGACCAGAAACACGCCTTATACGCTCCTCCTCAGCCTCCAAACACACAGAACAGCCCGAGCCTTTTGAAAACACTCTGTAACTACGTGAAAACACCTGCAATATCGTGCTTTTCAAAAGGACCAGAAAGAGGCCTGAGACTCACCTCTAGCTGCCTGTATACGCACAAAACCGCCAGAGGCTTTTGAAAACACGGTACAACCACTTGAAAACAGCTGCAAATTCATGATACAGAACAGAACTAGATACTCGCCTTATACGCTCATCCAACAGCCTACAAACACACCAAACATCTCACGACACTTGAAAACACGCCGTAAATACGCGAAAACACCTGCAATATCATGCTTTTCAAAAGGGCCAGAAACAGGCCGAAGACGCTCCTCCAGCAGCCTAAAATCACACCAAACATCTCACGACATTTGAAAACACGCTGTAAATGCGCGAAAACACTTGCAATATCATGCAATACAAAAGGAGCAGAATAACGCCCAAGGCTCACCTCTAGCAGCCTGTATAGGCAGAAAGCAGCCTGTGGCTTTTGAAAACACTGTACAACCACCTGAAAACACCTGAAAAGTCATGATACAGAACAGGACCAGGTACCCGCCTTATACGCTCTTCCAACAGCCTACAAACATACAAAACAGCCCGAGGTGTTTGAAGACACTCTGTAACTACGCGAAAACACCTGCAATATCATGCTTTTCAACAGGACCAGAAACAGGCCGAAGACGCTCCTCCAGCAGCGTAAAATCACACCAAACATCTCACGACATTTGAAAACAGTGGAAAACTACGCCAAAACACCTGCAATGTCATGCAATACAAAAGGACCAGAAACACGCCTTATACGCTCCTCCAACAGCCTCCAAACACACAGAACAGCCCGAGCCTTTTGAAAACACTCTGTAACTACGTGAAAACACCTGCAATATCGTGCTTTTCAAAAGGACCAGAAAGAGGCCTGAGACTCACCTCTAGCTGCCTGTATACGCACAAAACAGCCCGAGGCTTTTGAAAACACAGTACAACCACTTGAAAACAGCTGCAAATTCATGATACAGAACAGAACTAGATACACGCCTTATACGCTCATCCAACAGCCTACAAACACACAAAACAGATGGAGCCTTTTGAAAACACTCTGTAACTAATCGAAAACACCTGCAATATCATGCTATACTATAGGACCAGAAATACGCCTAAGACTCACCTCTAGCAGCCTGTATATGCACAAAACAGCCCGAGGCTTTTGAAAACACTGTACAACCACCTGAAAACACCTGAAAAGTCGTGATACAGAACAGAACTAGATACTCCCCTTATACGCTCTTCCAACAGACTACAAACACACAAAACAGCCCGAGGCCTTTAAAAACACTCTGTAGCTACGCGAAAACCCCTGCAATATCGTGCTTTTCAAAGGGACCAGAAACAGTCCGAAGACGCTCCTCCAGCAGCCTAAAATCACACCAAACATCTCAGGACACTTGAAAACACCGGAAAACTACGCCAAAACACCTGCAATGTCATGCAATACAAAAGGACCAGAAACACGCCTTATGCGCTCCTCCAACAGCCTCCAAACACACAAAACAGCCCGAGGCATTTGAAAACACTCTGTAACTAAGCGAAAACACCTGCAATATCATGCTATTCCACAGGACCTGAAACAGGCCGAAGACGCTCCTCCAATAGCTTAAAATCACACCAAACAGTCCGAGACATTTGAAAACTGCGCGAAAACACCTGCAAAGTCATGCTAAAAGACAAGGACCAGAAACACAACGAAGATGCTTTTCCAGTAGCCTAAAATACACAAAACATTCCGAGGCATTTGAAAACACTCTCTAACTAAGCGAAAACACCTTCCATATCATGCTATACTATAGGACCAGAAAATCGCCTAAGACTCACCTCTAGCAGCCTGTATACGCACAAAACAGCCCGAGGCTTCTGAAAACACTGTACAACCACCTGAAAACACCGTCAAATTCATGATACTGAACAGGACTAGATACACGCCTTATACGCTCTTCCAACAGCCTACAAACACACAAAACAGCCCGAGCCTTTTGAAAACACTCTGTAACTAATCGAAAACACCTGCAATATCATGATATACTATAGGACCAGAAATACGCCTAAGACTCACCTCTAGCAGCCTGTATACGCACAAAACAGCCCGAGGCTTTTGAAAACACTGTACAACCACCTGAAAACACCGTCAAATTCATGATACTGAACAGGACTAGATACACGCCTTATACGCTCCTCCAACAGCCTACAAACACACAAAACAGACGGAGCCTTTTGCAAACACTCTGGAGCTACGTGAGAAAACCTGCAATATCGTGCTTTTCAAAAGGACCAGAAACAGGCCGAAGACACTCCTCCAGCAGCCTAAAATCACACCAAACATCTCACGACACTTGAAAACACGCTGTAAATACGCGAAAACACCTGCAATATCTTGCTCTACAATAGGACCAGAAACAGGCCGAAGACGCTCCTCCAGCAGCCTAAAATCACACCAAACATCTCACGACATTTGAAAACACTGGAAAACTACGCCAAAACACCTGCAATGTCATGCAATACAAAAGGACCAGAAACACGCCTTATACGCTCCTCCAACAGCCTCCAAACACACAAAACAGCCCGAGCCTTTTGAAAACACTCTGTAACTACGTGAAAACACCTGCAATATCGTGCTTTTCAAAAGGACCAGAAAGAGGCCTGAGACTCACCTCTAGCTGCCTGTATACGCACAAAACAACCCGAGGCTTTTGAAAACACTGTACAACCACCTGAAAACATCTGCAAATCCATGATACAGAACAGAACTAGATACTCCCCTTATACGCTCTTCCAACAGCCTACAAACACACAAAACAGCTCGAGGCTTTTAAAAACACTCTGTAGCTACGCGAAAACCCCTGCAATATCGTGCTTTTCAAAGGGACCAGAAACAGTCCGAAGACGCTCCTCCAGCAGCCTAAAATCACACCAAACATCTCAGGACACTTGAAAACACCGGAAAACTACGCCAAAACACGTGCAATGTCATGCAATACAAAAGGACCAGAAACACGCCTTATGCGCTCCTCCAACAGCCTCCAAACACACAAAACAGCCCGAGGCATTTGAAAACACTCTGTAACTAAGCGAAAACACCTTCCATATCATGCTATACTATAAAACCAGAAAATCGCCTAAGACTCACCTCTAGCAGCCTGTATACGCACAAAACAGCCCGAGGCTTTTGAAAACACTGTACAACCACCTGAAAACACCGTCAAATTCATGATACTGAACAGGACTAGATACTCCCCTTATACGCTCTTCCAACAGACTCCAAACACACAAAACAGACGGAGCCTTTTGCAAACACTCTGGGGCTACGCGAAAACACCTGCAATATCTTGCTTTACAATAGGACCAGAAACAGGCCGAAGACGCTCCTCCAGCAGCCTAAAATCACACCAAACATCTCAGGACATTTGAAAACACTGGAAAACTACGCCAAAACACCTGCAATGTCATGCAATACAAAAGGACCAGAAACACGCCTTATACGCTCTTCCAACAGCCTCCAAACACACAAAACAGCCCGAGGCATTTGAAAACACTCTGTAAATAAGAGAAAACACCTGCAATATCATGCTATTCAACAGGACCAGAATCGGCAGAAGACGCTCCTCCAACAGCCTAAAATCACAGCAAACAGTCCGAGACATTTGAAAACTGCGCGAAAACACCTGCAAAGTCATGCTAAAAGACAAGGACCAGAAACACAGCGAAGAGGCTTTTCCAGCAGTCTAAAAATACACAAAACATTCCGAAGCATTTGAAAACACTCTTTATACACGCGAAAACACCTTCCAAGTCATGCTATACAATAGGACCAGAAACACGCCTAAGACTCACCTCTAGCAGCCTGAATACGCACAAAACAGCCCGAGGCTTTTGAAAACACTGTACAACCACCTGAAAACACCGTCAAATTCATGATACAGAACAGGACAAGATACAAGCCTTATACGCTCATCCAACAGCCTACAAACACACAGAACAGCCCGAGGCTTTTGAAAACATTCTGTAGCTACATGAAAACCCCTGCAATATCGTGCATTTCAACAGGACCAGAAACAGGCCGAAGACGCTCATCCAACAGCCTACAAACACACAAAACAGCCCGAGACATTTGAAAACTGCGCGAAAACACCTGCAAAGTCATGCTAAAAGACAAGGACCAGAAACACAGCGAAGACGCTTTTCCAGCAGTCTAAAAATAAACAAAACATTCCGAGGCATTTGAAAACACTCTTTATACACGCGAAAACACCTTCCAAGTCATGCTATACAATAGGACCAGAAACACGCCTAAGACTCACCTCTAGCAGCCTGAATACGCACAAAACAGCCCGAGGCTTTTGAAAACACTCTGTAGCTACGTGAAAAAGCCTGCAATATCGTGCTTTTCAACAGGACCAGAAACAGGCTGAAGACGCTCCTCCAGCAGCCTAAAATCACAGCAAACATCTCACGATATTTGAAAACACTGGAAAACTAGGCCAAAACACCTGCAATGTCATGCAATACAAAAGGACCAGAAACACGCCTTATGCGCTCCTCCAACAGCCTACTAACACACAGAACAGCCCGAGCCTTTTGAAAACACTCTGTAACTACGTGAAAACACCTGCAATATCGTGCTTTTCAAAAGGACCAGAAACAGTCCGAAGACGCTCCTCCAGCAGCGTAAAATCACACCAAACATCTCACGACATTTGAAAACACGCTGTAAATACGCGAAAACACTTGCAATATCATGCAATACAAAAGGAGCAGAATAACGCCCAAGACTCACCTCTTGCAGCCTGTATAGGCAGAAAGCATCCTGTGGCTTTTGAAAACACTGTACAACCGCCTGAAAACACCTGAAAAGTCATGATACGAAACAGGACCAGGTACCCGCCTTATACACTCTTCCAACAGCCTACTAACACACAAAACAGCCCGAGGTGTTTGAAGACACTCTGTAACTACGCGAAAACACCTGCAATATCATGTTATTCCTCAGGACCAGAAACAGGCCGAAGACGCTCCTCCAGCAGCCTAAAATCACACCAAACATCTCACGACATTTGAAAACACTGGAAAACTACGCCAAAACACCTGCAATGTCATGCAATACAAAAGGACCAGAAACACGCCTTATACGCTCCTCCTCAGCCTCCAAACACACAGAACAGCCCGAGCCTTTTGAAAACACTCTGTAACTACGTGAAAACACCTGCAATATCGTGCTTTTCAAAAGGACCAGAAAGAGGCCTGAGACTCACCTCTAGCTGCCTGTATACGCACAAAACCGCCAGAGGCTTTTGAAAACACGGTACAACCACTTGAAAACAGCTGCAAATTCATGATACAGAACAGAACTAGATACTCGCCTTATACGCTCATCCAACAGCCTACAAACACACCAAACATCTCACGACACTTGAAAACACGCTGTAAATACGCGAAAACACCTGCAATGTCTTGCTTTACAATAGGACCAGAAACAGGCCGAAGACGCTCCTCCAGCAGCCTAAAATCACACCAAACATCTCAGGACATTTGAAAACACTGGAAAACTACGCCAAAACACCTGCAATGTCATGCAATACAAAAGGACCAGAAACACGCCTTATGCGCTCCTCCAACAGCCTCCAAACACACAGAACAGCCCGAGCCTTTTGAAAACACTCTGTAACTACGTGAAAACACCTGCAATATCGTGCTTTTCAAAAGGACCAGAAAGAGGCCTGAGACTCACCTCTAGCTGCCTGTATACGCACAAAACAGCCAGAGGCTTTTGAAAACACGGTACAACCACTTGAAAACAGCTGCAAATTCATGATACAGAACAGAACTAGATACACGCCTTATACGCTCATCCAACAGCCTACAAACACACAAAACAGATGGAGCCTTTTGAAAACACTCTGTAACTAATCGAAAACACCTGCAATATCATGCTATACTATAGGACCAGAAATACGCCTAAGACTCACCTCTAGCTGCCTGTATACGCACAAAACAGCCCGAGGCTTTTGAAAACACTGTACAACCACCTGAAAACACCGTCAAATTCATGATACTGAACAGGACTAGATACACGCCTTATACGCTCTTCCAACAGCCTACAAACACACAAAACAGCCCGAGGCTTTTGAAAACACTCTGTAGCTACGTGAAAACACCTGCAATATCGTGCTTTTCAAAAGGACCAGAAACAGTCCGAAGACGCTCCTCCAGCAGCCTAAAATCACACCAAACGTCTCACGACATTTGAAAACACGCTGTAAATACGCGAAAACACTTGCAATATCATGCAATACAAAAGGAGCAGAATAACGCCCAAGACTCACCTCTTGCAGCCTGTATAGGCAGAAAGCATCCTGTGGCTTTTGAAAACACTGTACAACCGCCTGAAAACACCTGAAAAGTCATGATACGAAACAGGACCAGGTACCCGCCTTATACGCTCTTCCAACAGCCTACTAACACACAAAACAGCCCGAGGTGTTTGAAGACACTCTGTAACTACGCGAAAACACCTGCAATATCATGTTATTCCTCAGGACCAGAAACAGGCCGAAGACGCTCCTCCAGCAGCCTAAAATCACACCAAACATCTCACGACATTTGAAAACACTGGAAAACTACGCCAAAACACCTGCAATGTCATGCAATACAAAAGGACCAGAAACACGCCTTATACGCTCCTCCAACAGCCTCCAAACACACAGAACAGCCCGAGCCTTTTGAAAACACTCTGTAACTACGTGAAAACACCTGCAATATCGTGCTTTTCAAAAGGACCAGAAAGTGGCCTGAGACTCACCTCTAGCTGCCTGTATACGCACAAAACCGCCAGAGGCTTTTGAAAACACGGTACAACCACTTGAAAACAGCTGCAAATTCATGATACAGAACAGAACTAGATACTCGCCTTATACGCTCATCCAACAGCCTACAAACACACCAAACATCTCACGACACTTGAAAACACGCTGTAAATACGCGAAAACACCTGCAATGTCTTCCTTTACAATAGGACCAGAAACAGACCGAAGACGCTCCTCCAGCAGCCTAAAATCACACCAAACATCTCACGATATTTGAAAACACTGGAAAACTACGCCAAAACACCTGCAATGTCATGCAATACAAAAGGACCAGAAACACGCCTTATACGCTCCTCCAACAGCCTCCAAACACACAGAACAGCCCGAGCCTTTTGAAAACACTCTGTAACTACGTGAAAACACCTGCAATATCGTGCTTTTCAAAAGGACCAGAAAGAGGCCTGAGACTCACCTCTAGCTGCCTGTATACGCACAAAACCGCCAGAGGCTTTTGAAAACACGGTACAACCACTTGAAAACAGCTGCAAATTCATGATACAGAACAGAACTAGATACTCGCCTTATACGCTCATCCAACAGCCTACAAACACACCAAACATCTCACGACACTTGAAAACACGCTGTAAATACGCGAAAACACCTGCAATGTCTTGCTTTACAATAGGACCAGAAACAGGCCGAAGACGCTCCTCCAGCAGCCTAAAATCACACCAAACATCTCAGGACATTTGAAAACACTGGAAAACTACGCCAAAACACCTGCAATGTCATGCAATACAAAAGGACCAGAAACACGCCTTATGCGCTCCTCCAACAGCCTCCAAACACACAGAACAGCCCGAGCCTTTTGAAAACACTCTGTAACTACGTGAAAACACCTGCAATATCGTGCTTTTCAAAAGGACCAGAAAGAGGCCTGAGACTCACCTCTAGCTGCCTGTATACGCACAAAACAGCCAGAGGCTTTTGAAAACACGGTACAACCACTTGAAAACAGCTGCAAATTCATGATACAGAACAGAACTAGATACACGCCTTATACGCTCATCCAACAGCCTACAAACACACAAAACAGATGGAGCCTTTTGAAAACACTCTGTAACTAATCGAAAACACCTGCAATATCATGCTATACTATAGGACCAGAAATACGCCTAAGACTCACCTCTAGCTGCCTGTATACGCACAAAACAGCCCGAGGCTTTTGAAAACACTGTACAACCACCTGAAAACACCGTCAAATTCATGATACTGAACAGGACTAGATACACGCCTTATACGCTCTTCCAACAGCCTACAAACACACAAAACAGCCCGAGGCTTTTGAAAACACTCTGTAGCTACGTGAAAACACCTGCAATATCGTGCTTTTCAAAAGGACCAGAAACAGTCCGAAGACGCTCCTCCAGCAGCCTAAAATCACACCAAACATCTCACGACATTTGAAAACACTGGAAAACTACGCCAAAACACCTGCAATGTCATGCAATACAAAAGGACCAGAAACACGCCTTATACGCTCTTCCAACAGCCTCCAAACACACAAAACAGCCCGAGGCATTTGAAAACACTCTGTAAATAAGAGAAAACACCTGCAATATCATGCTATTCAACAGGACCAGAATCGGCAGAAGACGCTCCTCCAACAGCCTAAAATCACAGCAAACAGTCCGAGACATTTGAAAACTGCGCGAAAACACCTGCAAAGTCATGCTAAAAGACAAGGACCAGAAACACAGCGAAGAGGCTTTTCCAGCAGTCTAAAAATACACAAAACATTCCGAAGCATTTGAAAACACTCTTTATACACGCGAAAACACCTTCCAAGTCATGCTATACAATAGGACCAGAAACACGCCTAAGACTCACCTCTAGCAGCCTGAATACGCACAAAACAGCCCGAGGCTTTTGAAAACACTGTACAACCACCTGAAAACACCGTCAAATTCATGATACAGAACAGGACAAGATACAAGCCTTATACGCTCATCCAACAGCCTACAAACACACAGAACAGCCCGAGGCTTTTGAAAACATTCTGTAGCTACGTGAAAACCCCTGCAATATCGTGCATTTCAACAGGACCAGAAACAGGCCGAAGACGCTCATCCAACAGCCTACAAACACACAAAACAGCCCGAGACATTTGAAAACTGCGCGAAAACACCTGCAAAGTCATGCTAAAAGACAAGGACCAGAAACACAGCGAAGACGCTTTTCCAGCAGTCTAAAAATAAACAAAACATTCCGAGGCATTTGAAAACACTCTTTATACACGCGAAAACACCTTCCAAGTCATGCTATAGAATAGGACCAGAAACACGCCTAAGACTCACCTCTAGCAGCCTGAATACGCACAAAACAGCCCGAGGCTTTTGAAAACACTCTGTAGCTACGTGAAAAAGCCTGCAATATCGTGCTTTTCAACAGGACCAGAAACAGGCCGAAGACGCTCCTCCAGCAGCCTAAAATCACAGCAAACATCTCACGATATTTGAAAACACTGGAAAACTACGCCAAAACACCTGCAATGTCATGCAATACAAAAGGACCAGAAACACGCCTTATGCGCTCCTCCAACAGCCTACTAACACACAGAACAGCCCGAGCCTTTTGAAAACACTCTGTAACTACGTGAAAACACCTGCAATATCGTGCTTTTCAAAAGGACCAGAAACAGTCCGAAGACGCTCCTCCAGCAGCGTAAAATCACACCAAACATCTCACGACATTTGAAAACACGCTGTAAATACGCGAAAACACTTGCAATATCATGCAATACAAAAGGAGCAGAATAACGCCCAAGACTCACCTCTTGCAGCCTGTATAGGCAGAAAGCATCCTGTGGCTTTTGAAAACACTGTACAACCGCCTGAAAACACCTGAAAAGTCATGATACGAAACAGGACCAGGTACCCGCCTTATACACTCTTCCAACAGCCTACTAACACACAAAACAGCCCGAGGTGTTTGAAGACACTCTGTAACTACGCGAAAACACCTGCAATATCATGTTATTCCTCAGGACCAGAAACAGGCCGAAGACGCTCCTCCAGCAGCCTAAAATCACACCAAACATCTCACGACATTTGAAAACACTGGAAAACTACGCCAAAACACCTGCAATGTCATGCAATACAAAAGGACCAGAAACACGCCTTATACGCTCCTCCAACAGCCTCCAAACACACAGAACAGCCCGAGCCTTTTGAAAACACTCTGTAACTACGTGAAAACACCTGCAATATCGTGCTTTTCAAAAGGACCAGAAAGAGGCCTGAGACTCACCTCTAGCTGCCTGTATACGCACAAAACCGCCAGAGGCTTTTGAAAACACGGTACAACCACTTGAAAACAGCTGCAAATTCATGATACAGAACAGAACTAGATACTCGCCTTATACGCTCATCCAACAGCCTACAAACACACCAAACATCTCACGACACTTGAAAACACGCTGTAAATACGCGAAAACACCTGCAATGTCTTGCTTTACAATAGGACCAGAAACAGGCCGAAGACGCTCCTCCAGCAGCCTAAAATCACACCAAACATCTCAGGACATTTGAAAACACTGGAAAACTACGCCAAAACACCTGCAATGTCATGCAATACAAAAGGACCAGAAACACGCCTTATGCGCTCCTCCAACAGCCTCCAAACACACAGAACAGCCCGAGCCTTTTGAAAACACTCTGTAACTACGTGAAAACACCTGCAATATCGTGCTTTTCAAAAGGACCAGAAAGAGGCCTGAGACTCACCTCTAGCTGCCTGTATACGCACAAAACAGCCAGAGGCTTTTGAAAACACGGTACAACCACTTGAAAACAGCTGCAAATTCATGATACAGAACAGAACTAGATACACGCCTTATACGCTCATCCAACAGCCTACAAACACACAAAACAGATGGAGCCTTTTGAAAACACTCTGTAACTAATCGAAAACACCTGCAATATCATGCTATACTATAGGACCAGAAATACGCCTAAGACTCACCTCTAGCTGCCTGTATACGCACAAAACAGCCCGAGGCTTTTGAAAACACTGTACAACCACCTGAAAACACCGTCAAATTCATGATACTGAACAGGACTAGATACACGCCTTATACGCTCTTCCAACAGCCTACAAACACACAAAACAGCCCCAGGCTTTTGAAAACACTCTGTAGCTACGTGAAAACACCTGCAATATCGTGCTTTTCAAAAGGACCAGAAACAGTCCGAAGACGCTCCTCCAGCAGCCTAAAATCACACCAAACGTCTCACGACATTTGAAAACACGCTGTAAATACGCGAAAACACTTGCAATATCATGCAATACAAAAGGAGCAGAATAACGCCCAAGACTCACCTCTTGCAGCCTGTATAGGCAGAAAGCATCCTGTGGCTTTTGAAAACACTGTACAACCGCCTGAAAACACCTGAAAAGTCATGATACGAAACAGGACCAGGTACCCGCCTTATACGCTCTTCCAACAGCCTACTAACACACAAAACAGCCCGAGGTGTTTGAAGACACTCTGTAACTACGCGAAAACACCTGCAATATCATGTTATTCCTCAGGACCAGAAACAGGCCGAAGACGCTCCTCCAGCAGCCTAAAATCACACCAAACATCTCACGACATTTGAAAACACTGGAAAACTACGCCAAAACACCTGCAATGTCATGCAATACAAAAGGACCAGAAACACGCCTTATACGCTCCTCCAACAGCCTCCAAACACACAGAACAGCCCGAGCCTTTTGAAAACACTCTGTAACTACGTGAAAACACCTGCAATATCGTGCTTTTCAAAAGGACCAGAAAGTGGCCTGAGACTCACCTCTAGCTGCCTGTATACGCACAAAACCGCCAGAGGCTTTTGAAAACACGGTACAACCACTTGAAAACAGCTGCAAATTCATGATACAGAACAGAACTAGATACTCCCCTTATACGCTCATCCAACAGCCTACAAACACACCAAACATCTCACGACACTTGAAAACACGCTGTAAATACGCGAAAACACCTGCAATGTCTTCCTTTACAATAGGACCAGAAACAGACCGAAGACGCTCCTCCAGCAGCCTAAAATCACACCAAACATCTCACGATATTTGAAAACACTGGAAAACTACGCCAAAACACCTGCAATGTCATGCAATACAAAAGGACCAGAAACACGCCTTATACGCTCCTCCAACAGCCTCCAAACACACAGAACAGCCCGAGCCTTTTGAAAACACTCTGTAACTACGTGAAAACACCTGCAATATCGTGCTTTTCAAAAGGACCAGAAAGAGGCCTGAGACTCACCTCTAGCTGCCTGTATACGCACAAAACCGCCAGAGGCTTTTGAAAACACGGTACAACCACTTGAAAACAGCTGCAAATTCATGATACAGAACAGAACTAGATACTCGCCTTATACGCTCATCCAACAGCCTACAAACACACCAAACATCTCACGACACTTGAAAACACGCTGTAAATACGCGAAAACACCTGCAATGTCTTGCTTTACAATAGGACCAGAAACAGGCCGAAGACGCTCCTCCAGCAGCCTAAAATCACACCAAACATCTCAGGACATTTGAAAACACTGGAAAACTACGCCAAAACACCTGCAATGTCATGCAATACAAAAGGACCAGAAACACGCCTTATGCGCTCCTCCAACAGCCTCCAAACACACAGAACAGCCCGAGCCTTTTGAAAACACTCTGTAACTACGTGAAAACACCTGCAATATCGTGCTTTTCAAAAGGACCAGAAAGAGGCCTGAGACTCACCTCTAGCTGCCTGTATACGCACAAAACAGCCAGAGGCTTTTGAAAACACGGTACAACCACTTGAAAACAGCTGCAAATTCATGATACAGAACAGAACTAGATACACGCCTTATACGCTCATCCAACAGCCTACAAACACACAAAACAGATGGAGCCTTTTGAAAACACTCTGTAACTAATCGAAAACACCTGCAATATCATGCTATACTATAGGACCAGAAATACGCCTAAGACTCACCTCTAGCTGCCTGTATACGCACAAAACAGCCCGAGGCTTTTGAAAACACTGTACAACCACCTGAAAACACCGTCAAATTCATGATACTGAACAGGACTAGATACACGCCTTATACGCTCTTCCAACAGCCTACAAACACACAAAACAGCCCGAGGCTTTTGAAAACACTCTGTAGCTACGTGAAAACACCTGCAATATCGTGCTTTTCAAAAGGACCAGAAACAGTCCGAAGACGCTCCTCCAGCAGCCTAAAATCACACCAAACATCTCACGACATTTGAAAACACGCTGTAAATACGCGAAAACACTTGCAATATCATGCAATACAAAAGGAGCAGAATAACGCCCAAGACTCACCTCTTGCAGCCTGTATAGGCAGAAAGCATCCTGTGGCTTTTGAAAACACTGTACAACCGCCTGAAAACACCTGAAAAGTCATGATACGAAACAGGACCAGGTACCCGCCTTATACGCTCTTCCAACAGCCTACTAACACACAAAACAGCCCGAGGTGTTTGAAGACACTCTGTAACTACGCGAAAACACCTGCAATATCATGTTATTCCTCAGGACCAGAAACAGGCCGAAGACGCTCCTCCAGCAGCCTAAAATCACACCAAACATCTCAGGACATTTGAAAACACTGGAAAACTACGCCAAAACACCTGCAATGTCATGCAATACAAAAGGACCAGAAACACGCCTTATACGCTCCTCCAACAGCCTCCAAACACACAGAACAGCCCGAGCCTTTTGAAAACACTCTGTAACTACGTGAAAACACCTGCAATATCGTGCTTTTCAAAAGGACCAGAAAGAGGCCTGAGACTCACCTCTAGCTGCCTGTATACGCACAAAACCGCCAGAGGCTTTTGAAAACACGGTACAACCACTTGAAAACAGCTGCAAATTCATGATACAGAACAGAACTAGATACTCGCCTTATACGCTCATCCAACAGCCTACAAACACACCAAACATCTCACGACACTTGAAAACACGCTGTAAATACGCGAAAACACCTGCAATGTCTTGCTTTACAATAGGACCAGAAACAGTCCGAAGACGCTCCTCCAGCAGCCTAAAATCACACCAAACATCTCAGGACATTTGAAAACACTGGAAAACTACGCCAAAACACCTGCAATGTCATGCAATACAAAAGGACCAGAAACACGCCTTATGCGCTCCTCCAACAGCCTCCAAACACACAGAACAGCCCGAGCCTTTTGAAAACACTCTGTAACTACGTGAAAACACCTGCAATATCGTGCTTTTCAAAAGGACCAGAAAGAGGCCTGAGACTCACCTCTAGCTGCCTGTATACGCACAAAACAGCCAGAGGCTTTTGAAAACACGGTACAACCACTTGAAAACAGCTGCAAATTCATGATACAGAACAGAACTAGATACACGCCTTATACGCTCATCCAACAGCCTACAAACACACAAAACAGATGGAGCCTTTTGAAAACACTCTGTAACTAATCGAAAACACCTGCAATATCATGCTATACTATAGGACCAGAAATACGCCTAAGACTCACCTCTAGCTGCCTGTATACGCACAAAACAGCCCGAGGCTTTTGAAAACACTGTACAACCACCTGAAAACACCGTCAAATTCATGATACTGAACAGGACTAGATACACGCCTTATACGCTCTTCCAACAGCCTACAAACACACAAAACAGCCCGAGGCTTTTGAAAACACTCTGTAGCTACGTGAAAACACCTGCAATATCGTGCTTTTCAAAAGGACCAGAAACAGTCCGAAGACGCTCCTCCAGCAGCCTAAAATCACACCAAACATCTCACGACATTTGAAAACACTGGAAAACTACGCCAAAACACCTGCAATGTCATGCAATACAAAAGGACCAGAAACACGCCTTATACGCTCTTCCAACAGCCTCCAAACACACAAAACAGCCCGAGGCATTTGAAAACACTCTGTAAATAAGAGAAAACACCTGCAATATCATGCTATTCAACAGGACCAGAATCGGCAGAAGACGCTCCTCCAACAGCCTAAAATCACAGCAAACAGTCCGAGACATTTGAAAACTGCGCGAAAACACCTGCAAAGTCATGCTAAAAGACAAGGACCAGAAACACAGCGAAGAGGCTTTTCCAGCAGTCTAAAAATACACAAAACATTCCGAAGCATTTGAAAACACTCTTTATACACGCGAAAACACCTTCCAAGTCATGCTATACAATAGGACCAGAAACACGCCTAAGACTCACCTCTAGCAGCCTGAATACGCACAAAACAGCCCGAGGCTTTTGAAAACACTGTACAACCACCTGAAAACACCGTCAAATTCATGATACAGAACAGGACAAGATACAAGCCTTATACGCTCATCCAACAGCCTACAAACACACAGAACAGCCCGAGGCTTTTGAAAACATTCTGTAGCTACGTGAAAACCCCTGCAATATCGTGCATTTCAACAGGACCAGAAACAGGCCGAAGACGCTCATCCAACAGCCTACAAACACACAAAACAGCCCGAGACATTTGAAAACTGCGCGAAAACACCTGCAAAGTCATGCTAAAAGACAAGGACCAGAAACACAGCGAAGACGCTTTTCCAGCAGTCTAAAAATAAACAAAACATTCCGAGGCATTTGAAAACACTCTTTATACACGCGAAAACACCTTCCAAGTCATGCTATACAATAGGACCAGAAACACGCCTAAGACTCACCTCTAGCAGCCTGAATACGCACAAAACAGCCCGAGGCTTTTGAAAACACTCTGTAGCTACGTGAAAAAGCCTGCAATATCGTGCTTTTCAACAGGACCAGAAACAGGCCGAAGACGCTCCTCCAGCAGCCTAAAATCACAGCAAACATCTCACGATATTTGAAAACACTGGAAAACTACGCCAAAACACCTGCAATGTCATGCAATACAAAAGGACCAGAAACACGCCTTATGCGCTCCTCCAACAGCCTACTAACACACAGAACAGCCCGAGCCTTTTGAAAACACTCTGTAACTACGTGAAAACACCTGCAATATCGTGCTTTTCAAAAGGACCAGAAACAGTCCGAAGACGCTCCTCCAGCAGCGTAAAATCACACCAAACATCTCACGACATTTGAAAACACGCTGTAAATACGCGAAAACACTTGCAATATCATGCAATACAAAAGGAGCAGAATAACGCCCAAGACTCACCTCTTGCAGCCTGTATAGGCAGAAAGCATCCTGTGGCTTTTGAAAACACTGTACAACCGCCTGAAAACACCTGAAAAGTCATGATACGAAACAGGACCAGGTACCCGCCTTATACGCTCTTCCAACAGCCTACTAACACACAAAACAGCCCGAGGTGTTTGAAGACACTCTGTAACTACGCGAAAACACCTGCAATATCATGTTATTCCTCAGGACCAGAAACAGGCCGAAGACGCTCCTCCAGCAGCCTAAAATCACACCAAACATCTCACGACATTTGAAAACACTGGAAAACTACGCCAAAACACCTGCAATGTCATGCAATACAAAAGGACCAGAAACACGCCTTATACGCTCCTCCAACAGCCTCCAAACACACAGAACAGCCCGAGCCTTTTGAAAACACTCTGTAACTACGTGAAAACACCTGCAATATCGTGCTTTTCAAAAGGACCAGAAAGAGGCCTGAGACTCACCTCTAGCTGCCTGTATACGCACAAAACCGCCAGAGGCTTTTGAAAACACGGTACAACCACTTGAAAACAGCTGCAAATTCATGATACAGAACAGAACTAGATACTCGCCTTATACGCTCATCCAACAGCCTACAAACACACCAAACATCTCACGACACTTGAAAACACGCTGTAAATACGCGAAAACACCTGCAATGTCTTGCTTTACAATAGGACCAGAAACAGGCCGAAGACGCTCCTCCAGCAGCCTAAAATCACACCAAACATCTCAGGACATTTGAAAACACTGGAAAACTACGCCAAAACACCTGCAATGTCATGCAATACAAAAGGACCAGAAACACGCCTTATGCGCTCCTCCAACAGCCTCCAAACACACAGAACAGCCCGAGCCTTTTGAAAACACTCTGTAACTACGTGAAAACACCTGCAATATCGTGCTTTTCAAAAGGACCAGAAAGAGGCCTGAGACTCACCTCTAGCTGCCTGTATACGCACAAAACAGCCAGAGGCTTTTGAAAACACGGTACAACCACTTGAAAACAGCTGCAAATTCATGATACAGAACAGAACTAGATACACGCCTTATACGCTCATCCAACAGCCTACAAACACACAAAACAGATGGAGCCTTTTGAAAACACTCTGTAACTAATCGAAAACACCTGCAATATCATGCTATACTATAGGACCAGAAATACGCCTAAGACTCACCTCTAGCTGCCTGTATACGCACAAAACAGCCCGAGGCTTTTGAAAACACTGTACAACCACCTGAAAACACCGTCAAATTCATGATACTGAACAGGACTAGATACACGCCTTATACGCTCTTCCAACAGCCTACAAACACACAAAACAGCCCCAGGCTTTTGAAAACACTCTGTAGCTACGTGAAAACACCTGCAATATCGTGCTTTTCAAAAGGACCAGAAACAGTCCGAAGACGCTCCTCCAGCAGCCTAAAATCACACCAAACGTCTCACGACATTTGAAAACACGCTGTAAATACGCGAAAACACTTGCAATATCATGCAATACAAAAGGAGCAGAATAACGCCCAAGACTCACCTCTTGCAGCCTGTATAGGCAGAAAGCATCCTGTGGCTTTTGAAAACACTGTACAACCGCCTGAAAACACCTGAAAAGTCATGATACGAAACAGGACCAGGTACCCGCCTTATACGCTCTTCCAACAGCCTACTAACACACAAAACAGCCCGAGGTGTTTGAAGACACTCTGTAACTACGCGAAAACACCTGCAATATCATGTTATTCCTCAGGACCAGAAACAGGCCGAAGACGCTCCTCCAGCAGCCTAAAATCACACCAAACATCTCACGACATTTGAAAACACTGGAAAACTACGCCAAAACACCTGCAATGTCATGCAATACAAAAGGACCAGAAACACGCCTTATACGCTCCTCCAACAGCCTCCAAACACACAGAACAGCCCGAGCCTTTTGAAAACACTCTGTAACTACGTGAAAACACCTGCAATATCGTGCTTTTCAAAAGGACCAGAAAGTGGCCTGAGACTCACCTCTAGCTGCCTGTATACGCACAAAACCGCCAGAGGCTTTTGAAAACACGGTACAACCACTTGAAAACAGCTGCAAATTCATGATACAGAACAGAACTAGATACTCGCCTTATACGCTCATCCAACAGCCTACAAACACACCAAACATCTCACGACACTTGAAAACACGCTGTAAATACGCGAAAACACCTGCAATGTCTTCCTTTACAATAGGACCAGAAACAGACCGAAGACGCTCCTCCAGCAGCCTAAAATCACACCAAACATCTCACGATATTTGAAAACACTGGAAAACTACGCCAAAACACCTGCAATGTCATGCAATACAAAAGGACCAGAAACACGCCTTATACGCTCCTCCAACAGCCTCCAAACACACAGAACAGCCCGAGCCTTTTGAAAACACTCTGTAACTACGTGAAAACACCTGCAATATCGTGCTTTTCAAAAGGACCAGAAAGAGGCCTGAGACTCACCTCTAGCTGCCTGTATACGCACAAAACCGCCAGAGGCTTTTGAAAACACGGTACAACCACTTGAAAACAGCTGCAAATTCATGATACAGAACAGAACTAGATACTCGCCTTATACGCTCATCCAACAGCCTACAAACACACCAAACATCTCACGACACTTGAAAACACGCTGTAAATACGCGAAAACACCTGCAATGTCTTGCTTTACAATAGGACCAGAAACAGGCCGAAGACGCTCCTCCAGCAGCCTAAAATCACACCAAACATCTCAGGACATTTGAAAACACTGGAAAACTACGCCAAAACACCTGCAATGTCATGCAATACAAAAGGACCAGAAACACGCCTTATGCGCTCCTCCAACAGCCTCCAAACACACAGAACAGCCCGAGCCTTTTGAAAACACTCTGTAACTACGTGAAAACACCTGCAATATCGTGCTTTTCAAAAGGACCAGAAAGAGGCCTGAGACTCACCTCTAGCTGCCTGTATACGCACAAAACAGCCAGAGGCTTTTGAAAACACGGTACAACCACTTGAAAACAGCTGCAAATTCATGATACAGAACAGAACTAGATACACGCCTTATACGCTCATCCAACAGCCTACAAACACACAAAACAGATGGAGCCTTTTGAAAACACTCTGTAACTAATCGAAAACACCTGCAATATCATGCTATACTATAGGACCAGAAATACGCCTAAGACTCACCTCTAGCTGCCTGTATACGCACAAAACAGCCCGAGGCTTTTGAAAACACTGTACAACCACCTGAAAACACCGTCAAATTCATGATACTGAACAGGACTAGATACACGCCTTATACGCTCTTCCAACAGCCTACAAACACACAAAACAGCCCGAGGCTTTTGAAAACACTCTGTAGCTACGTGAAAACACCTGCAATATCGTGCTTTTCAAAAGGACCAGAAACAGTCCGAAGACGCTCCTCCAGCAGCCTAAAATCACACCAAACATCTCACGACATTTGAAAACACTGGAAAACTACGCCAAAACACCTGCAATGTCATGCAATACAAAAGGACCAGAAACACGCCTTATACGCTCTTCCAACAGCCTCCAAACACACAAAACAGCCCGAGGCATTTGAAAACACTCTGTAAATAAGAGAAAACACCTGCAATATCATGCTATTCAACAGGACCAGAATCGGCAGAAGACGCTCCTCCAACAGCCTAAAATCACAGCAAACAGTCCGAGACATTTGAAAACTGCGCGAAAACACCTGCAAAGTCATGCTAAAAGACAAGGACCAGAAACACAGCGAAGAGGCTTTTCCAGCAGTCTAAAAATACACAAAACATTCCGAAGCATTTGAAAACACTCTTTATACACGCGAAAACACCTTCCAAGTCATGCTATACAATAGGACCAGAAACACGCCTAAGACTCACCTCTAGCAGCCTGAATACGCACAAAACAGCCCGAGGCTTTTGAAAACACTGTACAACCACCTGAAAACACCGTCAAATTCATGATACAGAACAGGACAAGATACAAGCCTTATACGCTCATCCAACAGCCTACAAACACACAGAACAGCCCGAGGCTTTTGAAAACATTCTGTAGCTACGTGAAAACCCCTGCAATATCGTGCATTTCAACAGGACCAGAAACAGGCCGAAGACGCTCATCCAACAGCCTACAAACACACAAAACAGCCCGAGACATTTGAAAACTGCGCGAAAACACCTGCAAAGTCATGCTAAAAGACAAGGACCAGAAACACAGCGAAGACGCTTTTCCAGCAGTCTAAAAATAAACAAAACATTCCGAGGCATTTGAAAACACTCTTTATACACGCGAAAACACCTTCCAAGTCATGCTATACAATAGGACCAGAAACACGCCTAAGACTCACCTCTAGCAGCCTGAATACGCACAAAACAGCCCGAGGCTTTTGAAAACACTCTGTAGCTACGTGAAAAAGCCTGCAATATCGTGCTTTTCAACAGGACCAGAAACAGGCCGAAGACGCTCCTCCAGCAGCCTAAAATCACAGCAAACATCTCACGATATTTGAAAACACTGGAAAACTACGCCAAAACACCTGCAATGTCATGCAATACAAAAGGACCAGAAACACGCCTTATGCGCTCCTCCAACAGCCTACTAACACACAGAACAGCCCGAGCCTTTTGAAAACACTCTGTAACTACGTGAAAACACCTGCAATATCGTGCTTTTCAAAAGGACCAGAAACAGTCCGAAGACGCTCCTCCAGCAGCGTAAAATCACACCAAACATCTCACGACATTTGAAAACACGCTGTAAATACGCGAAAACACTTGCAATATCATGCAATACAAAAGGAGCAGAATAACGCCCAAGACTCACCTCTTGCAGCCTGTATAGGCAGAAAGCATCCTGTGGCTTTTGAAAACACTGTACAACCGCCTGAAAACACCTGAAAAGTCATGATACGAAACAGGACCAGGTACCCGCCTTATACACTCTTCCAACAGCCTACTAACACACAAAACAGCCCGAGGTGTTTGAAGACACTCTGTAACTACGCGAAAACACCTGCAATATCATGTTATTCCTCAGGACCAGAAACAGGCCGAAGACGCTCCTCCAGCAGCCTAAAATCACACCAAACATCTCACGACATTTGAAAACACTGGAAAACTACGCCAAAACACCTGCAATGTCATGCAATACAAAAGGACCAGAAACACGCCTTATACGCTCCTCCAACAGCCTCCAAACACACAGAACAGCCCGAGCCTTTTGAAAACACTCTGTAACTACGTGAAAACACCTGCAATATCGTGCTTTTCAAAAGGACCAGAAAGAGGCCTGAGACTCACCTCTAGCTGCCTGTATACGCACAAAACCGCCAGAGGCTTTTGAAAACACGGTACAACCACTTGAAAACAGCTGCAAATTCATGATACAGAACAGAACTAGATACTCGCCTTATACGCTCATCCAACAGCCTACAAACACACCAAACATCTCACGACACTTGAAAACACGCTGTAAATACGCGAAAACACCTGCAATGTCTTGCTTTACAATAGGACCAGAAACAGGCCGAAGACGCTCCTCCAGCAGCCTAAAATCACACCAAACATCTCAGGACATTTGAAAACACTGGAAATCTACGCCAAAACACCTGCAATGTCATGCAATACAAAAGGACCAGAAACACGCCTTATGCGCTCCTCCAACAGCCTCCAAACACACAGAACAGCCCGAGCCTTTTGAAAACACTCTGTAACTACGTGAAAACACCTGCAATATCGTGCTTTTCAAAAGGACCAGAAAGAGGCCTGAGACTCACCTCTAGCTGCCTGTATACGCACAAAACAGCCAGAGGCTTTTGAAAACACGGTACAACCACTTGAAAACAGCTGCAAATTCATGATACAGAACAGAACTAGATACACGCCTTATACGCTCATCCAACAGCCTACAAACACACAAAACAGATGGAGCCTTTTGAAAACACTCTGTAACTAATCGAAAACACCTGCAATATCATGCTATACTATAGGACCAGAAATACGCCTAAGACTCACCTCTAGCTGCCTGTATACGCACAAAACAGCCCGAGGCTTTTGAAAACACTGTACAACCACCTGAAAACACCGTCAAATTCATGATACTGAACAGGACTAGATACACGCCTTATACGCTCTTCCAACAGCCTACAAACACACAAAACAGCCCCAGGCTTTTGAAAACACTCTGTAGCTACGTGAAAACACCTGCAATATCGTGCTTTTCAAAAGGACCAGAAACAGTCCGAAGACGCTCCTCCAGCAGCCTAAAATCACACCAAACGTCTCACGACATTTGAAAACACGCTGTAAATACGCGAAAACACTTGCAATATCATGCAATACAAAAGGAGCAGAATAACGCCCAAGACTCACCTCTTGCAGCCTGTATAGGCAGAAAGCATCCTGTGGCTTTTGAAAACACTGTACAACCGCCTGAAAACACCTGAAAAGTCATGATACGAAACAGGACCAGGTACCCGCCTTATACGCTCTTCCAACAGCCTACTAACACACAAAACAGCCCGAGGTGTTTGAAGACACTCTGTAACTACGCGAAAACACCTGCAATATCATGTTATTCCTCAGGACCAGAAACAGGCCGAAGACGCTCCTCCAGCAGCCTAAAATCACACCAAACATCTCACGACATTTGAAAACACTGGAAAACTACGCCAAAACACCTGCAATGTCATGCAATACAAAAGGACCAGAAACACGCCTTATACGCTCCTCCAACAGCCTCCAAACACACAGAACAGCCCGAGCCTTTTGAAAACACTCTGTAACTACGTGAAAACACCTGCAATATCGTGCTTTTCAAAAGGACCAGAAAGTGGCCTGAGACTCACCTCTAGCTGCCTGTATACGCACAAAACCGCCAGAGGCTTTTGAAAACACGGTACAACCACTTGAAAACAGCTGCAAATTCATGATACAGAACAGAACTAGATACTCCCCTTATACGCTCATCCAACAGCCTACAAACACACCAAACATCTCACGACACTTGAAAACACGCTGTAAATACGCGAAAACACCTGCAATGTCTTCCTTTACAATAGGACCAGAAACAGACCGAAGACGCTCCTCCAGCAGCCTAAAATCACACCAAACATCTCACGATATTTGAAAACACTGGAAAACTACGCCAAAACACCTGCAATGTCATGCAATACAAAAGGACCAGAAACACGCCTTATACGCTCCTCCAACAGCCTCCAAACACACAGAACAGCCCGAGCCTTTTGAAAACACTCTGTAACTACGTGAAAACACCTGCAATATCGTGCTTTTCAAAAGGACCAGAAAGAGGCCTGAGACTCACCTCTAGCTGCCTGTATACGCACAAAACCGCCAGAGGCTTTTGAAAACACGGTACAACCACTTGAAAACAGCTGCAAATTCATGATACAGAACAGAACTAGATACTCGCCTTATACGCTCATCCAACAGCCTACAAACACACCAAACATCTCACGACACTTGAAAACACGCTGTAAATACGCGAAAACACCTGCAATGTCTTGCTTTACAATAGGACCAGAAACAGGCCGAAGACGCTCCTCCAGCAGCCTAAAATCACACCAAACATCTCAGGACATTTGAAAACACTGGAAAACTACGCCAAAACACCTGCAATGTCATGCAATACAAAAGGACCAGAAACACGCCTTATGCGCTCCTCCAACAGCCTCCAAACACACAGAACAGCCCGAGCCTTTTGAAAACACTCTGTAACTACGTGAAAACACCTGCAATATCGTGCTTTTCAAAAGGACCAGAAAGAGGCCTGAGACTCACCTCTAGCTGCCTGTATACGCACAAAACAGCCAGAGGCTTTTGAAAACACGGTACAACCACTTGAAAACAGCTGCAAATTCATGATACAGAACAGAACTAGATACACGCCTTATACGCTCATCCAACAGCCTACAAACACACAAAACAGATGGAGCCTTTTGAAAACACTCTGTAACTAATCGAAAACACCTGCAATATCATGCTATACTATAGGACCAGAAATACGCCTAAGACTCACCTCTAGCTGCCTGTATACGCACAAAACAGCCCGAGGCTTTTGAAAACACTGTACAACCACCTGAAAACACCGTCAAATTCATGATACTGAACAGGACTAGATACACGCCTTATACGCTCTTCCAACAGCCTACAAACACACAAAACAGCCCGAGGCTTTTGAAAACACTCTGTAGCTACGTGAAAACACCTGCAATATCGTGCTTTTCAAAAGGACCAGAAACAGTCCGAAGACGCTCCTCCAGCAGCCTAAAATCACACCAAACATCTCACGACATTTGAAAACACGCTGTAAATACGCGAAAACACTTGCAATATCATGCAATACAAAAGGAGCAGAATAACGCCCAAGACTCACCTCTTGCAGCCTGTATAGGCAGAAAGCATCCTGTGGCTTTTGAAAACACTGTACAACCGCCTGAAAACACCTGAAAAGTCATGATACGAAACAGGACCAGGTACCCGCCTTATACGCTCTTCCAACAGCCTACTAACACACAAAACAGCCCGAGGTGTTTGAAGACACTCTGTAACTACGCGAAAACACCTGCAATATCATGTTATTCCTCAGGACCAGAAACAGGCCGAAGACGCTCCTCCAGCAGCCTAAAATCACACCAAACATCTCAGGACATTTGAAAACACTGGAAAACTACGCCAAAACACCTGCAATGTCATGCAATACAAAAGGACCAGAAACACGCCTTATACGCTCCTCCAACAGCCTCCAAACACACAGAACAGCCCGAGCCTTTTGAAAACACTCTGTAACTACGTGAAAACACCTGCAATATCGTGCTTTTCAAAAGGACCAGAAAGAGGCCTGAGACTCACCTCTAGCTGCCTGTATACGCACAAAACCGCCAGAGGCTTTTGAAAACACGGTACAACCACTTGAAAACAGCTGCAAATTCATGATACAGAACAGAACTAGATACTCGCCTTATACGCTCATCCAACAGCCTACAAACACACCAAACATCTCACGACACTTGAAAACACGCTGTAAATACGCGAAAACACCTGCAATGTCTTGCTTTACAATAGGACCAGAAACAGTCCGAAGACGCTCCTCCAGCAGCCTAAAATCACACCAAACATCTCAGGACATTTGAAAACACTGGAAAACTACGCCAAAACACCTGCAATGTCATGCAATACAAAAGGACCAGAAACACGCCTTATGCGCTCCTCCAACAGCCTCCAAACACACAGAACAGCCCGAGCCTTTTGAAAACACTCTGTAACTACGTGAAAACACCTGCAATATCGTGCTTTTCAAAAGGACCAGAAAGAGGCCTGAGACTCACCTCTAGCTGCCTGTATACGCACAAAACAGCCAGAGGCTTTTGAAAACACGGTACAACCACTTGAAAACAGCTGCAAATTCATGATACAGAACAGAACTAGATACACGCCTTATACGCTCATCCAACAGCCTACAAACACACAAAACAGATGGAGCCTTTTGAAAACACTCTGTAACTAATCGAAAACACCTGCAATATCATGCTATACTATAGGACCAGAAATACGCCTAAGACTCACCTCTAGCTGCCTGTATACGCACAAAACAGCCCGAGGCTTTTGAAAACACTGTACAACCACCTGAAAACACCGTCAAATTCATGATACTGAACAGGACTAGATACACGCCTTATACGCTCTTCCAACAGCCTACAAACACACAAAACAGCCCGAGGCTTTTGAAAACACTCTGTAGCTACGTGAAAACACCTGCAATATCGTGCTTTTCAAAAGGACCAGAAACAGTCCGAAGACGCTCCTCCAGCAGCCTAAAATCACACCAAACATCTCACGACATTTGAAAACACTGGAAAACTACGCCAAAACACCTGCAATGTCATGCAATACAAAAGGACCAGAAACACGCCTTATACGCTCTTCCAACAGCCTCCAAACACACAAAACAGCCCGAGGCATTTGAAAACACTCTGTAAATAAGAGAAAACACCTGCAATATCATGCTATTCAACAGGACCAGAATCGGCAGAAGACGCTCCTCCAACAGCCTAAAATCACAGCAAACAGTCCGAGACATTTGAAAACTGCGCGAAAACACCTGCAAAGTCATGCTAAAAGACAAGGACCAGAAACACAGCGAAGAGGCTTTTCCAGCAGTCTAAAAATACACAAAACATTCCGAAGCATTTGAAAACACTCTTTATACACGCGAAAACACCTTCCAAGTCATGCTATACAATAGGACCAGAAACACGCCTAAGACTCACCTCTAGCAGCCTGAATACGCACAAAACAGCCCGAGGCTTTTGAAAACACTGTACAACCACCTGAAAACACCGTCAAATTCATGATACAGAACAGGACAAGATACAAGCCTTATACGCTCATCCAACAGCCTACAAACACACAGAACAGCCCGAGGCTTTTGAAAACATTCTGTAGCTACGTGAAAACCCCTGCAATATCGTGCATTTCAACAGGACCAGAAACAGGCCGAAGACGCTCATCCAACAGCCTACAAACACACAAAACAGCCCGAGACATTTGAAAACTGCGCGAAAACACCTGCAAAGTCATGCTAAAAGACAAGGACCAGAAACACAGCGAAGACGCTTTTCCAGCAGTCTAAAAATAAACAAAACATTCCGAGGCATTTGAAAACACTCTTTATACACGCGAAAACACCTTCCAAGTCATGCTATACAATAGGACCAGAAACACGCCTAAGACTCACCTCTAGCAGCCTGAATACGCACAAAACAGCCCGAGGCTTTTGAAAACACTCTGTAGCTACGTGAAAAAGCCTGCAATATCGTGCTTTTCAACAGGACCAGAAACAGGCCGAAGACGCTCCTCCAGCAGCCTAAAATCACAGCAAACATCTCACGATATTTGAAAACACTGGAAAACTACGCCAAAACACCTGCAATGTCATGCAATACAAAAGGACCAGAAACACGCCTTATGCGCTCCTCCAACAGCCTACTAACACACAGAACAGCCCGAGCCTTTTGAAAACACTCTGTAACTACGTGAAAACACCTGCAATATCGTGCTTTTCAAAAGGACCAGAAACAGTCCGAAGACGCTCCTCCAGCAGCGTAAAATCACACCAAACATCTCACGACATTTGAAAACACGCTGTAAATACGCGAAAACACTTGCAATATCATGCAATACAAAAGGAGCAGAATAACGCCCAAGACTCACCTCTTGCAGCCTGTATAGGCAGAAAGCATCCTGTGGCTTTTGAAAACACTGTACAACCGCCTGAAAACACCTGAAAAGTCATGATACGAAACAGGACCAGGTACCCGCCTTATACGCTCTTCCAACAGCCTACTAACACACAAAACAGCCCGAGGTGTTTGAAGACACTCTGTAACTACGCGAAAACACCTGCAATATCATGTTATTCCTCAGGACCAGAAACAGGCCGAAGACGCTCCTCCAGCAGCCTAAAATCACACCAAACATCTCACGACATTTGAAAACACTGGAAAACTACGCCAAAACACCTGCAATGTCATGCAATACAAAAGGACCAGAAACACGCCTTATACGCTCCTCCAACAGCCTCCAAACACACAGAACAGCCCGAGCCTTTTGAAAACACTCTGTAACTACGTGAAAACACCTGCAATATCGTGCTTTTCAAAAGGACCAGAAAGAGGCCTGAGACTCACCTCTAGCTGCCTGTATACGCACAAAACCGCCAGAGGCTTTTGAAAACACGGTACAACCACTTGAAAACAGCTGCAAATTCATGATACAGAACAGAACTAGATACTCGCCTTATACGCTCATCCAACAGCCTACAAACACACCAAACATCTCACGACACTTGAAAACACGCTGTAAATACGCGAAAACACCTGCAATGTCTTGCTTTACAATAGGACCAGAAACAGGCCGAAGACGCTCCTCCAGCAGCCTAAAATCACACCAAACATCTCAGGACATTTGAAAACACTGGAAAACTACGCCAAAACACCTGCAATGTCATGCAATACAAAAGGACCAGAAACACGCCTTATGCGCTCCTCCAACAGCCTCCAAACACACAGAACAGCCCGAGCCTTTTGAAAACACTCTGTAACTACGTGAAAACACCTGCAATATCGTGCTTTTCAAAAGGACCAGAAAGAGGCCTGAGACTCACCTCTAGCTGCCTGTATACGCACAAAACAGCCAGAGGCTTTTGAAAACACGGTACAACCACTTGAAAACAGCTGCAAATTCATGATACAGAACAGAACTAGATACACGCCTTATACGCTCATCCAACAGCCTACAAACACACAAAACAGATGGAGCCTTTTGAAAACACTCTGTAACTAATCGAAAACACCTGCAATATCATGCTATACTATAGGACCAGAAATACGCCTAAGACTCACCTCTAGCTGCCTGTATACGCACAAAACAGCCCGAGGCTTTTGAAAACACTGTACAACCACCTGAAAACACCGTCAAATTCATGATACTGAACAGGACTAGATACACGCCTTATACGCTCTTCCAACAGCCTACAAACACACAAAACAGCCCCAGGCTTTTGAAAACACTCTGTAGCTACGTGAAAACACCTGCAATATCGTGCTTTTCAAAAGGACCAGAAACAGTCCGAAGACGCTCCTCCAGCAGCCTAAAATCACACCAAACGTCTCACGACATTTGAAAACACGCTGTAAATACGCGAAAACACTTGCAATATCATGCAATACAAAAGGAGCAGAATAACGCCCAAGACTCACCTCTTGCAGCCTGTATAGGCAGAAAGCATCCTGTGGCTTTTGAAAACACTGTACAACCGCCTGAAAACACCTGAAAAGTCATGATACGAAACAGGACCAGGTACCCGCCTTATACGCTCTTCCAACAGCCTACTAACACACAAAACAGCCCGAGGTGTTTGAAGACACTCTGTAACTACGCGAAAACACCTGCAATATCATGTTATTCCTCAGGACCAGAAACAGGCCGAAGACGCTCCTCCAGCAGCCTAAAATCACACCAAACATCTCACGACATTTGAAAACACTGGAAAACTACGCCAAAACACCTGCAATGTCATGCAATACAAAAGGACCAGAAACACGCCTTATACGCTCCTCCAACAGCCTCCAAACACACAGAACAGCCCGAGCCTTTTGAAAACACTCTGTAACTACGTGAAAACACCTGCAATATCGTGCTTTTCAAAAGGACCAGAAAGTGGCCTGAGACTCACCTCTAGCTGCCTGTATACGCACAAAACCGCCAGAGGCTTTTGAAAACACGGTACAACCACTTGAAAACAGCTGCAAATTCATGATACAGAACAGAACTAGATACTCCCCTTATACGCTCATCCAACAGCCTACAAACACACCAAACATCTCACGACACTTGAAAACACGCTGTAAATACGCGAAAACACCTGCAATGTCTTCCTTTACAATAGGACCAGAAACAGACCGAAGACGCTCCTCCAGCAGCCTAAAATCACACCAAACATCTCACGATATTTGAAAACACTGGAAAACTACGCCAAAACACCTGCAATGTCATGCAATACAAAAGGACCAGAAACACGCCTTATACGCTCCTCCAACAGCCTCCAAACACACAGAACAGCCCGAGCCTTTTGAAAACACTCTGTAACTACGTGAAAACACCTGCAATATCGTGCTTTTCAAAAGGACCAGAAAGAGGCCTGAGACTCACCTCTAGCTGCCTGTATACGCACAAAACCGCCAGAGGCTTTTGAAAACACGGTACAACCACTTGAAAACAGCTGCAAATTCATGATACAGAACAGAACTAGATACTCGCCTTATACGCTCATCCAACAGCCTACAAACACACCAAACATCTCACGACACTTGAAAACACGCTGTAAATACGCGAAAACACCTGCAATGTCTTGCTTTACAATAGGACCAGAAACAGGCCGAAGACGCTCCTCCAGCAGCCTAAAATCACACCAAACATCTCAGGACATTTGAAAACACTGGAAAACTACGCCAAAACACCTGCAATGTCATGCAATACAAAAGGACCAGAAACACGCCTTATGCGCTCCTCCAACAGCCTCCAAACACACAGAACAGCCCGAGCCTTTTGAAAACACTCTGTAACTACGTGAAAACACCTGCAATATCGTGCTTTTCAAAAGGACCAGAAAGAGGCCTGAGACTCACCTCTAGCTGCCTGTATACGCACAAAACAGCCAGAGGCTTTTGAAAACACGGTACAACCACTTGAAAACAGCTGCAAATTCATGATACAGAACAGAACTAGATACACGCCTTATACGCTCATCCAACAGCCTACAAACACACAAAACAGATGGAGCCTTTTGAAAACACTCTGTAACTAATCGAAAACACCTGCAATATCATGCTATACTATAGGACCAGAAATACGCCTAAGACTCACCTCTAGCTGCCTGTATACGCACAAAACAGCCCGAGGCTTTTGAAAACACTGTACAACCACCTGAAAACACCGTCAAATTCATGATACTGAACAGGACTAGATACACGCCTTATACGCTCTTCCAACAGCCTACAAACACACAAAACAGCCCGAGGCTTTTGAAAACACTCTGTAGCTACGTGAAAACACCTGCAATATCGTGCTTTTCAAAAGGACCAGAAACAGTCCGAAGACGCTCCTCCAGCAGCCTAAAATCACACCAAACATCTCACGACATTTGAAAACACGCTGTAAATACGCGAAAACACTTGCAATATCATGCAATACAAAAGGAGCAGAATAACGCCCAAGACTCACCTCTTGCAGCCTGTATAGGCAGAAAGCATCCTGTGGCTTTTGAAAACACTGTACAACCGCCTGAAAACACCTGAAAAGTCATGATACGAAACAGGACCAGGTACCCGCCTTATACGCTCTTCCAACAGCCTACTAACACACAAAACAGCCCGAGGTGTTTGAAGACACTCTGTAACTACGCGAAAACACCTGCAATATCATGTTATTCCTCAGGACCAGAAACAGGCCGAAGACGCTCCTCCAGCAGCCTAAAATCACACCAAACATCTCAGGACATTTGAAAACACTGGAAAACTACGCCAAAACACCTGCAATGTCATGCAATACAAAAGGACCAGAAACACGCCTTATACGCTCCTCCAACAGCCTCCAAACACACAGAACAGCCCGAGCCTTTTGAAAACACTCTGTAACTACGTGAAAACACCTGCAATATCGTGCTTTTCAAAAGGACCAGAAAGAGGCCTGAGACTCACCTCTAGCTGCCTGTATACGCACAAAACCGCCAGAGGCTTTTGAAAACACGGTACAACCACTTGAAAACAGCTGCAAATTCATGATACAGAACAGAACTAGATACTCGCCTTATACGCTCATCCAACAGCCTACAAACACACCAAACATCTCACGACACTTGAAAACACGCTGTAAATACGCGAAAACACCTGCAATGTCTTGCTTTACAATAGGACCAGAAACAGTCCGAAGACGCTCCTCCAGCAGCCTAAAATCACACCAAACATCTCAGGACATTTGAAAACACTGGAAAACTACGCCAAAACACCTGCAATGTCATGCAATACAAAAGGACCAGAAACACGCCTTATGCGCTCCTCCAACAGCCTCCAAACACACAGAACAGCCCGAGCCTTTTGAAAACACTCTGTAACTACGTGAAAACACCTGCAATATCGTGCTTTTCAAAAGGACCAGAAAGAGGCCTGAGACTCACCTCTAGCTGCCTGTATACGCACAAAACAGCCAGAGGCTTTTGAAAACACGGTACAACCACTTGAAAACAGCTGCAAATTCATGATACAGAACAGAACTAGATACACGCCTTATACGCTCATCCAACAGCCTACAAACACACAAAACAGATGGAGCCTTTTGAAAACACTCTGTAACTAATCGAAAACACCTGCAATATCATGCTATACTATAGGACCAGAAATACGCCTAAGACTCACCTCTAGCTGCCTGTATACGCACAAAACAGCCCGAGGCTTTTGAAAACACTGTACAACCACCTGAAAACACCGTCAAATTCATGATACTGAACAGGACTAGATACACGCCTTATACGCTCTTCCAACAGCCTACAAACACACAAAACAGCCCGAGGCTTTTGAAAACACTCTGTAGCTACGTGAAAACACCTGCAATATCGTGCTTTTCAAAAGGACCAGAAACAGTCCGAAGACGCTCCTCCAGCAGCGTAAAATCACACCAAACATCTCACGACATTTGAAAACACGCTGTAAATACGCGAAAACACTTGCAATATCATGCAATACAAAAGGAGCAGAATAACGCCCAAGACTCACCTCTTGCAGCCTGTATAGGCAGAAAGCATCCTGTGGCTTTTGAAAACACTGTACAACCGCCTGAAAACACCTGAAAAGTCATGATACGAAACAGGACCAGGTACCCGCCTTATACGCTCTTCCAACAGCCTACTAACACACAAAACAGCCCGAGGTGTTTGAAGACACTCTGTAACTACGCGAAAACACCTGCAATATCATGTTATTCCTCAGGACCAGAAACAGGCCGAAGACGCTCCTCCAGCAGCCTAAAATCACACCAAACATCTCAGGACATTTGAAAACACTGGAAAACTACGCCAAAACACCTGCAATGTCATGCAATACAAAAGGACCAGAAACACGCCTTATACGCTCCTCCAACAGCCTCCAAACACACAGAACAGCCCGAGCCTTTTGAAAACACTCTGTAACTACGTGAAAACACCTGCAATATCGTGCTTTTCAAAAGGACCAGAAAGAGGCCTGAGACTCACCTCTAGCTGCCTGTATACGCACAAAACCGCCAGAGGCTTTTGAAAACACGGTACAACCACTTGAAAACAGCTGCAAATTCATGATACAGAACAGAACTAGATACTCGCCTTATACGCTCATCCAACAGCCTACAAACACACCAAACATCTCACGACACTTGAAAACACGCTGTAAATACGCGAAAACACCTGCAATGTCTTGCTTTACAATAGGACCAGAAACAGGCCGAAGACGCTCCTCCAGCAGCCTAAAATCACACCAAACATCTCAGGACATTTGAAAACACTGGAAAACTACGCCAAAACACCTGCAATGTCATGCAATACAAAAGGACCAGAAACACGCCTTATGCGCTCCTCCAACAGCCTCCAAACACACAGAACAGCCCGAGCCTTTTGAAAACACTCTGTAACTACGTGAAAACACCTGCAATATCGTGCTTTTCAAAAGGACCAGAAAGAGGCCTGAGACTCACCTCTAGCTGCCTGTATACGCACAAAACAGCCAGAGGCTTTTGAAAACACGGTACAACCATTTGAAAACAGCTGCAAATTCATGATACAGAACAGAACTAGATACACGCCTTATACGCTCATCCAACAGCCTACAAACACAAAAAACAGACGGAGCCATTTGCAAACACTCCGTAGCTACGTGAAAAACCTGACGTGAAAGTCCCCTGACCCCTAACAATGACCCCTGACCCCTGACCCCTGACCTTTGACCCCTGACCTTTGACGCCTGACCCTGCCCCCTAATCCCTAACCCTGACCCCTGACCACTGACCCCGACCACTAACCATGACACCTGACCCTGACCCCTGACCCTGACCCCTGACCCCTAACCATGACCCTGACCCCTACGCCTGACCCCTGACCCCCTGACCCCCTGACCCTCTGACCCCCTGACCCCCTGACACCTGACCCTTGACGCCTGACCCATGACCCCTTACCATGACCCCTTACCTTTGACCCCTGACCCCTGATCCCTAACCCTGACCCCTGACCCCCGACCCCTGAGCCCTGAATCTGACCCCCGACCACTCACCCCAGACAGCTGACCTCTGATCCCTGACCCTGACCCCAAACCATGACCCTGACCCCTGACCCCTAACCATGACCCCTGACCCTGACCCCTAACCATGAACCTGACCCCCTGACTCCTGACCTCGTGACCCATGATCCCCTGACCCCTGACCCTTGACCCCAGACCCCTGACCCCTAACCATGATCCCTGACCCCTGACCCCTAACCATGACCCCTGACCCTGACCCTGACCCCTGACCCCTAACCATGACTCCTGACCTTTGACCCCTGACCCCTGACAATGACCCCTGAGGCTTGAAAATGACCCCTGACCCCTGACCCCTGTGCCCTGACCTCTGACCACTCACCCCAGACCCCTGACCCCGGACCCTGACCCGTATCCCTGACCCTGACCCCTAACCATGAACCTGACCCCCTGACTCCTGACCTCCTGACCCCTGATCCCCTGACCCCTGACCCCTGACCCTTGACCCCAGACCCCTGACCCCTAACCATGACCCCTGACCCCTGACCCCTAACCATGACCCCTGACCCTGACCCTGATACCTGACCCCCTAACCATGACCCTGACCCCTGACCCCTGAGCCCTGAGTCCTGATCCCTAACTCTGACCCCTGACACCCTGACCCCCTGACCCCAGACCCCTAACCATGACCCCATTCCCTGACCGCTGACCCCTAACCATGACCCCATTCCCTGACCCTGACCCCGACCCCTAACCATGACCCCTGACCATGACCCATGACCATGACCCCTGACCTTTGACCCCTGACCCCTGACCCCTAACCATGACCCCTGACCCTGAGCCTGACCGCTGACCCCTAACCATGACCCCATTCCCTGACCCTGACCCCTGACCCCTAACAATGACCCTGACCCTTGACCCCTGACCCCTACTAATGACCCCTGACCTTTGACCTTTGATCCCTGACCCCTGACCCCTGACCCCTGACTCCTGATCCCTGACTCTGACCCCTGACCCCTGACTCCTGATCCCTAACCCTGACCCCTAACCCCTGATGCCTGACCCCTGATCCCTGACCCCTAACCATCACCCCTGACCCCTGACACCTGACCCTTGACCCCTGAACCCTGACCCCTAACCATGACCCCTGACCAAGACCCCTGACAGTGACTCTGACCCCTGACCGCTAACCATGACCCCTGACTCCTGACCCCTGACCCCTGACCCCTAACCATGACCCCTGACCCCTAACAATGACCCCTGACCCCTGACCCCTGACCCTTAACCCTGACCCCTGACCTTTGACCCCTCACCCTGCCCCCTGATCCCTAACCCTGACCCTGACCCCTGACCCCCGACCCCTGAGCCCTGACTCTGACCCCCTACCACTCACCCCAGACAGCTGACCCCTGATCCCTGACCCTGACCCCAAACCATGACCCTGACCTCTGACCCCTAACCATGACCCCTGACCCCTGACCCCTGACCCCTGACCCTGACCCCTGTCCACTAACCATGACCCAATTCCCTGACCCCTGACCCCTAACCATTCCCTGACCCCTGACCCCTGACCCTGACCCCTGACCCCTAACCATGACCCCTGACCCTGACCCCTAACCATGAACCTGACCCCCTGACTCCTGACCTCCTGACCCCTGATCCCCTGACCCCTGACCCTTGACCCCAGACCCCTGACCCCTAACCATGACCCCTGACCCCTGACCCCTAACCATGACCCCTGACCCTGACCCCTGACCCCTAACCATTACCCTGACCCCATACCCCCTGACCCCTGACCCCCTGACCCCTGACCCCTAACAATGACCCCTGAGCCTGAGCCTGACCGCTGACCCATAACCATGACCCCATTCCCTGACCCCGACCCCTGACCCCTAACCACGACCCTGACCCTTGACCCCTGACCCCGACCCCTATTAATGACCCCTGACCCATGACAATGACCCCTGACCTTTGACCCCCTGACCCCTGACCCCTGACCCTGACCCCTGACCCCTGACCCCTGATCCCTGACTCTGACCCCCGACCACTCACCCCAGACAGCTGACCCCTGATCCCTGACCCTGACCCCAAACCATGACCCTGACCCCTGACCCCTAACCATGACCCCTGACCCCTGACCCTGACCCCTGACCACTAACCATGACCCAATTCCCTGACCCCTGACCCCTAACCATTCCCTGACCCCTGACCCCTGACCCTGACCCCTGACCCCTAACCATGACCCCTGACCCTGACCCCTAACCATGAACCTGACCCCCTGACTCCTGACCTCCTGACCCCTGATCCCCTGACCCCTGACCCTTGACCCCAGACCCCTGACCCCTAACCATGACCCCTGACCCCTGACCCCTAACCATGACCCCAGACCCTGACCCCTGACCCCTAACCATGACCATGACCCCATACCCCCTGACCCCTGACCCCTTGACCCCTGACCCCTAACCATGACCCCTGAGCCTGAGCCTGACCGCTGACCCCTAACCATGACCCCATTCCCTGACCCCTGACCCCTAACCACGACCCTGACCCTTGACCCCTGACCCCTGACCCCTATTAATGACCCCTGACCCATGACAATGACCCCTGACCTTTGACCCCCTGACCCCTGACCCCTGACCCCTGACCCCTGACCCCAAACCATGACCCTGACCCCTGACCCCTAACCATGACCCCTGACCCCTGACCCCTGACCCCTGACCACTAACCATGACCCAATTCCCTGACCCCTGACCCCTAACCATTCCCTGACCCCTGACCCCTGACCCCTGACCCTGACCCCTGACCCCTAACCATGACCCCTGACCCTGACCCCTAACCATGAACCTGACCCCCTGACTCCTGACCTCCTGACCCCTGATCCCCTGACCCCTGACCCTTGACCCCAGACCCCTGACCCCTAACCATGACCCCTGACCCCTGACCCCTAACCATGACCCCAGACCCTGACCCCTGACCCCTAACCATGACCCTGACCCCATACCCCCTGACCCCTGACCCCCTGACCCCTGACCCCTAACCATGACCCCTGAGCCTGAGCCTGACCGCTGACCCCTAACCATGACCCCATTCCCTGACCCCGACCCCTGACCCCTAACCACGACCCTGACCCTTGACCCCTGACCCCTGACCCCTATTAATGACCCCTGACCCATGACAATGACCCCTGACCTTTGACCCCTGACCCCTGACCCCTGACCCCTGACCCTTGACCCCAGACTCCTGATCCCTGACTCTGACCCCTGACCCCTGATCCCTGACTCTGACCCCTGACCCCTGACTCCTGATCCCTAACCCTAACCCCTAACCCCTGATGCCTGACCCCTGACCCCTGACCCCTAACCATCACCCCTGACCCCTGACACCTGACCCTTGACCCCTGACCCCTGACCCCTGACCCCTAACCATGACCCCTGACAGTGACTCTGATCCCTGACCGCTAACCATGACCCCTGACTCTGACCCCTGACCCCTGACCCCTAACCATGACCCCATTCCCTGACGCCTAACCATGACCCTGACCCCTGACCACTCACCCTAGACCATGACCCTTGACCCCTGACCCTTGACCCCTGAACCCTGACCCCTAACCATGACCCCTGACCTTTGACCCCTGACCCTGACCCTGACCCTGACCCCCGACCCCTGACCCCTGAACCCTAACCCTGACCCCTGAACCCCTGATCCCTGACCCCTGACCCCTAACCCCTGACCTCTGACCACTCACCCCAGACACCTGACCCTGACCCTGATCCCTGATCCCTAACCATGACCCTGACCCCTGACCCCTAACCATGACCCCTGACCCAGACCCTGACCCCTGACCCCTAACCATGACCCCAGACCCTGACCCCTGACCCCTAACCATGACCCTGACCCCCTGACCCCTGACCCCTGACCCCTAACCATGACACCTGACCCTGACCCCTGACCCTGACCCCTGACCCCTAACCATGACCCTGACCCCTGACCCCTACGCCTGACCCCTGACCCCTGACCCCCTGACCCTCTGACCCCCTGACCCCCTGACACCTGACCCTTGATGCCTGACCCCCGACCCCTGAGCCCTGACTCTGACCCCCGACCACTCACCCCAGACAGCTGAACTCTGATCCCTGACCCTGACCCCAAACCATGACCCTGACCCCTGACCCCTAACCATGACCCCTGACCCTGACCCCTAACCATGAACCTGACCCCCTGACTCCTGACCTCATGACCCCTGATCCCCTGACCCCTGACCCTTGACCCCAGACCCCTGACCGCTAACCATGACCCCTGACCCCTGACCCCTAACCATGACCCCTGACCCTGACCCTGACCCCTGACCCCTAACCATGACCCTGACCCCTGACCCCTGACCCCAGAGTCCTGATCCCTAACTCTGACCCCTGACCCCCTGACCCCCTGACCCCTGACCCCTGACCCCTAACCATGGCCCCTGACCCTGACCGCTGACCCCTAACCATGACCCCATTCCCTGACCCTGACCCCGACCCCTAACCATGACGCTGACCCTTGACCACTGACGCCTAACCATGACTCCTGACCTTTGACCCCTGACCCCTGACCATGACCCCTGAGCCCTGACAATGACCCCTGACCCCTGACCCCTGTGCCCTGACCTCTGACCACTCACCCCAGACCCCTGACCCCTGACCCTGACCCTGATCCCTGACCCTGACCCCTAACCATGAACCTGACCCCCTGACTCCTGACCTCCTGACCCCTGATCCCCTGACCCCTGACCCTTGACCCCAGACCCCTGACCCCTAACCATGACCCCTGACCCCTGACCCCTAACCATGACCCCTGACCCTGACCCTGATAACTGACCCCTAACCATGACCCTGACCCCTGACCCCTGACCCCTGAGTCCTGATCCCTAACTCTGACCCCTGACCCCCTGACCCCCTGACCCCTGACCCCAAACCATGACCCCATTCCCTGACCGCTGACCCCTAACCATGACCCCATTCCCTGACCCTGACCCTGACCCCTAACCATGACCCTGACCCTTGACCCCTGACCCCTACTAATGACCGCTGACCCCTGACGCCTGACCCCTGACCCTGACCCCTGATCCGTAACCCTGACCCCTGACCCCTGACCCCCTGACCCCTGACCCCCTGACCCCTGACCCCTAACCATGACCCCTGACCCTGAGCCTGACCGCTGACCCCTAACCATGACCCCATTCCCTGACCCTGACCCCTGAGCCCTAACCATGACCCTGACCCTTGACCCCTGACCCCTGACCCCTACTAATGACCCCTGACCCATGACAATGACCCCTGACCTTTGACCTTTGACCCCTGACCCCTGACCCCTGACCCCTGACCCCTGACCCCTGACTCCTGATCCCTGACTCTGACCCCTGACCCCTGACTCCTGATCCCTAACCCTGACCCCTAACCCCTGATGCCTGATGCCTGACCCCTGACCCCTGACCCCTAACCATCACCCCTGACCCCTGACACCTGACCCTTGACCCCTGAACCCTGACCCCTAACCATGACCCCTGACCATGACCCCTGACAGTGACTCTGACCCCTGACCGCTAACCATGACCCCTGACTCCTGACCCCTGACCCCTGACCCCTAACCATGACCCCTGACCCCTAACAATGACCCCTGACCCCTGACCCCTGACCCCTAACCCTGACCCCTGACCTTTGACCCCTCACCCTGCCCCCTGATCCCTAACCCTGACTCCTGACCCCTGACCACCGACCCCTGACTCCTGACCCCTGACCCCTGACCCCTAACCATGGCCCCATTCCCTTGACCCCTGACCCCTGACTCCTGACCGTGACACCTGACCTTTGACCCCTGACCCTGACCCCTGATCTTTGACCCCTGACCCCGATTACTGACCCCTGACCCCCTGACCCTTGACCCCTGACCCCGTGACCCCTGACCCTAGACCCCTGACCCCTGACCCCTAACTATGACCCCTTACCTTTGACCCCTGACCCCTGACCCCTGATCCCCGACCCCTGAGTCCTGATCCCAAACCCTGACCCCTGACCCCTGACCCTGACCCCTGACCCCTGACCCTGACCCCTGACCCCTGACCACTGACCCCTGACTCTGACCGCCGACCACTCACCCCAGACAGCTGACCCCTGATCCCTGACCCTGACCCCAAACCATGACCCCGACCCCTGACCCCTAACCATGACCCCTAACCCCTGACCCCTGACCCTGACCCCTGACCACTAACCATGACCCAATTCCCTGACCCCTGACCCCTAACCATTCCCTGACCCCTGACCCCTGACCCCTGACCCTGACCCCTAACCATGAGCCCTGACCCTGACCCCTAACCATGAACCTGACCCCCTGACTCCTGACCTCCTGACCCCTGATCCCCTGACCCCTGACCCTTGACCCCTGACCCCTGACCCCTAACCATGACCCTGACCCCATACCCCCTGACCCCTGACCATGACCCTGACCCCTGACCCCTAACCATGACCCCTGAGCCTGAGCCTGACCGCTGACCTCTAACCATGACCCCATTCCCTGACCCCGACCCCTGACCCCTAACCACGACCCTGACCCTTGACCCCTGACCCCTGACCCCTATTAATGACCCCTGACCCATGACAATGACCCCTGACCTTTGACCCCTGACCCCTGACCCCTGACCCCTGACTCCTGATCCCTGACTCTGACACCTGACCCCTGATCCCTGACTCTGACCCCTGACCCCTGACTCCTGATCCCTAACCCTAACCCCTAACCCCTGATGCCTGACCCCTGACCCCTGACCCCTAACCATCACCCCTGACCCCTGACACCTGACCCTTGACCCCTGACCCCTGACCCCTGACCCCTAACCATGACCCCTGACCCCTGACCCCTAACCATGACCCCTGACCCTGACCCTGATACCTGACCCCCTAACCATGACCCTGACCCCTGACCCCTGACCCCTGAGTCCTGATCCCTAACCATGACCCCATTCCCTGACCGCTGACCCCTAACCATGACCCCTGATCCCCTGACCCCTGACCCCCGACCCCTAACCATGACCCCTGACCATGACCCATGACCATGACCCCTGACCTTTGACCCCTGACCCTGACCCCTGATCCCTAACCCTGACCCCTGACCCCTGACCCCCTGACCCCTGACCCCCTGACCCCTGACCCCTAACCATGACCCCTGACCCTGAGCCTGACCGCTGACCCCTAACCATGACCCCATTCCCTGACCCTGACCCCTGACCCCTAACAATGACCCTGACCCTTGACCCCTGACCCCTACTAATGACCCCTGACCTTTGACCCCTGACCCCTGACCCCTGACCCCTGACCCCTGACTCCTGATCCCTGACTCTGACCCCTGACCCCTGACTCCTGATCCCTAACCCTGACCCCTAACCCCTGATGCCTGATGCCTGACCCCTGATCCCTGACCCCTAACCATCACCCCTGACCCCTGACACCTGACCCTTGACCCCTGAACCCTGACCCCTAACCATGACCCCTGACCAAGACCCCTGACAGTGACTCTGACCCCTGACCGCTAACCATGACCCCTGACTCCTGACCCCTGACCCCTGACCCCTAACCATGACCCATGACCCCTAACAATGACCCCTGACCCCTGACCCCTGACCCTTAACCCTGACCCCTGACCTTTGACCCCTCACCCTGCCCCCTGATCCCTAACCCTGACCCTGACCCCTGACCCCCGACCCCTGAGCCCTGACTCTGACCCCCGACCACTCACCCCAGACAGCTGACCCCTGATCCCTGACCCTGACCCCAAACCATGACCCTGACCCCTGACCCCTAACCATGACCCCTGACCCCGGACCCCTGACCCCGGACCCTGACCCCTGTCCACTAACCATGACCCAATTCCCTGACCCCTGACCCCTAACCATTCCCTGACCCCTGACCCCTGACCCTGACCCCTGACCCCTAACCATGACCCCTGACCCTGACCCCTAACCATGAACCTGACCCCCTGACTCCTGACCTCCTGACCCCTGATCCCCTGACCCCTGACCCTTGACCCCAGACCCCTGACCCCTAACCATGACCACTGACCCCTGACCCCTAACCATGACCCCTGACCCTGACCCCTGACCCCTAACCATGACCCTGACCCCATACCCCCTGACCCCTGACCCCCTGACCCCTGACCCCTAACAATGACCCCTGAGCCTGAGCCTGACCGCTGACCCCTAACCATGACCCCATTCCCTGACCCCGACCCCTGACCCCTAACCACGACCCTGACCCTTGACCCCTGACCCCGACCCCTATTAATGACCCCTGACCCATGACAATGACCCCTGACCTTTGACCCCCTGACCCCTGACCCCTGACCCCTGACCCCTGATCCCTGACTCTGACCCCCGACCACTCACCCCAGACAGCTGACCCCTGATCCCTGACCCTGACCCCAAACCATGACCCTGACCCCTGACCCCTAACCATGACCCCTGACCCCTGACCCTGACCCCTGACCACTAACCATGACCCAATTCCCTGACCCCTGACCCCTAACCATTCCCTGACCCCTGACCCCTGACCCCTGACCCTGACCCCTGACCCCTAACCATGACCCCTGACCCTGACCCCTAACCATGAACCTGACCCCCTGACACCTGACCTCCTGACCCCTGATCCCCTGACCCCTGACCCTTGACCCCAGACCCCTGACCCCTAACCATGACCCCTGACCCCTGACCCCTAACCATGACCCCAGACCCTGACCCCTGACCCCTAACCATGACCATGACCCCATACCCCCTGACCCCTGACCCCCTGACCCCTGACCCCTAACCATGACCCCTGAGCCTGAGCCTGACCGCTGACCCCTAACCATGACCCCATTCCCTGACCCCTGACCCCTAACCACGACCCTGACCCTTGACCCCTGACCCCTGACCCCTATTAATGACCCCTGACCCATGACAATGACCCCTGACCTTTGACCCCCTGACCCCTGACCCCTGACCCTGACCCCTGACCCCTGACCCCTGATCCCTGACTCTGACCCCCGACCACTCACCCCAGACAGCTGACCCCTGATCCCTGACCCTGACCCCAAACCATGACCCTGACCCCTGACCCCTAACCATGACCCCTGACCCCTGACCCCTGACCCGTGACCACTAACCATGACCCAATTCCCTGACCCCTGACCCCTAACCATTCCCTGACCCCTGACCCCTGACCCCTGACCCTGACCCCTGACCCCTAACCATGACCCCTGACCCTGACCCCTAAGCATGAACCTGACCCCCTGACTCCTGACCTCCTGACCCCTGATCCCCTGACCCCTGACCCTTGACCCCAGACCCCTGACCCCTAACCATGACCCCTGACCCCTGACCCCTAACCATGACCCCAGACCCTGACCCCTGACCCCTAACCATGACCCTGACCCCATACCCCCTGACCCCTGACCCCCTGACCCCTGACCCCTAACAATGACCCCTGAGCCTGAGCCTGACCGCTGACCCCTAACCATGACCCCATTCCCTGACCCCGACCCCTGACCCCTAACCACGACCCTGACCCTTGACCCCTGACCCCTGACCCCTAACAATGACCCTGACCCTTGACCCCTGACCCCTACTAATGACCCCTGACCTTTGACCCCTGACCCCTGACCCCTGACCCCTGACCCCTGACTCCTGATCCCTGACTCTGACCCCTGACCCCTGACTCCTGATCCCTAACCCTGACCCCTAACCCCTGATGCCTGATGCCTGACCCCTGATCCCTGACCCCTAACCATCACCCCTGACCCCTGACACCTGACCCTTGACCCCTGAACCCTGACCCCTAACCATGACCCCTGACCAAGACCCCTGACAGTGACTCTGACCCCTGACCGCTAACCATGACCCCTGACTCCTGACCCCTGACCCCTGACCCCTAACCATGACCCATGACCCCTAACAATGACCCCTGACCCCTGACCCCTGACCCTTAACCCTGACCCCTGACCTTTGACCCCTCACCCTGCCCCCTGATCCCTAACCCTGACCCTGACCCCTGACCCCCGACCCCTGAGCCCTGACTCTGACCCCCGACCACTCACCCCAGACAGCTGACCCCTGATCCCTGACCCTGACCCCAAACCATGACCCTGACCCCTGACCCCTAACCATGACCCCTGACCCCGGACCCCTGACCCCTGACCCTGACCCCTGTCCACTAACCATGACCCAATTCCCTGACCCCTGACCCCTAACCATTCCCTGACCCCTGACCCCTGACCCTGACCCCTGACCCCTAACCATGACCCCTGACCCTGACCCCTAACCATGAACCTGACCCCCTGACTCCTGACCTCCTGACCCCTGATCCCCTGACCCCTGACCCTTGACCCCAGACCCCTGACCCCTAACCATGACCCCTGACCCCTGACCCCTAACCATGACCCCTGACCCTGACCCCTGACCCCTAACCATGACCCTGACCCCATACCCCCTGACCCCTGACCCCCTGACCCCTGACCCCTAACAATGACCCCTGAGCCTGAGCCTGACCGCTGACCCCTAACCATGACCCCATTCCCTGACCCCGACCCCTGACCCCTAACCACGACCCTGACCCTTGACCCCTGACCCCGACCCCTATTAATGACCCCTGACCTATGACAATGACCCCTGACCTTTGACCCCCTGACCCCTGACCCCTGACCCCTGACCCCTGACCCCTGACCCCTGATCCCTGACTCTGACCCCCGACCACTCACCCCAGACAGCTGACCCCTGATCCCTGACCCTGACCCCAAACCATGACCCTGACCCCTGACCCCTAACCATGACCCCTGACCCCTGACCCTGACCCCTGACCACTAACCATGACCCAATTCCCTGACCCCTGACCCCTAACCATTCCCTGACCCCTGACCCCTGACCCCTGACCCTGACCCCTGACCCCTAACCATGACCCCTGACCCTGACCCCTAACCATGAACCTGACCCCCTGACACCTGACCTCCTGACCCCTGATCCCCTGACCCCTGACCCTTGACCCCAGACCCCTGACCCCTAACCATGACCCCTGACCCCTGACCCCTAACCATGACCCCAGACCCTGACCCCTGACCCCTAACCATGACCATGACCCCATACCCCCTGACCCCTGACCCCCTGACCCCTGACCCCTAACCATGACCCCTGAGCCTGAGCCTGACCGCTGACCCCTAACCATGACCCCATTCCCTGACCCCTGACCCCTAACCACGACCCTGACCCTTGACCCCTGACCCCTGACCCCTATTAATGACCCCTGACCCATGACAATGACCCCTGACCTTTGACCCCCTGACCCCTGACCCCTGACCCTGACCCCTGACCCCTGACCCCTGATCCCTGACTCTGACCCCCGACCACTCACCCCAGACAGCTGACCCCTGATCCCTGACCCTGACCCCAAACCATGACCCTGACCCCTGACCCCTAACCATGACCCCTGACCCCTGACCCGTGACCACTAACCATGACCCAATTCCCTGACCCCTGACCCCTAACCATTCCCTGACCCCTGACCCCTGACCCCTGACCCTGACCCCTGACCCCTAACCATGACCCCTGACCCTGACCCCTAACCATGAACCTGACCCCCTGACTCCTGACCTCCTGACCCCTGATCCCCTGACCCCTGACCCTTGACCCCAGACCCCTGACCCCTAACCATGACCCCTGACCCCTGACCCCTAACCATGACCCCAGACCCTGACCCCTGACCCCTAACCATGACCCTGACCCCATACCCCCTGACCCCTGACCCCCTGACCCCTGACCCCTAACCATGACCCCTGAGCCTGAGCCTGACCGCTGACCCCTAACCATGACCCCATTCCCTGACCCCGACCCCTGACCCCTAACCACGACCCTGACCCTTGACCCCTGACCCCTGACCCCTATTAATGACGCCTGACCCATGACAATGACCCCTGACCTTTGACCCGTGACCCCTGACCCCTGACCCCTGACCCTTGACCCCAGACTCCTGATCCCTGACTCTGACCCCTGACCCCTGATCCCTGACTCTGACCCCTGACCCCTGACTCCTGATCCCTAACCCTAACCCCTAACCCCTGATGCCTGATGCCTGACCCCTGACCCCTGACCCCTAACCATCACCCCTGACCCCTGACACCTGACCCTTGACCCCTGACCCCTGACCCCTAACCATGACCCCTGGCCATGACCCCTGACAGTGACTCTGATCCCTGACCGCTAACCATGACCCCTGACTCCTGACCCCTGACCCCTGACCCCTAAACATGACCCCATTCCCTGACGCCTAACCATGACCCTGACCCCTGACCACTCACCCCAGACCATGACCCTTGACCCCTGACCCTTGACCCCTGACCCCTGACCCCTAACCATGACCCCTGACCTTTGACCCCTGACCCTGACCCTGACCCCCGACCCCTGACCCCTGATCCCTAACCCTGACCCCTGACCCCCTGATCCCTGACCCCTGACCCCTAACCATGACCCCTGGCCCCTAACAATGACCCCTGACCCCTGACCCCTGACCTTTGACCCCTGACCTTTGACCCCTGACCCTGCCCCCTAATCCCTAACCCTGACCCCTGACCACTGACCCCTGACCCCTGACTCTGACCCCTGACCCCTAACCCCTGACCTCTGACCACTCACCCCGGACCCCTGATTCTGACCCTGATCCCTGACCCCTAACCATGACCCTGACCCCTGACCCCTAACCATGACCCCTGATCCCCTGACCCCTGACCCCTGACCCCTAACCATGACCCCAGACCCTGACCCCTGACCCCTAACCATGACCCTGACCCCCTGACCCCTGACCCCTGACCCCTGACCATGACACCTGACCCTGACCCCTGACCCTGACCCCGACCTCTGACCATGACGCTGACCCTTGACCACTGACCCCTGACCCCTACTAATGACCCCTGACCATGACCCATGACCATGACCCCTGACCTTTGACCCCTGACCCCTGACCCTGACCCCTGATTTCTAAGCCTGACCCCTGACCCCTGACCCCTGACCCCTGCCCCCTGACCCCTGACCCCTGACTCCTGATCCCTGACTCTGACCCCTGACCCCTGACTCCTGATCCCTAACCCTAACCCCTAACCCCTGATGCCTGATGCCTGACCCCTGACCCCTAACCATCACCCCTGACCCCTGACACCTGACCCTTGACCCCTAAACCCTGACCCCTAACCATGACCCCTGACCATGACCCCTGACAGTGACTCTGACCCCTGACCGCTAACCATGACCCCTGACTCCTGACCCCTGACCCCTAACCCCTAACCATGACCCCTGACCCCTGACCCCTAACAATGACCCCTGACCCCTGACCCCTGACCCCTAACCATGACCCCTGACCTTTAACCCCACACCCTGCCCCCTGATCCCTAACCCTGACTCCTGACCCCTGACCACCGACCCCTGACTCTGACCCCTGACCCCTGACCCCTAACCATGGCCCCATTCCCTTGACCCCTGACCCCTGACTCCTGACCCTGACAGCTGACCCCTGACACCTGACCTTTGACCCCTGACCCTGACCCCTGATCTTTGACCCCTGACCCCGACCCCTGACCCCTGACCCCTGACGCCTGACCCCTGACCCCCTGACCCTTGACCCCTGACCCTTGACCCCAGACTCCTGATCCCTGACTCTGACCCCTGACCCCTGATCCCTGACTCTGACCCCTGACCCCTGACTCCTGATCCCTAACCATGACCCCTGAGCCTGAGCCTGACCGCTGACCCCTAACCATGACCCCATTCCCTGACCCCTGACCCCTAACCACGACCCTGACCCTTGACCCCTGACCCCTGACCCCTATTAATGACCCCTGACCCATGACAATGACCCCTGACCTTTGACCCCCTGACCCCTGACCCCTGACCCCTGACCCCTGACCCCAAACCATGACCCTGACCCCTGACCCCTAACCATGACCCCTGACCCCTGACCCCTGACCCCTGACCACTAACCATGACCCAATTCCCTGACCCCTGACCCCTAACCATTCCCTGACCCCTGACCCCTGACCCCTGACCCTGACCCCTGACCCCTAACCATGACCCCTGACCCTGACCCCTAACCATGAACCTGACCCCCTGACTCCTGACCTCCTGACCCCTGATCCCCTGACCCCTGACCCTTGACCCCAGACCCCTGACCCCTAACCATGACCCCTGACCCCTGACCCCTAACCATGACCCCAGACCCTGACCCCTGACCCCTAACCATGACCCTGACCCCATACCCCCTGACCCCTGACCCCCTGACCCCTGACCCCTAACCATGACCCCTGAGCCTGAGCCTGACCGCTGACCCCTAACCATGACCCCATTCCCTGACCCCGACCCCTGACCCCTAACCACGACCCTGACCCTTGACCCCTGACCCCTGACCCCTGACCCCTGACCCTTGACCCCAGACTCCTGATCCCTGACTCTGACCCCTGACCCCTGATCCCTGACTCTGACCCCTGACCCCTGACTCCTGATCCCTAACCCTAACCCCTAACCCCTGATGCCTGATGCCTGACCCCTGACCCCTGACCCCTAACCATCACCCCTGACCCCTGACACCTGACCCTTGACCCCTGACCCCTGACCCCTGACCCCTAACCATGACCCCTGACAGTGACTCTGATCCCTGACCGCTAACCATGACCCCTGACTCTGACCCCTGACCCCTGACCCCTAACCATGACCCCATTCCCTGACGCCTAACCATGACCCTGACCCCTGACCACTCACCCTAGACCATGACCCTTGACCCCTGACCCTTGACCCCTGAACCCTGACCCCTAACCATGACCCCTGACCTTTGACCCCTGACCCTGACCCTGACCCTGACCCCCGACCCCTGACCCCTGATCCCTAACCCTGACCCCTGAACCCCTGATCCCTGACCCCTGACCCCTAACCCCTGACCTCTGACCACTCACCCCAGACACCTGACCCTGACCCTGATCCCTGATCCCTAACCATGACCCTGACCCCTGACCCCTAACCATGACCCCTGACCCAGACCCTGACCCCTGACCCCTAACCATGACCCCAGACCCTGACCCCTGACCCCTAACCATGACCCTGACCCCCTGACCCCTGACCCCTGACCCCTAACCATGACACCTGACCCTGACCCCTGACCCTGACCCCTGACCCCTAACCATGACCCTGACCCCTGACCCCTACGCCTGACCCCTGACCCCTGACCCCCTGACCCTCTGACCCCCTGACCCCCTGACACCTGACCCTTGATGCCTGACCCATGACCCCTTACCATGACCCCTTACCTTTGACCCCTGACCCCTGATCCCTAACCCTGACCCCTGACCCCCGACCCCTGAGCCCTGACTCTGACCCCCGACCACTCACCCCAGACAGCTGAACTCTGATCCCTGACCCTGACCCCAAACCATGACCCTGACCCCTGACCCCTAACCATGACCCCTGACCCTGACCCCTAACCATGAACCTGACCCCCTGACTCCTGACCTCATGACCCCTGATCCCCTGACCCCTGACCCTTGACCCCAGACCCCTGACCGCTAACCATGACCCCTGACCCCTGACCCCTAACCATGACCCCTGACCCTGACCCTGACCCCTGACCCCTAACCATGACCCTGACCCCTGACCCCTGACCCCAGAGTCCTGATCCCTAACTCTGACCCCTGACCCCCTGACCCCCTGACCCCTGACCCCTGACCCCTAACCATGGCCCCTGACCCTGACCGCTGACCCCTAACCATGACCCCATTCCCTGACCCTGACCCCGACCCCTAACCATGACGCTGACCCTTGACCACTGACGCCTAACCATGACTCCTGACCTTTGACCCCTGACCCCTGACCATGACCCCTGAGCCCTGACAATGACCCCTGACCCCTGACCCCTGTGCCCTGACCTCTGACCACTCACCCCAGACCCCTGACCCCTGACCCTGACCCTGATCCCTGACCCTGACCCCTAACCATGAACCTGACCCCCTGACTCCTGACCTCCTGACCCCTGATCCCCTGACCCCTGACCCTTGACCCCAGACCCCTGACCCCTAACCATGACCCCTGACCCCTGACCCCTAACCATGACCCCTGACCCTGACCCTGATAACTGACCCCTAACCATGACCCTGACCCCTGACCCCTGACCCCTGAGTCCTGATCCCTAACTCTGACCCCTGACCCCCTGACCCCCTGACCCCTGACCCCTAACCATGACCCCATTCCCTGACCGCTGACCCCTAACCATGACCCCATTCCCTGACCCTGACCCTGACCCCTAACCATGACCCTGACCCTTGACCCCTGACCCCTACTAATGACCGCTGACCCCTGACGCCTGACCCCTGACCCTGACCCCTGATCCGTAACCCTGACCCCTGACCCCTGACCCCCTGACCCCTGACCCCCTGACCCCTGACCCCTAACCATGACCCCTGACCCTGAGCCTGACCGCTGACCCCTAACCATGACCCCATTCCCTGACCCTGACCCCTGAGCCCTAACCATGACCCTGACCCTTGACCCCTGACCCCTGACCCCTACTAATGACCCCTGACCCATGACAATGACCCCTGACCTTTGACCTTTGACCCCTGACCCCTGACCCCTGACCCCTGACCCCTGACCCCTGACCCCTGACTCCTGATCCCTGACTCTGACCCCTGACCCCTGACTCCTGATCCCTAACCCTGACCCCTAACCCCTGATGCCTGATGCCTGACCCCTGACCCCTGACCCCTAACCATCACCCCTGACCCCTGACACCTGACCCTTGACCCCTGAACCCTGACCCCTAACCATGACCCCTGACCATGACCCCTGACAGTGACTCTGACCCCTGACCGCTAACCATGACCCCTGACTCCTGACCCCTGACCCCTGACCCCTAACCATGACCCCTGACCCCTAACAATGACCCCTGACCCCTGACCCCTGACCCCTAACCCTGACCCCTGACCTTTGACCCCTCACCCTGCCCCCTGATCCCTAACCCTGACTCCTGACCCCTGACCACCGACCCCTGACTCCTGACCCCTGACCCCTGACCCCTAACCATGGCCCCATTCCCTTGACCCCTGACCCCTGACTCCTGACCGTGACACCTGACCTTTGACCCCTGACCCTGACCCCTGATCTTTGACCCCTGACCCCGATTACTGACCCCTGACCCCCTGACCCTTGACCCCTGACCCCGTGACCCCTGACCCTAGACCCCTGACCCCTGACCCCTAACTATGACCCCTTACCTTTGACCCCTGACCCCTGACCCCTGATCCCCGACCCCTGAGTCCTGATCCCAAACCCTGACCCCTGACCCCTGACCCTGACCCCTGACCCCTGACCCTGACCCCTGACCCCTGACCCCTGACCCCTGACTCTGACCGCCGACCACTCACCCCAGACAGCTGACCCCTGATCCCTGACCCTGACCCCAAACCATGACCCCGACCCCTGACCCCTAACCATGACCCCTAACCCCTGACCCCTGACCCTGACCCCTGACCACTAACCATGACCCAATTCCCTGACCCCTGACCCCTAACCATTCCCTGACCCCTGACCCCTGACCCCTGACCCTGACCCCTGACCCCTAACCATGAGCCCTGACCCTGACCCCTAACCATGAACCTGACCCCCTGACTCCTGACCTCCTGACCCCTGATCCCCTGACCCCTGACCCTTGACCCCTGACCCCTGACCCCTAACCATGACCCTGACCCCATACCCCCTGACCCCTGACCATGACCCTGACCCCTGACCCCTAACCATGACCCCTGAGCCTGAGCCTGACCGCTGACCTCTAACCATGACCCCATTCCCTGACCCCGACCCCTGACCCCTAACCACGACCCTGACCCTTGACCCCTGACCCCTGACCCCTATTAATGACCCCTGACCCATGACAATGACCCCTGACCTTTGACCCCTGACCCCTGACCCCTGACCCCTGACTCCTGATCCCTGACTCTGACACCTGACCCCTGATCCCTGACTCTGACCCCTGACCCCTGACTCCTGATCCCTAACCCTAACCCCTAACCCCTGATGCCTGACCCCTGACCCCTGACCCCTAACCATCACCCCTGACCCCTGACACCTGACCCTTGACCCCTGACCCCTGACCCCTGACCCCTAACCATGACCCCTGACCCCTGACCCCTAACCATGACCCCTGACCCTGACCCTGATACCTGACCCCCTAACCATGACCCTGACCCCTGACCCCTGACCCCTGTGTCCTGATCCCTAACCATGACCCCATTCCCTGACCGCTGACCCCTAACCATGACCCCATTCCCTGACCCTGACCCCGACCCCTAACCATGACCCCTGACCATGACCCATGACCATGACCCCTGACCTTTGACCCCTGACCCTGACCCCTGATCCCTAACCCTGACCCCTGACCCCTGACCCCCTGACCCCTGACCCCCTGACCCCTGACCCCTAACCATGACCCCTGACCCTGAGCCTGACCGCTGACCCCTAACCATGACCCCATTCCCTGACCCTGACCCCTGACCCCTAACAATGACCCTGACCCTTGACCCCGGACCCCTACTAATGACCCCTGACCTTTGACCCCTGACCCCTGACCCCTGACCCCTGACCCCTGACTCCTGATCCCTGACTCTGACCCCTGACCCCTGACTCCTGATCCCTAACCCTGACCCCTAACCCCTGATGCCTGATGCCTGACCCCTGATCCCTGACCCCTAACCATCACCCCTGACCCCTGACACCTGACCCTTGACCCCTGAACCCTGACCCCTAACCATGACCCCTGACCAAGACCCCTGACAGTGACTCTGACCCCTGACCGCTAACCATGACCCCTGACTCCTGACCCCTGACCCCTGACCCCTAACCATGACCCATGACCCCTAACAATGACCCCTGACCCCTGACCCCTGACCCTTAACCCTGACCCCTGACCTTTGACCCCTCACCCTGCCCCCTGATCCCTAACCCTGACCCTGACCCCTGACCCCCGACCCCTGAGCCCTGACTCTGACCCCCGACCACTCACCCCAGACAGCTGACCCCTGATCCCTGACCCTGACCCCAAACCATGACCCTGACCCCTGACCCCTAACCATGACCCCTGACCCCGGACCCCTGACCCCGGACCCTGACCCCTGTCCACTAACCATGACCCAATTCCCTGACCCCTGACCCCTAACCATTCCCTGACCCCTGACCCCTGACCCTGACCCCTGACCCCTAACCATGACCCCTGACCCTGACCCCTAACCATGAACCTGACCCCCTGACTCCTGACCTCCTGACCCCTGATCCCCTGACCCCTGACCCTTGACCCCAGACCCCTGACCCCTAACCATGACCCCTGACCCCTGACCCCTAACCATGACCCCTGACCCTGACCCCTGACCCCTAACCATGACCCTGACCCCATACCCCCTGACCCCTGACCCCCTGACCCCTGACCCCTAACAATGACCCCTGAGCCTGAGCCTGACCGCTGACCCCTAACCATGACCCCATTCCCTGACCCCGACCCCTGACCCCTAACCACGACCCTGACCCTTGACCCCTGACCCCGACCCCTATTAATGACCCCTGACCCATGACAATGACCCCTGACCTTTGACCCCCTGACCCCTGACCCCTGACCCCTGACCCCTGATCCCTGACTCTGACCCCCGACCACTCACCCCAGACAGCTGACCCCTGATCCCTGACCCTGACCCCAAACCATGACCCTGACCCCTGACCCCTAACCATGACCCCTGACCCCTGACCCTGACCCCTGACCACTAACCATGACCCAATTCCCTGACCCCTGACCCCTAACCATTCCCTGACCCCTGACCCCTGACCCCTGACCCTGACCCCTGACCCCTAACCATGACCCCTGACCCTGACCCCTAACCATGAACCTGACCCCCTGACACCTGACCTCCTGACCCCTGATCCCCTGACCCCTGACCCTTGACCCCAGACCCCTGACCCCTAACCATGACCCCTGACCCCTGACCCCTAACCATGACCCCAGACCCAGACCCCTGACCCCTAACCATGACCATGACCCCATACCCCCTGACCCCTGACCCCCTGACCCCTGACCCCTAACCATGACCCCTGAGCCTGAGCCTGACCGCTGACCCCTAACCATGACCCCATTCCCTGACCCCTGACCCCTAACCACGACCCTGACCCTTGACCCCTGACCCCTGACCCCTATTAATGACCCCTGACCCATGACAATGACCCCTGACCTTTGACCCCCTGACCCCTGACCCCTGACCCTGACCCCTGACCCCTGACCCCTGATCCCTGACTCTGACCCCCGACCACTCACCCCAGACAGCTGACCCCTGATCCCTGACCCTGACCCCAAACCATGACCCTGACCCCTGACCCCTAACCATGACCCCTGACCCCTGACCCCTGACCCGTGACCACTAACCATGACCCAATTCCCTGACCCCTGACCCCTAACCATTCCCTGACCCCTGACCCCTGACCCCTGACCCTGACCCCTGACCCCTAACCATGACCCCTGACCCTGACCCCTAAGCATGAACCTGACCCCCTGACTCCTGACCTCCTGACCCCTGATCCCCTGACCCCTGACCCTTGACCCCAGACCCCTGACCCCTAACCATGACCCCTGACCCCTGACCCCTAACCATGACCCCAGACCCTGACCCCTGACCCCTAACCATGACCCTGACCCCATACCCCCTGACCCCTGACCCCCTGACCCCTGAACCCTAACAATGACCCCTGAGCCTGAGCCTGACCGCTGACCCCTAACCATGACCCCATTCCCTGACCCCGACCCCTGACCCCTAACCACGACCCTGACCCTTGACCCCTGACCCCTGACCCCTAACAATGACCCTGACCCTTGACCCCTGACCCCTACTAATGACCCCTGACCTTTGACCCCTGACCCCTGACCCCTGACCCCTGACCCCTGACTCCTGATCCCTGACTCTGACCCCTAACCCCTGATGCCTGATGCCTGACCCCTGATCCCTGACCCCTAACCATCACCCCTGACCCCTGACACCTGACCCTTGACCCCTGAACCCTGACCCCTAACCATGACCCCTGACCAAGACCCCTGACAGTGACTCTGACCCCTGACCGCTAACCATGACCCCTGACTCCTGACCCCTGACCCCTGACCCCTAACCATGACCCATGACCCCTAACAATGACCCCTGACCCCTGACACCTGACCCTTAACCCTGACCCCTGACCTTTGACCCCTCACCCTGCCCCCTGATCCCTAACCCTGACCCTGACCCCTGACCCCCGACCCCTGAGCCCTGACTCTGACCCCCGACCACTCACCCCAGACAGCTGACCCCTGATCCCTGACCCTGACCCCAAACCATGACCCTGACCCCTGACCCCTAACCATGACCCCTGACCCCGGACCCCTGACCCCTGACCCTGACCCCTGTCCACTAACCATGACCCAATTCCCTGACCCCTGACCCCTAACCATTCCCTGACCCCTGACCCCTGACCCTGACCCCTGACCCCTAACCATGACCCCTGACCCTGACCCCTAACCATGAACCTGACCCCCTGACTCCTGACCTCCTGACCCCTGATCCCCTGACCCCTGACCCTTGACCCCAGACCCCTGACCCCTAACCATGACCCCTGACCCCTGACCCCTAACCATGACCCCTGACCCTGACCCCTGACCCCTAACCATGACCCTGACCCCATACCCCCTGACCCCTGACCCCCTGACCCCTGACCCCTAACAATGACCCCTGAGCCTGAGCCTGACCGCTGACCCCTAACCATGACCCCATTCCCTGACCCCGACCCCTGACCCCTAACCACGACCCTGACCCTTGACCCCTGACCCCGACCCCTATTAATGACCCCTGACCCATGACAATGACCCCTGACCTTTGACCCCCTGACCCCTGACCCCTGACCCCTGACCCCTGACCCCTGATCCCTGACTCTGACCCCCGACCACTCACCCCAGACAGCTGACCCCTGATCCCTGACCCTGACCCCAAACCATGACCCTGACCCCTGACCCCTAACCATGACCCCTGACCCCTGACCCGTGACCACTAACCATGACCCAATTCCCTGACCCCTGACCCCTAACCATTCCCTGACCCCTGACCCCTGACCCCTGACCCTGACCCCTGACCCCTGACCCCTGACCCTGACCCCTGACCCCTAACCATGACCCCTGACCCTGACCCCTAACCATGAACCTGACCCCCTGACTCCTGACCTCCTGACCCCTGATCCCCTGACCCCTGACCCTTGACCCCAGACCCCTGACCCCTAACCATGACCCCTGACCCCTGACCCCTAACCATGACCCCAGACCCTGACCCCTGACCCCTAACCATGACCCTGACCCCATACCCCCTGACCCCTGACCCCCTGACCCCTGACCCCTAACCATGACCCCTGAGCCTGAGCCTGACCGCTGACCCCTAACCATGACCCCATTCCCTGACCCCGACCCCTGACCCCTAACCACGACCCTGACCCTTGACCCCTGACCCCTGACCCCTATTAATGACGCCTGACCCATGACAATGACCCCTGACCTTTGACCCGTGACCCCTGACCCCTGACCCCTGACCCTTGACCCCAGACTCCTGATCCCTGACTCTGACCCCTGACCCCTGATCCCTGACTCTGACCCCTGACCCCTGACTCCTGATCCCTAACCCTAACCCCTAACCCCTGATGCCTGATGCCTGACCCCTGACCCCTGACCCCTAACCATCACCCCTGACCCCTGACACCTGACCCTTGACCCCTGACCCCTGACCCCTAACCATGACCCCTGGCCATGACCCCTGACAGTGACTCTGATCCCTGACCGCTAACCATGACCCCTGACTCCTGACCCCTGACCCCTGACCCCTAAACATGACCCCATTCCCTGACGCCTAACCATGACCCTGACCCCTGACCACTCACCCCAGACCATGACCCTTGACCCCTGACCCTTGACCCCTGACCCCTGACCCCTAACCATGACCCCTGACCTTTGACCCCTGACCCTGACCCTGACCCCCGACCCCTGACCCCTGATCCCTAACCCTGACCCCTGACCCCCTGATCCCTGACCCCTGACCCCTAACCATGACCCCTGGCCCCTAACAATGACCCCTGACCCCTGACCCCTGACCTTTGACCCCTGACCTTTGACCCCTGACCCTGCCCCCTAATCCCTAACCCTGACCCCTGACCACTGACCCCTGACCCCTGACTCTGACCCCTGACCCCTAACCCCTGACCTCTGACCACTCACCCCGGACCCCTGATTCTGACCCTGATCCCTGACCCCTAACCATGACCCTGACCCCTGACCCCTAACCATGACCCCTGATCCCCTGACCCCTGACCCCTGACCCCTAACCATGACCCCAGACCCTGACCCCTGACCCCTAACCATGACCCTGACCCCCTGACCCCTGACCCCTGACCCCTGACCATGACACCTGACCCTGACCCCTGACCCTGACCCCGACCCCTGACCATGACGCTGACCCTTGACCACTGACCCCTGACCCCTACTAATGACCCCTGACCATGACCCATGACCATGACCCCTGACCTTTGACCCCTGACCCCTGACCCTGACCCCTGATTTCTAAGCCTGACCCCTGACCCCTGACCCCTGACCCCTGCCCCCTGACCCCTGACCCCTGACTCCTGATCCCTGACTCTGACCCCTGACCCCTGACTCCTGATCCCTAACCCTAACCCCTAACCCCTGATGCCTGATGCCTGACCCCTGACCCCTAACCATCACCCCTGACCCCTGACACCTGACCCTTGACCCCTAAACCCTGACCCCTAACCATGACCCCTGACCATGACCCCTGACAGTGACTCTGACCCCTGACCGCTAACCATGACCCCTGACTCCTGACCCCTGACCCCTAACCCCTAACCATGACCCCTGACCCCTGACCCCTAACAATGACCCCTGACCCCTGACCCCTGACCACTAACCATGACCCCTGACCTTTAACCCCACACCCTGCCCCCTGATCCCTAACCCTGACTCCTGACCCCTGACCACCGACCCCTGACTCTGACCCCTGACCCCTGACCCCTAACCATGGCCCCATTCCCTTGACCCCTGACCCCTGACTCCTGACCCTGACAGCTGACCCCTGACACCTGACCTTTGACCCCTGACCCTGACCCCTGATCTTTGACCCCTGACCCCGACCCCTGACCCCTGACCCCTGACGCCTGACCCCTGACCCCCTGACCCTTGACCCCTGACCCTTGACCCCAGACTCCTGATCCCTGACTCTGACCCCTGACCCCTGATCCCTGACTCTGACCCCTGACCCCTGACTCCTGATCCCTAACCCTAACCCCTAACCCCTGATGCCTGATGCCTGACCCCTGACCCCTGACCCCTAACCATCACCCCTGACCCCAGACACCTGACCCTGACCCCTGACCCCTGACCCCTGACCCCTAACCATGACCCCTGACCATGACCCCTGACAGTGACTCTGATCCCTGACCGCTAACCATGACCCCTGACTCCTGACCCCTGACCCCTGACCCCTAAGCATGACCCCATTCCCTGACGCCTAACCATGACCCTGACCCCTGACCACTCACCCCAGACCATGACCCTTGACCCCTGACCCTTGACCCCTGACCCCTGACCCCTAACCATGAGCCCTGACCTTTGACCCCTAACCCTGACCCTGACCCCCGACCCCTGACCCCTCATCCCTAACCCTGACCCCTGACACCTGATCCCTGACCCCTGACCCCAGACCCCTGACTCTATCCCTGACCCCTGACCCTTGACCCCTGACCCCTAGCCATGACCCCTGACCCCCTGACCTCCTGACCCCTGACCCCTAACCATGACCCCTGACCCCTAACAATGACCCCTGACCCCTGACCTTTGACCCCTGACCTTTGACCCCTGACCCTGCCCCCTAATCCCTAACCCTGACCCCTGACCACTGACCCCTGACCCCTGACTCTGACCCCTGACCCCTAACCCCTGACCTCTGACCACTCACCCCAGACCCCTGACCCTGACCCTGATCCCTGACCCCTAACCATGACCCTGACCCCTGACCCCTGACCCCTAACCATGACCCCTGATCCCCTGACCCCTGACCCCTGACCCCTAACCATGACCCCAGACCCTGACCCCTGACCCCTAACCATGACCCCTGATCCCCTGACCCCTGACCCCTGACCCCTAACCATGACCCCAGACCCTGACCCCTGACCCCTAACCATGACCCTGACCCCCTGACCCCTGACCCCTGACCCTGACCCCTGATCCCTAACCCTGACCCCTGACCCCTGACCCCCTGACCTTTGACCCCCTGACCCCTGACCCCTAACCCCATGACCCCTGACCCTGAGCCTGACCGCTGACCCCTAACCATGACCCCATTCCCTGACCCTGACCCCTGACTCCTAACCATGACCCTGACCCCTGACCCCTGACCCCTGACCCCTGACCCCTGACCCCTGCCCCTGACTCCTGATCCCTGACTCTGACCCCTGACCCCTGACTCCTAATCCCTAACCCTGACCCCTAACCCCTGATGCCTGATGCCTGACCCCTGACCCCTGACCCCTAACCATCACCCCTGACCCCTGACACCTGACCCTTGACCCCTGAACCCTGACCCCTAACCATGACCCCTGACCATGACCCCTGACAGTGACTCTGACCCCTGACCGCTAACCATGACCCCTGACTCCTGACCCCTGACCCCTGACCCCTAACCATGACCCCTGACCCCTAACAATGACCCCTGACCCCTGAACCCTGACCCCTAACCATCACCCCTGACCCCTGACACCTGACCCTTGACCCCTGAACCCTGACCCCTAACCATGACCCCTGACCATGACCCCTGACAGTGACTCTGACCCCTGACCGCTAACCATGACCCCTGACTCCTGACCCCTGACCCCTAACCCCTAACCATGACCCCTGACCCCTGACCCCTAACCATGACCCCTGACCCCTGACCCCTGACCCCTAACCCTGACCCCTGACCTTTGACCCCTCACCCTGCCCCCTGATCCCTAACCCTGACTCCTGACCCCTGACCACTGACCCCTGACTCTGACCCCTGACCCCTGACCCCTAACCATGGCCCCATTCCCTTGACCCCTGACCCCTGACTCCTGACCCTGACACCTGACCCCTGACACCTGACCTTTGACCCCTGACCCTGACCCGTGATATTTGACCCCTGACCCGATCCCTGACCCCTGACCCCTGACCCCTGACCCCTGACCCCTGACCCCCTGACCCTTGACCCCTGACCTCCTGACCCCTGACCCTGACCCCTGACCCCTAACCATGACTCCTGACCCTGACCCCTGACCATGAACCTGACCCCCTGACTCCTGACCTCCTGACCCCTGATCCCCTGACCCCTGACCCTGGACCCCAGACCCCTGACCCCTAACCATGACCCCTAACCCCTGACCCCTAACCATGACCCCAGACCCTGACCCCTGACCCCTAACCATGACCCTGACCCCATACCCCCTGACCCCTGACCCCCTGACCCCTGACCCCTAACCATGACCCCTGAGCCTGAGCCTGACCGCTGACCCCTAACCATGACCCCATTCCCTGACCCCTGACCCCTAACCACGACCCTGACCCTTGACCCCTGACCCCTGACCCCTATTAATGACCCCTGACCCATGACAATGACCCCTGACCTTTGACCCCCTGACCCCTGACCCCTGACCCTGACCCCTGAACCCTGACCCCTGATCCCTGACTCTGACCCCCGACCACTCACCCCAGACAGCTGACCCCTGATCCCTGACCCTGACCCCAAACCATGACCCTGACCCCTGACCCCTAACCATGACCCCTGACCCCTGACCCCTGACCCGTGACCACTAACCATGACCCAATTCCCTGACCCCTGACCCCTAACCATTCCCTGACCCCTGACCCCTGACCCCTGACCCTGACCCCTGACCCCTAACCATGACCCCTGACCCTGACCCCTAACCATGAACCTGACCCCCTGACTCCTGACCTCCTGACCCCTGATCCCCTGACCCCTGACCCTTGACCCCAGACCCCTGACCCCTAACCATGACCCCTGACCCCTGACCCCTAACCATGACCCCAGACCCTGACCCCTGACCCCTAACCATGACCCTGACCCCATACCCCCTGACCCCTGACCCCCTGACCCCTGACCCCTAACCATGACCCCTGAGCCTGAGCCTGACCGCTGACCCCTAACCATGACCCCATTCCCTGACCCCGACCCCTGACCCCTAACCACGACCCTGACCCTTGACCCCTGACCCCTGACCCCTATTAATGACCCCTGACCCATGACAATGACCCCTGACCTTTGACCCCTGACCCCTGACCCCTGACCCCTGACCCTTGACCCCAGACTCCTGATCCCTGACTCTGACCCCTGACCCCTGATCCCTGACTCTGACCCCTGACCCCTGACTCCTGATCCCTAACCCTAACCCCTAACCCCTGATGCCTGATGCCTGACCCCTGACCCCTGACCCCTAACCATCACCCCTGACCCCTGACACCTGACCCTTGACCCCTGACCCCTGACCCCTAACCATGACCCCTGGCCATGACCCCTGACAGTGACTCTGATCCCTGACCGCTAACCATGACCCCTGACTCCTGACCCCTGACCCCTGACCCCTAAACATGACCCCATTCCCTGACGCCTAACCATGACCCTGACCCCTGACCACTCACCCCAGACCATGACCCTTGACCCCTGACCCTTGACCCCTGACCCCTGACCCCTAACCATGACCCCTGACCTTTGACCCCTGACCCTGACCCTGACCCCCGACCCCTGACCCCTGATCCCTAACCCTGACCCCTGACCCCCTGATCCCTGACCCCTGACCCCTAACCATGACCCCTGACCCCTAACAATGACCCCTGACCCCTGACCCCTGACCTTTGACCCCTGACCTTTGACCCCTGACCCTGCCCCCTAATCCCTAACCCTGACCCCTGACCACTGACCCCTGACCCCTGACTCTGACCCCTGACCCCTAACCCCTGACCTCTGACCACTCACCCCGGACCCCTGATTCTGACCCTGATCCCTGACCCCTAACCATGACCCTGACCCCTGACCCCTAACCATGACCCCTGATCCCCTGACCCCTGACCCCTGACCCCTAACCATGACCCCAGACCCTGACCCCTGACCCCTAACCATGACCCTGACCCCCTGACCCCTGACCCCTGACCCCTGACCATGACACCTGACCCTGACCCCTGACCCTGACCCCGACCCCTGACCATGACGCTGACCCTTGACCACTGACCCCTGACCCCTACTAATGACCCCTGACCATGACCCATGACCATGACCCCTGACCTTTGACCCCTGACCCCTGACCCCTGATCCCTAACCCTGACCCCTGACCCCTGACCCCCTGACCTTTGACCCCCTGACCCCTGACCCCTAACCCCATGACCCCTGACCCTGAGCCTGACCGCTGACCCCTAACCATGACCCCATTCCCTGACCCTGACCCCTGACTCCTAACCATGACCCTGACCCCTGACCCCTGACCCCTGACCCCTGACCCCTGACCCCTGACCCCTGCCCCTGACTCCTGATCCCTGACTCTGACCCCTGACCCCTGACTCCTAATCCCTAACCCTGACCCCTAACCCCTGATGCCTGATGCCTGACCCCTGACCCCTGACCCCTAACCATCACCCCTGACCCCTGACACCTGACCCTTGACCCCTGAACCCTGACCCCTAACCATGACCCCTGACCATGACCCCTGACAGTGACTCTGACCCCTGACCGCTAACCATGACCCCTGACTCCTGACCCCTGACCCCTGACCCCTAACCATGACCCCTGACCCCTAACAATGACCCCTGACCCCTGAACCCTGACCCCTAACCATCACCCCTGACCCCTGACACCTGACCCTTGACCCCTGAACCCTGACCCCTAACCATGACCCCTGACCATGACCCCTGACAGTGACTCTGACCCCTGACCGCTAACCATGACCCCTGACTCCTGACCCCTGACCCCTAACCCCTAACCATGACCCCTGACCCCTGACCCCTAACCATGACCCCTGACCCCTGACCCCTGACCCCTAACTTTGACCCCTGACTTTTGACCCCTCACCCTGCCCCCTGATCCCTAACCCTGACTCCTGACCCCTGACCACTGACCCCTGACTCTGACCCCTGACCCCTGACCCCTAACCATGGCCCCATTCCCTTGACCCCTGACCCCTGACTCCTGACCCTGACACCTGACCCCTGACACCTGACCTTTGACCCCTGACCCTGACCCGTGATCTTTGACCCCTGACCCGATCCCTGACCCCTGACCCCTGACCCCTGACCCCTGACCCCTGACCCCCTGACCCTTGACCCCTGACCTCCTGACCCCTGACCCTGACCCCTGACCCCTAACCATGACTCCTGACCCTGACCCCTGACCATGAACCTGACCCCCTGACTCCTGACCTCCTGACCCCTGATCCCCTGACCCCTGACCCTGGACCCCAGACCCCTGACCCCTAACCATGACCCCTAACCCCTGACCCCTAACCATGACCCCAGACCCTGACCCCTGACCCCTAACCATGACCCTGACCCCATACCCCCTGACCCCTGACCCCCTGACCCCTGACCCCTAACCATGACCCCTGAGCCTGAGCCTGACCGCTGACCCCTAACCATGACCCCATTCCCTGACCCCTGACCCCTAACCACGACCCTGACCCTTGACCCCTGACCCCTGACCCCTATTAATGACCCCTGACCCATGACAATGACCCCTGACCTTTGACCCCTTGACCCCTGACCCCTGACCCTGACCCCTGACCCCTGACCCCTGATCCCTGACTCTGACCCCCGACCACTCACCCCAGACAGCTGACCCCTGATCCCTGACCCTGACCCCAAACCATGACCCTGACCCCTGACCCCTAACCATGACCCCTGACCCCTGACCCCTGACCCGTGACCACTAACCATGACCCAATTCCCTGACCCCTGACCCCTAACCATTCCCTGACCCCTGACCCCTGACCCCTGACCCTGACCCCTGACCCCTAACCATGACCCCTGACCCTGACCCCTAACCATGAACCTGACCCCCTGACTCCTGACCTCCTGACCCCTGATCCCCTGACCCCTGACCCTTGACCCCAGACCCCTGACCCCTAACCATGACCCCTGACCCCTGACCCCTAACCATGACCCCAGACCCTGACCCCTGACCCCTAACCATGACCCTGACCCCATACCCCCTGACCCCTGACCCCCTGACCCCTGACCCCTAACCATGACCCCTGAGCCTGAGCCTGACCGCTGACCCCTAACCATGACCCCATTCCCTGACCCCGACCCCTGACCCCTAACCACGACCCTGACCCTTGACCCCTGACCCCTGACCCCTATTAATGACCCCTGACCCATGACAATGACCCCTGACCTTTGACCCCTGACCCCTGACCCCTGACCCCTGACCCTTGACCCCAGACTCCTGATCCCTGACTCTGACCCCTGACCCCTGATCCCTGACTCTGACCCCTGACCCCTGACTCCTGATCCCTAACCCTAACCCCTAACCCCTGATGCCTGATGCCTGACCCCTGACCCCTGACCCCTAACCATCACCCCTGACCCCTGACACCTGACCCTTGACCCCTGACCCCTGACCCCTAACCATGACCCCTGGCCATGACCCCTGACAGTGACTCTGATCCCTGACCGCTAACCATGACCCCTGACTCCTGACCCCTGACCCCTGCCCCCTAAACATGACCCCATTCCCTGACGCCTAACCATGACCCTGACCCCTGACCACTCACCCCAGACCATGACCCTTGACCCCTGACCCTTGACCCCTGACCCCTGACCCCTAACCATGACCCCTGACCTTTGACCCCTGACCCTGACCCTGACCCCCGACCCCTGACCCCTGATCCCTAACCCTGACCCCTGACCCCCTGATCCCTGACCCCTGACCCCTAACCATGACCCCTGACCCCTAACAATGACCCCTGACCCCTGACCCCTGACCTTTGACCCCTGACCTTTGACCCCTGACCCTGCCCCCTAATCCCTAACCCTGACCCCTGACCACTGACCCCTGACCCCTGACTCTGACCCCTGACCCCTAACCCCTGACCTCTGACCACTCACCCCGGACCCCTGATTCTGACCCTGATCCCTGACCCCTAACCATGACCCTGACCCCTGACCCCTAACCATGACCCCTGATCCCCTGACCCCTGACCCCTGACCCCTAACCATGACCCCAGACCCTGACCCCTGACCCCTAACCATGACCCTGACCCCCTGACCCCTGACCCCTGACCCCTGACCATGACACCTGACCCTGACCCCTGACCCTGACCCCGACCCCTGACCATGACGCTGACCCTTGACCACTGACCCCTGACCCCTACTAATGACCCCTGACCATGACCCATGACCATGACCCCTGACCTTTGACCCCTGACCCCTGACCCTGACCCCTGATTTCTAAGCCTGACCCCTGACCCCTGACCCCTGACCCCTGACCCCTGACCCCTGACCCCTGACCCCTGACTCCTGATCCCTGACTCTGACCCCTGACCCCTGACTCCTGATCCCTAACCCTAACCCCTAACCCCTGATGCCTGATGCCTGACCCCTGACCCCTAACCATCACCCCTGACCCCTGACACCTGACCCTTGACCCCTAAACCCTGACCCCTAACCATGACCCCTGACCATGACCCCTGACAGTGACTCTGACCCCTGACCGCTAACCATGACCCCTGACTCCTGACCCCTGACCCCTAACCCCTAACCATGACCCCTGACCCCTGACCCCTAACAATGACCCCTGACCCCTGACCCCTGACCCCTAACCATCACCCCTGACCTTTAACCCCACACCCTGCCCCCTGATCCCTAACCCTGACTCCTGACCCCTGACCACCGACCCCTGACTCTGACCCCTGACCCCTGACCCCTAACCATGGCCCCATTCCCTTGACCCCTGACCCCTGACTCCTGACCCTGACAGCTGACCCCTGACACCTGACCTTTGACCCCTGACCCTGACCCCTGATCTTTGACCCCTGACCCAGACCCCTGACCCCTGACCCCTGACGCCTGACCCCTGACCCCCTGACCCTTGACCCCTGACCCTTGACCCCAGACTCCTGATCCCTGACTCTGACCCCTGACCCCTGATCCCTGACTCTGACCCCTGACCCCTGACTCCTGATCCCTAACCCTAACCCCTAACCCCTGATGCCTGATGCCTGACCCCTGACCCCTGACCCCTAACCATCACCCCTGACCCCTGACACCTGACCCTGACCCCTGACCCCTGACCCCTGACCCCTAACCATGACCCCTGACCATGACCCCTGACAGTGACTCTGATCCCTGACCGCTAACCATGACCCCTGACTCCTGACCCCTGACCCCTGACCCCTAACCATGACCCCATTCCCTGACGCCTAACCATGACCCTGACCCCTGACCACTCACCCCAGACCATGACCCTTGACCCCTGACCCTTGACCCCTGACCCCTGACCCCTAACCATGACCCCTGACCTTTGACCCCTAACCCTGACCCTGACCCCCTGATCCCTGACCCCTGACCCCAGACCCCTGACTCTATCCCTGACCCCTGACCCTTGACCCCTGACCCCTAGCCATGACCCCTGACCCCCTGACCTCCTGACCCCTGACCCCTAACCCCAGACCCCTGACTCTATCCCTGACCCCTGACCCTTGACCCCTGACCCCTAGCCATGACCCCTGACCCCCTGACCTCCTGACCCCTGACCCCTAACCATGACCCCTGACCCCTGACCCCTAACAATGACCCCTGACCCCTGACCCCTGACCTTTGACCCCTGACCTTTGACCCCTGACCCTGCCCCCTGATCCCTAACCCTGACCCCTGACCACTGACCCCTGACCCCTGACTCTGACCCCTGACCCCTAACCCCTGACCTCTGACCACTCACCCCAGACCCCTGACCCTGACCCTGATCCCTGACCCCTAACCATGACCCTGACCCCTGACCCCTGACCCCTAACCATGACCCCTGATCCCCTGACCCCTGACCCCTGACCCCTAACCATGACCCCAGACCCTGACCCCTGACCCCTAACCATGACCCTGACCCCCTGACCCCTGACCCCTGACCCCTAACCATGACACCTGACCCTGACCCCTGACCCTGACCCCGACCCCTGACCATGACGCTGACCATTGACCACTGACCCCTGACCCCTACTAATGACCCCTGACCATGACCCATGACCATGACCCCTGACCTTTGACCCCTGACCCCTGACCCTGACCCCTGATCCCTAACCCTGACCCCTGACCCCTGACCCCCTGACCTTTGACCCCCTGACCCCTGACCCCTAACCCCATGACCCCTGACCCTGAGCCTGACCGCTGACCCCTAACCATGACCCCATTCCCTGACCCTGACCCCTGACTCCTAACCATGACCCTGACCCCTGACCCCTGACCCCTGACCCCTGACCCCTGACCCCTGACCCCTGCCCCTGACTCCTGATCCCTGACTCTGACCCCTGACCCCTGACTCCTAATCCCTAACCCTGACCCCTAACCCCTGATGCCTGATGCCTGACCCCTGACCCCTGACCCCTAACCATCACCCCTGACCCCTGACACCTGACCCTTGACCCCTGAACCCTGACCCCTAACCATGACCCCTGACCATGACCCCTGACAGTGACTCTGACCCCTGACCCCTAACAATGACCCCTGACCCCTGAACCCTGACCCCTAACCATCACCCCTGACCCCTGACACCTGACCCTTGACCCCTGAACCCTGACCCCTAACCATGACCCCTGACCATGACCCCTGACAGTGACTCTGACCCCTGACCGCTAACCATGACCCCTGACTCCTGACCCCTGACCCCTAACCCCTAACCATGACCCCTGACCCCTGACCCCTAACCATGACCCCTGACCCCTGACCCCTGACCCCTAACCCTGACCCCTGACCTTTGACCCCTCACCCTGCCCCCTGATCCCTAACCCTGACTCCTGACCCCTGACCACTGACCCCTGACTCTGACCCCTGACCCCTGACCCCTAACCATGGCCCCATTCCCTTGACCCCTGACCCCTGACTCCTGACCCTGACACCTGACCCCTGACACCTGACCTTTGACCCCTGACCCTGACCCGTGATCTTTGACCCCTGACCCGATCCCTGACCCCTGACCCCTGACCCCTGACTCTGACCCCTGACCCCTGACCCCTGACCCCTATTAATGACCCCTGACCTATGACAATGACCCCTGACCTTTGACCCCTGACCCCTGACCCCTGACCCCTGACCCTTGACCCCAGACTCCTGACCCCTGACCCTGACCCCTGACCCCTGATCCCTGACTCTGACCCCTGACCCCTGACTCCTGATCCCTAACCCTAACCCCTAACCCCTGATGCCTGACCCCTGACCCCTGACCCCTGACCCCTAACCATCACCCCTGACCCCTGACACCTGACCCTTGACCCCTGACCCCTGACCCCTGACCCCTAACCATGACCCCTGGCCATGACCCCTGACAGTGACTCTGATCCCTGACCGCTAACCATGACCCCTGACTCCTGACCCCTGACCCCTAACCATGACCCCTTCCCTGACGCCTAACCATGACCCTGACCCCTGACCACTCACCCCAGACCATGACCCTTGACCCCTGACCCTTGACCCCTGACCCCTGACCCCTAACCATGACCCCTGACCTTTGACCCCTGACCCTCACCCTGACCCCCGACCCCTGACCCCTGATCCCTAACCCTGACCCCTGACCCCCTGATCCCTGACCCCTGACCCCAGACCCCTGACTCTATCCCTGACCCCTGACCCTTGACCCCTGACCCCTAGCCATGACCCCTGACCCCCTGACCTCCTGACCCCTGACCCCTGACCCCTAACCATGACCCCTGACCCCTGACCCCTGACCCCTGACCTTTGACCCCTGACCCTGCCCCCTAATCCCTAACCCTGCCCCCTAATCCCTAACCCTGCCCCCTGACCACTGACCCCTGACCCCTGACTCTGACCCCTGACCCCTAACCCCTGACCTCTGACCACTCACCCCAGACCCCTGACCCTGACCCTGATCCCTGACCCCTAACCATGACCCTGACCCCTGACCCCTGACCCCTAACCATGACCCTGACCCCATACCCCCTGACCCCTGACCCCCTGACCCCTGACCCCCTGACCCCTGACCCCTAACCATGACCCCTGAGCCTGAGCCTGACCGCTGACCCCTAACCATGACCCCATTCCCTGACCCCGACCCCTGACCCCTAACCACGACCCTGACCCTTGACCCCTGACCCCTGACCCCTATTAATGACCCCTGACCTATGACAATGACCCCTGACCTTTGACCCCTGACCCCTGACCCCTGACCCCTGACCCTTGACCCCAGACTCCTGATCCCTGACTCTGACCCCTGACCCCTGATCCCTGACTCTGACCCCTGACCCCTGACTCCTGATCCCTAACCCTAACCCCTAACCCCTGATGCCTGATGCCTGACCCCTGACCCCTGACCCCTAACCATCACCCCTGACCCCTGACACCTGACCCTTGACCCCTGACCCCTGACCCCTGACCCCTGACCATGACCCCTGGCCATGACCCCTGACAGTGACTCTGATCCTGACCGCTAACCATGACCCCTGACTCCTGACCCCTGACCCCTGACCCCTAACCATGACCCCATTCCCTGACGCCTAACCATGACCCTGACCCCTGACCACTCACCCCAGACCATGACCCTTGACCCCTGACCCTTGACCCCTGACCCCTGACCCCTAACCATGACCCCTGACCTTTGACCCCTGACCCTGACCCTGACCCCCGACCCCTGACCCCTGATCCCTAACCCTGACCCCCGACCCCTAACCATGACCCCTGACCCCTAACAATGACCCCTGACCCCTGACCCCTGACCTTTGACCCCTGACCTTTGACCCCTGACCCTGCCCCCTAATCCCTAACCCTGACCCCTGACCACTGACCCTGACCCCGACCCCTGACCATGACGCTGACCCTTGACCACTGACCCCTGACCCCTACTAATGACCCCTGACCATGACCCCTGACCTTTGACCCCTGACCCTGACCCCTGATCCCTAAGCCTGACCCCTGACCCCTGACCCCTGACCCCCTGACACTTGACCCCTGACCTCCTGACCCCTAACCCCTGACACTGACCCTGACCCCTGATCCCTAAGCCTGACCCCTGACCCCTGACCCCTGACCCCTAACCATCACCCCTGACCCCTGACACCTGACCCTTGACTCCTGAACCCTGACCCCTAACCATGACCCCTGACCATGACCCCTGACAGTGACTCTGACCCCTGACCGCTAACCATGACCCCTGACTCCTGACCCCTGACCCCTGACCCCTAACCATGACCCCTGACCCCTAACAATGACCCCTGACCCCTGACCCCTGACCCCTAACCATCACCCCTGACCCCTGACACCTGACCCTTGACCCCTGAACCCTGACCCCTAACCATGACCCCTGACCATGACCCCTGACAGTGACTCTGACCCCTGACCGCTAACCATGACCCCTGACTCCTGACCCCTGACCCCTAACCCCTAACCATGACCCCTGACCCCTGACCCCTAACAATGACCCCTGACCCCTGACCCCTGACCCCTAACCCTGACCCCTGACCTTTGACCCCTCACCCTGCCCCCTGATCCCTAACCCTGACTCCTGACCCCTGACCACCGACCCCTGACTCTGACCCCTGACCCCTGACCCCTAACCATGGCCCCATTCCCTTGACCCCTGACCAATGACTCCTGACCCTGACACCTGACCCCTGACACCTGACCTTTGACCCCTGACCCTGACCCCTGATCTTTGACCCCTGACCCCGACCCCTGACCCCTGACCCCTGACGCCTGATCCCTGACCCCTGACGCCTGACCCCTGACCCCTGACACCCTGACCCCTGACCCCTGACCCTGACCCCTGACCCCTAACCATGACCCCTGACCCTGACCCCTGACCATGAACCTGACCCCCTGACTCCTGACCTCCTGACCCCTAATCCCCTGACCCCTGACCCTTGACCCCAGACCCCTGACCCCTAACCATGACCCCTAACCCCTGACCCCTAACCATGACCCCAGACCCTGACCCCTGACCCCTAACCATGACCCTGACCCCATACCCCCTGACCCCTGACCCCCTGACCCCTGACCCCTAACCATGACCCCTGAGCCTGAGCCTGACCGCTGACCCCTAACCATGACCCCATTCCCTGACCCCGACCCCTGACCCCTAACCACGACCCTGACCCTTGACCCCTGACCCCTGACCCCTATTAATGACCCCTGACCTATGACAATGACCCCTGACCTTTGACCCCTGACCCCTGACCCCTGACCCCTGACCCTTGAGCCCAGACTCCTGACCCCTGACCCTGACCCCTGACCCCTGATCCCTGACTCTGACCCCTGACCCCTGACTCCTGATCCCTAACCCTAACCCCTAACCCCTGATGCCTGATGCCTGACCCCTGACCCCTGACCCCTAACCATCACCCCTGACCCCGACACCTGACCCTTGACCCCTGACCCCTGACCCCTGACCCCTAACCATGACCCCTGGCCATGACCCCTGACAGTGACTCTGATCCCTGACCGCTAACCATGACCCCTGACTCCTGACCCCTGACCCCTAACCATGACCCCCTTCCCTGACGCCTAACCATGACCCTGACCCCTGACCACTCACCCCAGACCATGACCCTTGACCCCTGACCCTTGACCCCTGACCCCTGACCCCTAACCATGACACCTGACCTTTGACCCCTGACCCTGACCCTGACCCCCGACCCCTGACCCCTGATCCCTAACCCTGACCCCTGACCCCCTGATCCCTGACCCCAGACCCCTGACTCTATCCCTGACCCCTGACCCTTGACCCCTGACCCCTAGCCATGACCCCTGAGCCCCTGACCTCCTGACCCCTGACCCCTGACCCCTAACCATGACCCCTGACCCCTGACCCCTGACCCCTGACCTTTGACCCCTGACCTTTGACCCCTGACCTTTGACCCCTGACCCTGCCTCCTAATCCCTAACCCTGCCCCCTAATCCCTAACCCTGACCCCTGACCACTGACCCCTGACCCCTGACTCTGACCTCTGACCCCTAACCCCTGACCTCTGACCACTCACCCCAGACCCCTGACCCTGACCCTGATCCCTGACCCCTAACCATGACCCCTGGCCATGACCCCTGACAGTGACTCTGATCCCTGACCGCTAACCATGACCCCTGACTCCTGACTCCTGACCCCTGACCCCTAACCATGACCCCATTCCCTGACGCCTAACCATGACCCTGACCCCTGACCACTCACCCCTGACCATGACCCTTGACCCCTGACCCTTGACCCCTGACCCCTGACCCCTAACCATGACCCCTGACCTTTGACCCCTGACCCTGACCCTGACCCCCGACCCCTGACCCCTGATCCCTAACCCTGACCCCTGACCCCCTGATCCCTGACCCCTGACCCCAGACCCCTGACTCTATCCCTGACCCCTGACCCTTGACCCCTGACCCCTAGCCATGACCCCTGACCCCCTGACCTCCTGACCCCTGACCCCTGACCCCTAACCATGACCCCTGACCCCTGACCCCTGACCCCTGACCTTTGACCCCTGACCCTGCCCCCTAATCCCTAACCCTGCCCCCTAATCCCTAACCCTGACCCCTGACCACTGACCCCTGACCCCTGACTCTGACCCCTGACCCCTAACCCCTGACCTCTGACCACTCACCCCAGACCCCTGACCCTGACCCTGATCCCTGACCCCTAACCATGACCCTGACCCCTGACCCCTGACCCCTGACCCCTAACCATGACCCTGACCCCATACCCCCTGACCCCTGACCCCCTGACCCCTGACCCCCTGACCCCTGACCCGTAACCATGACCCCTGAGCCTGAGCCTGACCGCTGACCCCTAACCATGACCCCATTCCCTGACCCCGACCCCTGACCCCTAACCACGACCCTGACCCTTGACCCCTGACCCCTGACCCCTATTAATGACCCCTGACCTATGACAATGACCCCTGACCTTTGACCCCTGACCCCTGACCCCTGACCCCTGACCCTTGACCCCAGACTCCTGATCCCTGACTCTGACCCCTGACCCCTGATCCCTGACTCTGACCCCTGACCCCTGACTCCTGATCCCTAACCCTAACCCCTAACCCCTGATGCCTGATGCCTGACCCCTGACCCCTGACCCCTAACCATCACCCCTGACCCCTGACACCTGACCCTTGACCCATGACCCCTGACCCCTGACCCCTAACCTTGACCCCTGGCCATGACCCCTGACAGTGACTCTGATCCCTGACGCCTAACCATGACCCTGACCCCTGACCACTCACCCCAGACCATGACCCGTGACCCCTGACCCTTGACCCCTGACCCCTGACCCCTAACCACGACCCCTGACCTTTGACCCCTGACCCTGACCCTGACCCCCGACCCCTGACCCCTGATCCCTAACCCTGACCCCTGACCCCCTGATCCCTGACCCCTGACCCCTAACCATGACCCCTGACCCCTAACAATGACCCCTGACCCCTGACCCCTGACCTTTGACCCCTGACTTTTGACCCCTGACCCTGCCCCCTAATCCCTAACCCTGACCCCTGACCACTGACCCCTGACCCCTGACTCTGACCCCTGACCCCTAACCCCTGACCTCTGACCACTCACCCCAGACCCCTGACCCTGACCCTGATCCCTGACCCCTAACCATGACCCTGACCCCTGACCCCTAACCATGAGCCCTGATCCCCTGACCCCTGACCCCTGACCCCTAACCATGACCCCAGACCCAGACCCCTGACCCCTAACCATGACCCTGACCCCCTGACCCCTGACCCCTGACACCTAACCATGACACCTGACCCTGACCCCTGACCCTGACCCCGACCCCTGACCATGACGCTGACCCTTGACCACTGACCCCTGACCCCTATTAATGACCCCTGACCATGACCCATGACCATGACCCCTGACCTTTGACCCCTGACCCCTGACCCTGACCCCTGATCCCTAAGCCTGACCCCTGACCCCTGACCCCTGACCCCTGACACTTGACCCCTGACCTCCTGACCCCTAACCCCTGACACTGACCCTGACCTCTGATCCCTAAGCCTGACCCCTGACCCCTAACCATCACCCCTGACCCCTAACCATCACCCCTGACCCCTGACACCTGACCCTTGACTCCTGAACCCTGACCCCTAACCATGACCCCTGACCATGACCCCTGACAGTGACTCTGACCCCTGACCGCTAACCATGACCCCTGACTCCTGACCCCTGACCCCTGACCACTAACCATGACCCCTGACCCCTAACCATCACCCCTGACCCCTGACACCTGACCCTTGACCCCTGAACCCTGACCCCTAACCATGACCCCTGACCATGACCCCTGACAGTGACTCTGACCCCTGACCGCTAACCATGACCCCTGACTCCTGACCCCTGACCCCTAACCCCTAACCATGACCCCTGACCCCTGACCCCTAACAATGACCCCTGACCCCTGACCCCTGACCCCTAACCCTGACCCCTGACCTTTGACCCCTCACCCTGCCCCCTGATCCCTAACCCTGACTCCTGACCCCTGACCACCGACCCCTGACTCTGACCCCTGACCCCTGACCCCTAACCATGGCCCCATTCCCTTGACCCCTGACCCATGACTCCTGACCCTGACACCTGACCCCTGACACCTGACCTTTGACCCCTGACCCTGACCCCTGATCTTTGACCCCTGACCCCGACCCCTGACCCCTCACCCCTGACCCCTGACGCCTGACCCCTGACACCTGAGCCCTGATGCCTGACCCCTGACCCCTGACACCCTGACCCCTGACCCCTGACCCTGACCCCTGACCCCTAACCATGACCCCTGACCCTGACCCCTGACCATGAACCTGACCCCCTGACTCCTGACCTCCTGACCCCTAATCCCCTGACCCCTGACCCTTGACCCCAGACCCCTGACCCCTAAGCATGACCCCTAACCCCTGACCCCTAACCATGACCCCAGACCCTGACCCCTGACCCCTAACCATGACCCTGACCCCATACCCCCTGACCCCTGACCCCCTGACCCCTGAACCCTAACCATGACCCCTGAGCCTGAGCCTGACCGCTGACCCCTAACCATGACCCCATTCCCTGACCCCGACCCCTGACCCCTAACCACGACCCTGACCCTTGACCCCTGACCCCTGACCCCTATTAATGACCCCTGACCTATGACAATGACCCCTGACCTTTGACCCCTGACCCCTGACCCCTGACCCCTGACCCTTGACCCCAGACTCCCTGATCCCTGACTCTGACCCCTGACCCCTGATCCCTGACTCTGACCCCTGACCCCTGACTCCTGATCCCTAACCCTAACCCCTAACCCCTGATGCCTGACCCCTGACCCCTGACCCCTGACCCCTAACCATCACCCCTGACCCCTGACACCTGACCCTTGACCCCTGACCCCTGACCCCTGACCCCTGGCCATGACCCCTGACAGTGACTCTGATCCCTGACCGCTAACCATGACCCCTGACTCCTGACCCCTGACCCCTAACCATGACCCCATTCCCTGACGCCTAACCATGACCCTGACCCCTGACCACTCACCCCAGACCATGACCCTTGACCCCTGACCCTTGACCCCTGACCCCTGACCCCTAACCATGACCCCTGACCTTTGACCCCTGACCCTGACCCCCGACCCCTGACCCCTGATCCCTAACCCTGACCCCTGACCCCCTGATCCCTGACCCCTGACTCCAGACCCCTGACTCTATCCCTGACCCCTGACCCTTGACCCCTGACCCCTAGCCATGACCCCTGACCCCCTGACCTCCTGACCCCTGACCCCTAACCATGACCCCTGACCCCTAACAATGACCCCTGACCCCTGACCCCTGACCTTTGACCCCTGACCTTTGACCCCTGACCCTGCCCCCTAATCCCTAACCCTGACCCCTGACCACTGACCCCTGACCCCTGACTCTGACCCCTGACCCCTAACCCCTGACCTCTGACCACTCACCCCAGACCCCTGACCCTGACCCTGATCCCTGACCCCTAACCATGACCCTGACCCCTGACCCCTGACCCCTAACCATGAGCCCTGATCCCCTGACCCCTGACCCCTGACCCCTAACCATGACCCCAGACCCTGACCCCTGACCCCTAACCATGACCCCATTCCCTGACCCCGACCCCTGACCCCTAACCACGACCCTGACCCTTGACCACTGACCCCTGACCCCTACTAATGACCCCTGACCATGACCCATGACCATGACCCCTGACCTTTGACCCCTGACCCCTGACCCTGACCCCTGATCCCTAAGCCTGACCCCTGACCCCTGACCCCTGACCCCTGACCCCTGACCCCTGACCCTTGACCCCCGACCTCCTGACCCCTGACCCCTGACCCTGACCCCTGACCCCTAACCATGACCCCTGACCCTGACCCCTGACCATGCACCTGACCCCCTGACTCCTGACCTCCTGACCCCTGATCCCCTGACCCCTGACCCTTGACCCCAGACCCCTGACCCCTAACCATGACCCCTAACCCCTGACCCCTAACCATGACCCCAGACCCTGACCCCTGACCCCTAACCATGACCCTGACCCCATACCCCCTGACCCCTGACCCCCTGACCCCTGACCCCTAACCATGACCCCTGAGCCTGAGCCTGACCGCTGACCCCTAACCATGACCCCATTCCCTGACCCCGACCCCTGACCCCTAACCACGACCCTGACCCTTGACCCCTGACCCCTGACCCCTATTAATGACCCCTGACCTATGACAATGACCCCTGACCTTTGACCCCTGACCCCTGACCCCTGACCCCTGACCCTTGGCCCCAGACTCCTGATCCCTGACTCTGACCCCTGACCCCTGATCCCTGACTCTGACCCCTGACCCCTGACTCCTGATCCCTAACCCTAACCCCTAACCCCTGATGCCTGATGCCTGACCCCTGACCCCTGACCCCTAACCATCACCCCTGACCCCTGACACCTGACCCTTGACCCCTGACCCCTGACCCCTGACCCCTAACCATGACCCCTGGCCATGACCCCTGACAGTGACTCTGATCCCTGACCACTAACCATGACCCCTGACTCCTGACCCCTGACCCCTGACCCCTAACCATGACCCCATTCCCTGACTCCTAACCATGACCCTGACCCCTGACCACTCACCCAAGACCATGACCCTTGACCCCTGACCCTTGACCCCTGACCCCTGACCACTAACCATGACCCCTGACCTTTGACCCCTGACCCTGACCCCTGACCCCTGACCCCTGATCCCTAACCCGGACCCCTGACCCCCTGATCCCTGACCCCTGACCCCTCACCATGACCCCTGACCCCTAACAATGACCCCTGACCTTTGACCCCTGACCTTTGACCCCTGACCCTGCCCCCTAATCCCTAACCCTGACCCCTGACCACTGACCCCTGACCCCTGACTCTGACCCCTGACCCCTAACCCCTGACCTCTGACCACTCACCCCAGACCCCTGACCCTGACCCTGATCCCTGACCCCTAACCATGACCCTGACCCCTGACCCCTAACCATGACCCCTGATCCCCTGACCCCTGACCCCTGACCCCTAACCATGACCCCAGACCCTGACCCCTGACCCCTAACCATGACCCTGACCCCCTGACCCCTGACCCCTGACCCCTAACCATGACACCTGACCCTGACCCCTGACCCTGACCCCGACCCCTGACCATGACGCTGACCCTTGACCACTGACCCCTGACCCCTACTAATGACCCCTGACCATGACCCATGACCATGACCCCTGACCTTTGACCCCTGACCCCTGACCCTGACCCCTGATCCCTAAGCCTGACCCCTGACCCCTGACCCCTGACCCCTGACCCCTGACCCCTGACCCCTGACCCCTGACTCCTGATCCCTGACTCTGACCCCTGACCCCTGACTCCTGATCCCTAACCCTAACCCCTAAACCCTGATGCCTGATGCCTGACCCCTGACCCCTGACCCCTAACCATCACCCCTGACCCCTGACACCTGACCCTTGACCCCTGAACCCTGACCCCTAACCATGACCCCTGACAGTGACTCTGACCCCTGACCGCTAACCATGACCCCTGACTCCTGACCCCTGACCCCTAACCCCTAACCATGACCCCTGACCCCTGACCCCTAACAATGACCCCTGACCCCTGACCCCTGACCCCTAACCCTAACCCCTGACCTTTGACCCCTCACCCTGCCCCCTGATCCCTAACCCTGACTCCTGACCCCTGACCACCGACCCCTGACTCTGACCCCTGACCCCTGACCCCTAACCATGGCCCCATTCCCTTGACCCCTGACCCCTGACTCCTGACACTGACACCTGACCCCTGACACCTGACCTTTGACCCCTGACCCTGACCCCTGATCTTTGACCCCTGACCCCGACCCCTGACCCCTGACGCCTGACGCCTGACCCCTGACCTTTGACCCCTGACCCTTGACCCCAGACTCCTGATCCCTGACTCTGACCCCTGACCCCTGATCCCTGACTCTGACCCCTGGCCCCTGACTCCTGATCCCTAACCCTAACCCCTAACCCCTGATGCCTGATGCCTGACCCCTGACCCCTGACCCCTAACCATCACCCCTGACCCCTGACACCTGACCCTGACCCCTGACCCCTGACCCCTAACCATGACCCCTGGCCATGACCCCTGACAGTGACTCTGATCCCTGACCGCTAACCATGACCCCTGACCCTTGACCCCTGACCCCTGACCCCTAACCATGACCCCTGACCTTTGACCCCTGACCCCCGACCCCTGACCCCTGATCCCTAACCCTGACCCCTGACCCCCTGATCCCTGACCCCTGACCCCAGACCCCTGACTCTATCCCTGACCCCTGACCCTTGACCCCTGACCCCTAGCCATGACCCCTGACCCCCTGACCTCCTGACCCCTGACCCCTAACCATGACCCCTGACCCCTAACAATGACCCCTGACCCCTGACCTTTGACCCCTGACCTTTGACCCCTGACCCTGCTCCCTAATCCCTAACCCTGACCCCTGACCACTGACCCCTGACCCCTGACTCTGACCCCTGACCCCTAACCCCTGACCTCTGACCACTCACCCCAGACCCCTGACCCTGACCCTGATCCCTGACCCCTAACCATGACGCTGATCTTTGACCCCTGACCCCTAACCATGACCCCTGATGCCCTGACCCCTGACCCCTGACCCCTAACCATGACCCCAGACCCTGACCCCTGACCCCTAACCATGACCCTGACCCCCTGACCCCTGACCCCTGACCCCTATTAATGACCCCTGACCATGACCCATGACCATGACCCCTGACCTTTGACCCCTGACCCCTGACCCTGACCCCTGACCCCTAAGCCTGACCCCTGACCCCTGACCCCTAACCACGACCCTGACCCTTGACCCCTGACCCTGAGCCTGACCGCTGACCCCTAACCATGACCCCATTCCCTGACCCTGACCCCTGACCCCTAACCATGACCCTGACCCCTGACCCCTGACCCCTGACCCCTGACCCCTGACCCCTGACCCCTGACCCTGACTCCTGATCCCTGACTCTGACCCCTGACCCCTGACTCCTGATCCCTAACCCTAAACCCTAAACCCTGATGCCTGATGCCTGACCCCTGACCCCTGACCCCTAACCATCACCCCTGACCCCTGACACCTGACCCTTGACCCCTGAACCCTGACCCCTAACCATGACCCCTGACCATGACCCCTGACAGTGACTCTGACCCCTGACCGCTAACCATGACCCCTGACTCCTGACCCCTGACCCCTAACCCCTAACCATGACCCCTGACCCCTGACCCCTAACAATGACCCCTGACCCCTGACCCCTGACCCCTAACCCTGACCCCTGACCTTTGACCCCTCACCCTGCCCCCTGATCCCTAACCCTGACTCCTGACCCCTGACCACCGACCCCTGACTCTGACCCCTGACCCCTGACCCCTAACCATGGCCCCATTCCCTTGACCCCTGACCCCTGACTCCTGACCCTGACACCTGACCCCTGACACCTGACCTTTGACCCCTGACACTGACCCCTGATCTTTGACCCCTGACCCCGACCCCTGACCCCTGACCCCTGACGCCTGACCCCTGACCCCCTGACCTTTGACCCCTGACCCTTGACCCCAGACTCCTGATCCCTGACTCTGACCCCTGACCCCTGATCCCTGACTCTGACCCCTGACCCCTGACTCCTGATCCCTAACCCTAACCCCTAACCCCTGATGCCTGATGCCTGACCCCTGACCCCTGACCCCTAACCATCACCCCTGACCCCTGACACCTGACCCTGACCTTTGACCCCTGACCCCTGACCCCTAACCATGACCCCTGACCATGACCCCTGACAGTGACTCTGATCCCTGACCACTAACCATGACCCCTGACTCCTGACCCCTGACCCCTGACCCCTAACCATGACCCCATTCCCTGACGCCTAACCATGACCCTGACCCCTGTCCACTCACCCCAGACCATGACCCTTGACCCCTGACCCTTGACCCCTGACCCCTGACCCCTAACCATGACCCCTGACCTTTGACCCCTGACCCTGACCCCCGACCCCTGACCCCTGATCCCTAACCCTGACCCCTGACCCCCTGATCCCTGACCCCTGACCCCAGACCCCTGACTCTATCCCTGACCCCTGACCCTTGACCCCTGACCCCTAGCCATGACCCCTGACCCCCTGACCTCCTGACCCCTGACCCCTAACCATGACCCCTGACCCCTAACAATGACCCCTGACCCCTGACCTTTGACCCCTGACCTTTGACCCCTGACCCTGCCCCCTAATCCCTAACCCTGACCCCTGACCAATGACCCCTGACCCCTGACTCTGACCCCTGACCCCTAACCCCTGACCTCTGACCACTCACCCCAGACCCCTGACCCTGACCCTGATCCCTGACCCCCAACCATGACGCTGATCTTTGACCCCTGACCCCTAACCATGACCCCTGATGCCCTGACCCCTGACCCCTGACCCCTAACCATGACCCCAGACCCTGACCCCTGACCCCTAACCATGACCCTGACCCCCTGACCCCTGACCCCTGACCCCTACTAATGACCCCTGACCATGACCCATGACCATGACCCCTGACCTTTGACCCCTGACCCCTGACCCTGACCCCTGATCCCTAAGCCTGACCCCTGACCCCTGACCCCCTGACCTTTGACCCCCTGACCCCTGACCCCTAACCCCATGACCCCTGACCCTGAGCCTGACCGCTGACCCCTAACCATGACCCCATTCCCTGACCCTGACCCCTGACCCCTAACCATGACCCTGACCCCTGACCCCTGACCCCTGACCCCTGACCCCTGACCCTGACCCCTGACCCCTGACCCCTGACCCTGACTCCTGATCCCTGACTCTGACCCCTGACCCCTGACTCCTGATCCCTAACCCTGACCCCTAACCCCTGATGCCTGATGCCTGACCCCTGACCCCTGACCCCTAACCATCACCCCTGACACCTGACCCTTGACCCCTGAACCCTGACCCCTAACCATGACCCCTGACCATGACCCCTGACAGTGACTCTGACCCCTGACCGCTAACCATGACCCCTGACTCCTGACCCCTGACCCCTAACCCCTAACCATGACCCCTGACCCCTGACCCCTAACAATGACCCCTGACCCCTGACCCCTGACCCCTAACCCTGACCCCTGACCTTTGACCCCTCACCCTGCCCCCTGATCCCTAACCCTGACTCCTGACCCCTGACCACCGACCCCTGACTCTGACCCCTGACCCCTGACCCCTAACCATGGCCCCATTCCCTTGACCCCTGACCCCTGACTCCTGACCCTGACACCTGACCCCTGATACCTGACCTTTGACCCCTGACCCTGACCCCTGATCTTTGACCCCTGACCCCGACCCCTGACCCCTGACCCCTGACCCCTGACCCCTGACCCCTGACCCCTGACCCCCTGACCCTTGACCCCTGACACCCTGACCCCTGACCCCTGACCCTGACCCCTGACCCCTAACCATGACCCCTGACCCTGACCCCTGACCATGACCCCAGACCCTGACTCCTGACCTCCTGACCCCTGATCCCCTGACCCCTGACCCTTGACCCCAGACCCCTGACCCCTAACCATGACCCCTAACCCCTGACCCCTAACCATGACCCCAGACCCTGACCCCTGACCCCTAACCATGACCCTGACCCCTGACCCCCTGACCCCTGACCCCCTGACCCCTGACCCCTAACCATGACCCCTGAGCCTGAGCCTGACCGCTGACCCCTAACCATGACCCCATTCCCTGACCCCGACCCCTGACCCCTAACCACGACCCTGACCCTTGACCCCTGACCCCTGACCCCTATTAATGACCCCTGACCTATGACAATGACCCCTGACCTTTGACCCCTGACCCCTGACCCCTGACCCCTGACCCCTGACCCTTGACCCCAGACTCCTGATCCCTGACTCTGACCCCTGACCCCTGACCCCTGATCCCTGACTCTGACCCCTGACCCCTGACTCCTGATCCCTAACCCTAACCCCTAACCCCTGATGCCTGATGCCTGACCCCTGACCATCACCCCTGACCCCTGACACCTGACCCTTGACCCCTGACCCCTGACCCCTGACCCCTAACCATGACCCCTGGCCATGACCCCTGACAGTGACTCTGATCCCTGACCGCTAACCATGACCCATGACTCCTGACCCCTGACCCCTAACCATGACCCCATTCCCTGACGCCTAACCATGACCCTGACCCCTGACCACTCACCCCAGACCATGACCCTTGACCCCTGACCCTTGACCCCTGACCCCTGACCCCTAACCATGACCCCTGACCTTTGACCCCTAACCCTGACCCTGACCCCCGACCCCTGACCCCTGATCCCTAACCCTGACCCCTGACCCCCTGATCCCTGACCCCAGACCCCTGACTCTATCCCTGACCCCTGACCCTTGACCCCTGACCCCTAGCCATGACCCCTGACCCCCTGACCTCCTGACCCCTGACCCCTGACCCCTAACCATGACCCCTGACCCCAACAATGACCCCTGACCCCTGACCTTTGACCCCTGACCTTTGACCCCTGACCCTGCCCCCTAATCCCTAACCCTGACCCCTGACCACTGACCCCTGACCCCTGACTCTGACCCCTGACCCCTAACCCCTGACCTCTGACCACTCACCCCAGACCCCTGACCCTGACCCTGATCCCTGACCCCTAACCATGACCCTGACCCCTGACCCCTAACCATGACTCCTGATCCCCTGACCCCTGACCCCTGACCCCTAACCATGACCCCAGACCCTGACCCCTGACCCCTAACCATGACCCTGACCCGTGACCCTGACCCCGACCACTGACCATGACGCTGACCCTTGACCACTGAACCCTGACCCCTACTAATGACCCCTGACCATGACCCATGACCATGACCCCTGACCGTTGACCCCTGACCCTGACCCCTGATCCCTAAGCCTGACCCCTGACCCCTGACCCCTGACCCCTGACCCCTGACCCCTGACTCCTGATCCCTGACTCTGACCCCTGACCCCTGACCCCTAACCCCTGATGCCTGATGCCTGACCCCTGACCCCTGACCCCTAACCATCACCCCTGACCCCTGACACCTGACCCTTGACCCCTGAACCCTGACCCCTAACCATGACCCCTGACCATGACCCCTGACAGTGACTCTGACCCCTGACCGCTAACCATGACCCCTGACTCCTGACCCCTGACCCCTAACCCCTAACCATGACCCCTGACTTTTGACCCCTGATCTTTGACCCCTGACCCCGACCCCTGACTCCTGACCCCAGACGCTTGACCCCCGACCCCCGACCCCCTGACCCTTGACCCCTGACCTCCTGACCCCTGACCCTAGACCCCTGACCCCTGACCCCTAACCATGACCCCTTACCTTTGACCCCTGACCCCTGACCCCTGATCCCCGACCCCTGAGTCCTGATCCAAAACCCTGACCCCTGACCCCTGACCCTGACCCCTGACCCTGACCCCTGACCCCTGACCCCTGACCCCCGACCCCTGAGCCCTGACTCTGACACCCGACCACTCACCCCAGACAGCTGACCCCTGATCCCTGACCCTGACCCCAAACCATGACCCTGACCCCTGACCCCTAACCATGACCCCTGACCCCTGACCCCTGACCCTGACCCCTGACCACTAACCATGACCCAATTCCCTGACCCCTGACCCCTAACCATTCCCTGACCCCTGACCCCTGACCCCTGACCCTGACCCCTGACCCCTAACCATGACCCCTGACCCTGACCCCTAACCATGAACCTGACCCCCTGACTCCTGACCTCCTGACCCCTGATCCCCTGACCCCTGACCCTTGACCCCAGACCCCTGACCCCTAACCATGACCCCTAACACCTGACCCCTAACCATGACCCCAGACCCTGACCCCTGACCCTTAACCATGACCCTGACCCCATACCCCCTGACCCCTGACCCCCTGACCCCTGACCCCTAACCATGACCCCTGAGCCTGAGCCTGACCGCTGACCCCTAACCATGACCCCATTCCCTGACCCCGACCCCTGACCCCTAACCACGACCCTGACCCTTGACCCCTGACCCCTGACCCCTATTAATGACCCCTGACCCATGACAATGACCCCTGACCTTTGACCCCTGACCCCTGACCCCTGACCCTTGACCCCAGACTCCTGATCCCTGACTCTGACCCCTGACCCCTGATCCCTGACTCTGACCCCTGACCCCTGACTCCTGATCCCTAACCCTAACCCCTAACCCCTGATGCCTGATGCCTGACCCCTGACCCCTGACCCCTAACCATCACCCCTGACCCCTGACACCTGACCCTTGACCCCTGAACCCTGACCCCTGACCCCTAACCATGACCCCTGACCATGACCCCTGACAGTGACTCTGATCCCTGACCGCTAACCATGACCCCTGACTCCTGACCCCTGACCACCGACCCCTGACTCTGACCCCTGACCCCTAACCATGACCCCATTCCCTGACGCCTAACCATGACCCTGACCCCAGACCACTCACCCCAGACCATGACCCTTGACCCCTGACCCTTGACCCCTGACCCCTGACCCCTAACCATGACCCCTGACCTTTGACCCCTGACCCTGACCCCCGACCCCTGACCCCTGATCCCTAACCCTGACCCCTGACCCCCTGATCCCTGACCCCTGACCCCAGACCCCTGACTCTATCCCTGACCCCTGACCCTTGACCCCTGACCCCTAGCCATGACCCCTGACCCCCTGACCTCCTGACCCCTGACCCCTGACCCCTAACCATGACCCCTGACCCCTAACAATCACCCCCTGACCCCTGACCCCTGACCTTTGACCCCTGACCTTTGACCCCTGACCCTGCCCCATAATCCCTAACCCTGACCCCTGACCACTGACCCCTGACCCCTGACTCTGACCCCTGACCCCTAAACCCTGACCTCTGACCACTCACCCCAGACCCCTGACCCTGACCCTGATCCCTGACCCCTAACCATGACCCTGACCCCTGACCCCTAACCATGACCCCTGACCCAGACCCTGACCCCTGACCCCTAACCATGACCCCAGACCCTGACCCCTGACCCCTAACCATGACCCTGACCCCCTGACCCCTGACCCCTAACCATGACACCTGACCCTGACCCGTGACCCTGACCCCTGACCCCTAACCATGACCCTGACCCCTGACCCCTACGCCTGACCCCTGACCCCTGACCCCCTGACCCTCTGACCCCCTGACCCCCTGACACCTGACCCTTGACGCCTGACCCATGACCCCTTACCATGACCCCTTACCTTTGACCCCTGACCCCTGATCCCTAACCCTGACCCCTGACCCCCGACCCCTGAGCCCTGACTCTGACCCCCGACCACTCACCCCAGACAGCTGACCTCTGATCCCTGACCCTGACCCCAAACCATGACCCTGACCCCTGACCCCTAACCATGACCCCTAACCATGACCCCTGACCCTGACCCCTAACCATGAACCTGACCCCCTGACTCCTGACCTCCTGACCCCTGATCCCCTGACCCCCGACCCTTGACCCCAGACCCCTGACCCCTAACCATGACTCCTGACCCTGACCCCTAACCATGAACCTGACCCCCTGACTCCTGACCTCCTGACCCCTGATCCCCTGACCCCTGACCCTTGACCCCAGACCCCTGACCCCTAACCATGACCCCTGACCCCTGACCCCTAACCATGACCCCTGACCCTGACCCTGACCCCTGACCCCTAACCATGACCCTGACCCCTGACCCCTGACCCCAGAGTCCTGATCCCTAACTCTGACCCCTGACCCCCTGACCCCCTGACCCCTGACCCCTGACCACTAACCATGGCCCCTGACCCCGACCCCTGACCCCTAACCATGACCCCATTCCCTGACCCTGACCCCGACCCCTAACCATGACGCTGACCCTTGACCACTGACCCCTAACCATGACTCCTGACCTTTGACCCCTGACCCCTGACCATGACCCCTGAGGCCTGACAATGACCCCTGACCCCTGACCCCTGTGCCCTGACCTCTGACCACTCACCCCAGACCCCTGACCCCTGACCCTGACCCTGATCCCTGACCCTGACCCCTAACCATGAACCTGACCCCCTGACTCCTGACCTCCTGACCCCTGATCCCCTGACCCCTGACCCCTGACCCTTGACCCCAGACCCCTGACCCCTAACCATGACCCCTGACCCCTGACCCCTAACCATGACCCCTGACCCTGACCCTGATACCTGACCCCTAACCATGACCCTGACCCCTGACCCCTGACCCCTGAGTCCTGATCCCTAACTCTGACCCCTGACCCCCTGACCCCCTGACCCCTGACCCCTAACCATGACCCCATTCCCTGACCGCTGACCCCTAACCATGACCCCATTCCCTGACCCTGACCCCGACCCCTAACCATGACACTGACCCTTGACCACTGACCCCTGACCCCTACTAATGACCCCTGACCATGACCCATGACCATGACCCCTGACCTTTGACCCCTGACCCCTGACCCTGACCCCTGATCCCTAACCCTGACCCCTGACCCCTGACACCCTGACCCCTGACCCCTGACCCCTAACCATGACCCCTGACCCTGAGCCTGACCGCTGACCCCTAACCATGACCCCATTCCCTGACCCTGACCCCTGACCCCTAACCATGACCCTGACCCTTGACCCCTGACCCCTGACCCCTACTAATGACCCCTTGACCCATGACAATGACCCCTGACCTTTGACCTTTTACCCCTGACCCCTGACCCCTGACCCCTGACCCCCGACTCCTGATCCCTGACTCTGACCCCTGACCCCTGACTCCTGATCCCTAACCCTGACCCCTAACCCCTGATGCCTGATGCCTGACCCCTGACCCCTGACCCCTAACCATCACCCCTGACCCCTGACACCTGACCCTTGACCTCTGAACCCTGACCCCTAACCATGACCCCTGACCATGACCCCTGACAGTGACTCTGACCCCTGACCGCTAACCATGGCCCCTGACCCTGACCCTGAACCCGACCCCTAACCATGACGCTGACCCTTGACCACTGACGCCTAACCATGACTCCTGACCTTTGACCCCTGACCCCTGACCATGACCCCTGAGCCCTGACAATGACCCCTGACCCCTGACCCCTGTGCCCTGACCTCTGACCACTCACCCCAGACCCCTGACCCCTGACCCTGACCCTGATCCCTGACCCTGACCCCTAACCATGAACCTGACCCCCTGACTCCTGACCCCTGAGTCCTGATCCCTAACTCTGACCCCTGACCCCCTGACCCCCTGACCCCTGACCCCTAACCATGACCCCATTCCCTGACCGCTGACCCCTAACCATGACCCCATTCCCTGACCCTGACCCCGACCCCTAACCATGACGCTGACCCTTGACCACTGACCCCTGACCCCTACTAATGACCCCTGACCATGACCCATGACCATGACCCCTGACCTTTGACCCTGACCCCTGACCCTGACCCCTGATCCCTAACCCTGACCCCTGACCCCTGACCCCCTGACCCCTGACCCCTGACCCCTAACCATGACCCCTGACTCTGAGCCTGACCGCTGACCCCTAACCATGACCCCATTCCCTGACCCTGACCCCTGACCCCTAACCATGACCCTGACCCTTGACCCCTGACCCCTGACCCCTACTAATGACCCCTGACCCATGACAATGACCCCTGACCTTTGACCTTTTACCCCTGACCCCTGACCCCTGACCCCCGACTCCTGATCCCTGACTCTGACCCCTGACCCCTGACTCCTGATCCCTAACCCTGACCCCTAACCCCTGATGCCTGATGCCTGACCCTGACTCCTGATCCCTGACTCTGACCCCTGACCCCTGACTCCTGATCCCTGACTCTGACCCCTGACCCCTGACCCCCTGACCCCCTGACCCCTGACCCCTAACCATGACCCCATTCCCTGATCCTGACCCCGACCCCTAACCATGACGCTGACCCTTGACCACTGACCCCTGACCCCTACTAATGACCCCTGACCATGACCCATGACCATGACCCCTGACCTTTGACCCCTGACCCCTGACCCTGACCCCTGATCCCTAAGCCTGACCCCTGACCCCTGACCCCCTGACCTTTGACCCCCTGACCCCTGACCCCTAACCCCATGACCCCTGACCCTGAGCCTGACCGCTGACCCCTAACCATGACCCCATTCCCTGACCCTGACCCCTGACCCCTAACCATGACCCTGACCCCTGACCGCTGACCCCTGACCCCTGTCCCCTGACCCCTCACCCCTGACCCCTGACCCTGACTCCTGATCCCTGACTCTGACCCCTGACCCCTGACTCCTGATCCCTAACCCTAAACCCTAAACCCTGATGCCTGATGCCTGACCCCTGACCCCTGACCCCTAACCATCACCCCTGACCCCTGACACCTGACCCTTGACCCCTGAACCCTGACCCCTAACCATGACCCCTGACCATGACCCCTGACAGTGACTCTGACCCCTGACCGCTAACCATGACCCCTGACTCCTGACCCCTGACCCCTAACCCCTAACCATGACCCCTGACCCCTGACCCCTAACAATGACCCCTGACCCCTGACCCCTGACCCTTGACCTCTGAACCCTGACCCCTAACCATGACCCCTGACCATGACCCCTGACAGTGACTCTGACCCCTGACCGCTAACCATGGCCCCTGACCCCTGACACCTGACCCTTGACCTCTGAACCCTGACCCCTAACCATGACCCCTGACCATGACCCCTGACAGTGACTCTGACCCCTGACCGCTAACCATGGCCCCTGACCCTGACCCTGAACCCGACCCCTAACCATGACGCTGACCCTTGACCACTGACGCCTAACCATGACTCCTGACCTTTGACCCCTGACCCCTGACCATGACCCCTGAGCCCTGACAATGACCCCTGACCCCTGACCCCTGTGCCCTGACCTCTGACCACTCACCCCAGACCCCTGACCCCTGACCCTGACCCTGATCCCTGACCCTGACCCCTAACCATGAACCTGACCCCCTGACTCCTGACCCCTGAGTCCTGATCCCTAACTCTGACCCCTGACCCCCTGACCCCCTGACCCCTGACCCCTAACCATGACCCCATTCCCTGACCGCTGACCCCTAACCATGACCCCATTCCCTGACCCTGACCCCGACCCCTAACCATGACGCTGACCCTTGACCACTGACCCCTGACCCCTACTAATGACCCCTGACCATGACCCATGACCATGACCCCTGACCTTTGACCCTGACCCCTGACCCTGACCCCTGATCCCTAACCCTGACCCCTGACCCCTGACCCCCTGACCCCTGACCCCTGACCCCTAACCATGACCCCTGACTCTGAGCCTGACCGCTGACCCCTAACCATGACCCCATTCCCTGACCCTGACCCCTGACCCCTAACCATGACCCTGACCCTTGACCCCTGACCCCTGACCCCTACTAATGACCCCTGACCCATGACAATGACCCCTGACCTTTGACCTTTTACCCCTGACCCCTGACCCCTGACCCCCGACTCCTGATCCCTGACTCTGACCCCTGACCCCTGACTCCTGATCCCTAACCCTGACCCCTAACCCCTGATGCCTGATGCCTGACCCTGACTCCTGATCCCTGACTCTGACCCCTGACCCCTGACTCCTGATCCCTGACTCTGACCCCTGACCCCTGACCCCCTGACCCCCTGACCCCTGACCCCTAACCATGACCCCATTCCCTGATCCTGACCCCGACCCCTAACCATGACGCTGACCCTTGACCACTGACCCCTGACCCCTACTAATGACCCCTGACCATGACCCATGACCATGACCCCTGACCTTTGACCCCTGACCCCTGACCCTGACCCCTGATCCCTAAGCCTGACCCCTGACCCCTGACCCCCTGACCTTTGACCCCCTGACCCCTGACCCCTAACCCCATGACCCCTGACCCTGAGCCTGACCGCTGACCCCTAACCATGACCCCATTCCCTGACCCTGACCCCTGACCCCTAACCATGACCCTGACCCCTGACCGCTGACCCCTGACCCCTGTCCCCTGACCCCTCACCCCTGACCCCTGACCCTGACTCCTGATCCCTGACTCTGACCCCTGACCCCTGACTCCTGATCCCTAACCCTAAACCCTAAACCCTGATGCCTGATGCCTGACCCCTGACCCCTGACCCCTAACCATCACCCCTGACCCCTGACACCTGACCCTTGACCCCTGAACCCTGACCCCTAACCATGACCCCTGACCATGACCCCTGACAGTGACTCTGACCCCTGACCGCTAACCATGACCCCTGACTCCTGACCCCTGACCCCTAACCCCTAACCATGACCCCTGACCCCTGACCCCTAACAATGACCCCTGACCCCTGACCCCTGACCCCTAACCCTGACCCCTGACCTTTGACCCCTCACCCTGCCCCCTGATCCCTAACCCTGACTCCTGACCCCTGACCACCGACCCCTGACTCTGACCCCTGACCCCTGAACCCTAACCATGGCCCCATTCCCTTGACCCCTGACCCCTGACTCCTGACCCTGACACCTGACCCCTGACACCTGACCTTTGACCCCTGACCCTGACCCCTGATCTTTGACCCCTGACCCCGACCCCTGACCCCTGACCCCTGACGCCTGACCCCTGACCCCCTGACCTTTGACCCCGGACCCTTGACCCCAGACTCCTGATCCCTGACTCTGACCCCTGACCCCTGATCCCTGACTCTGACCCCTGACCCCTGACTCCTGATCCCTAACCCTAACCCCTAACCCCTGATGCCTGATGCCTGACCCCTGACCCCTGACCCCTAACCATCACCCCTGAACCCTGACACCTGACCCTGACCCCTGACCCCTGACCCCTGACCCCTAACCATGACCCCTGACCATGACCCCTGACACCTGACCCTGACCCATGACCCCTGACCCCTGACCCCTAACCATGACCCCTGACCATGACCCCTGACAGTGACTCTGATCCCTGACCACTAACCATGACCCCTGACTCCTGACCCCTGACCCCTGACCCCTAACCATGACCCCATTCCCTGACGCCTAACCATGACCCTGACCCCTGACCACTCACCCCAGACCATGACCCTTGACCCCTGACCCTTGACCCCTGACCCCTGACCCCTAACCATGACCCCTGACCTTTGACCCCTGACCCTGACCCCCGACCCCTGACCCCTGATCCCTAACCCTGACCCCTGACCCCCTGATCCCTGACCCCTGACCCCAGACCCCTGACTCTATCCCTGACCCCTGACCCTTGACCCCTGACCCCTAGCCATGACCCCTGACCCCCTGACCTCCTGACCCCTGACCCCTAACCATGACCCCTGACCCCTAACAATGACCCCTGACCCCTGACCTTTGACCCGTGACCTTTGACCCCTGACCCTGCCCCCTAATCCCTAACCCTGACCCCTGACCAATGACCCCTGACCCCTGACTCTGACCCCTGACCCCTAACCCCTGACCTCTGACCACTCACCCCAGACCCCTGACCCTGACCCTGATCTCTGACCCCCAACCATGACGCTGATCTTTGACCCCTGACCCCTAACCATGACCCCTGATGCCCTGACCCCTGACCCCTGACCCCTAACCATGACCCCAGACCCTGACCCCTGACCCCTAACCATGACCCTGACCCCCTGACCCCTGACCCCTGACCCCTACTAATGACCCCTGACCATGACCCATGACCATGACCCCTGACCTTTGACCCCTGACCCCTGACCCTGACCCCTGATCCCTAAGCCTGACCCCTGACCCCTGACCCCCTGACCTTTGACCCCCTGACCCCTGACCCCTAACCCCATGACCCCTGACCCTGAGCCTGACCGCTGACCCCTAACCATGACCCCATTCCCTGACCCTGACCCCTGACCCCTAACCATGACCCTGACCCCTGACCCCTGACCCCTGACCCCTGACCCCTGACCCTGACTCCTGATCCCTGACTCTGACCCCTGACCCCTGACTCCTGATCCCTAACCCTGACCCCTAACCCCTGATGCCTGATGCCTGACCCCTGACCCCTGACCCCTAACCATCACCCCTGACACCTGACCCTTGACCCCTGAACCCTGACCCCTAACCATGACCCCTGACCATGACCCCTGACAGTGACTCTGACCCCTGACCGCTAACCATGACCCCTGACTCCTGACCCCTGACCCCTAACCCCTAACCATGACCCCTGACCCCTGACCCCTAACAATGACCCCTGACCCCTGACCCCTGACCCCTAACCCTGACCCCTGACCTTTGACCCCTCACCCTGCCCCCTGATCCCTAACCCTGACTCCTGACCCCTGACCACCGACCCCTGACTCTGACCCCTGACCCCTGACCCCTAACCATGGCCCCATTCCCTTGACCCCTGACTCCTGACCCTGACACCTGACCCCTGATACCTGACCTTTGACCCCTGACCCTGACCCCTGATCTTTGACCCCTGACCCCGACCCCTGACCCCTGACCCCTGACCCCTGACCCCTGACCCCTGACCCCCTGACCCTTGACCCCTGACACCCTGACCCCTGACCCCTGACCCTGACCCCTGACCCCTAACCATGACCCCTGACCCTGACCCCTGACCATGACCCCAGACCCTGACTCCTGACCTCCTGACCCCTGATCCCCTGACCCCTGACCCTTGACCCCAGACCCCTGACCCCTAACCATGACCCCTAACCCCTGACCCCTAACCATGACCCCAGACCCTGACCCCTGACCCCTAACCATGACCCTGACCCCTGACCCCCTGACCCCTGACCCCCTGACCCCTGACCCCTAACCATGACCCCTGAGCCTGAGCCTGACCGCTGACCCCTAACCATGACCCCATTCCCTGACCCCGACCCCTGACCCCTAACCACGACCCTGACCCTTGACCCCTGACCCCTGACCCCTATTAATGACCCCTGACCTATGACAATGACCCCTGACCTTTGACCCCTGACCCCTGACCCCTGACCCCTGACCCCTGACCCTTGACCCCAGACTCCTGATCCCTGACTCTGACCCCTGACCCCTGATCCCTGACTCTGACCCCTGACCCCTGACTCCTGATCCCTAACCCTAACCCCTAACCCCTGATGCCTGATGCCTGACCCCTGACCCCTGACCCCTAACCATCACCCCTGACCCCTGACACCTGACCCTTGACCCCTGACCCCTGACCCCTGACCCCTAACCATGACCCCTGGCCATGACCCCTGACAGTGACTCTGATCCCTGACCGCTAACCATGACCCCTGACTCCTGACCCCTGACCCCTAACCATGACCCCATTCCCTGACGCCTAACCATGACCCTGACCCCTGACCACTCACCCCAGACCATGACCCTTGACCCCTGACCCTTGACCCCTGACCCCTGACCCCTAACCATGACCCCTGACCTTTGACCCCTGACCCTGACCCTGACCCCGACCCCTGACCCCTGATCCCTAACCCTGACCCCTGACCCCCTGATCCCTGACCCCAGACCCCTGACTCTATCCCTGACCCCTGACCCTTGACCCCTGACCCCTAGCCATGACCCCTGACCCCCTGACCTCCTGACCCCTGACCCCTGACCCCTAACCATGACCCCTGACCCCAACAATGACCCCTGACCCCTGACCTTTGACCCCTGACCTTTGACCCCTGACCCTGCCCCCTAATCCCTAACCCTGACCCCTGACCACTGACCCCTGACCCCTGACTCTGACCCCTGACCCCTAACCCCTGACCTCTGACCACTCACCCCAGACCCCTGACCCTGACCCTGATCCCTGACCCCTAACCATGACCCTGACCCCTGACCCCTAACCATGACTCCTGATCCCCTGACCCCTGACCCCTGACCCCTAACCATGACCCCAGACCCTGACCCCTGACCCCTAACCATGACCCTGACCCGTGACCCTGACCCTGACCCCTGACCATGACGCTGACCCTTGACCACTGACCCCTGACCCCTACTAATGACCCCTGACCATGACCCATGACCATGACCCCTGACCGTTGACCCCTGACCCTGACCCCTGATCCCTAAGCCTGACCCCTGACCCCTGACCCCTGACCCCTGACCCCTGACCCCTGACTCCTGATCCCTGACTCTGACCCCTGACCCCTGACCCCTAACCCCTGATGCCTGATGCCTGACCCCTGACCCCTGACCCCTAACCATCACCCCTGACCCCTGACACCTGACCCTTGACCCCTGAACCCTGACCCCTAACCATGACCCCTGACCATGACCCCTGACAGTGACTCTGACCCCTGACCGCTAACCATGACCCCTGACTCCTGACCCCTGACCCCTAACCCCTAACCATGACCCCTGACCTTTGACCCCTGATCTTTGACCCCTGACCCCGACCCCTGACTCCTGACCCCAGACGCTTGACCCCCGACCCCCGACCCCCTGACCCTTGACCCCTGACCTCCTGACCCCTGACCCTAGACCCCTGACCCCTGACCCCTAACCATGACCACTTACCTTTGACCCCTGACCCCTGACCCCTGATCCCCGACCCCTGAGTCCTGATCCAAAACCCTGACCCCTGACCCCAGACTCCTGATCCCTGACTCTGACCCCTGACCCCTGACCCCTGACCCCCGACCCCTGAGCCCTGACTCTGACCCCCGACCACTCACCCCAGACAGCTGACCCCTGATCCCTGACCCTGACCCCAAACCATGACCCTGACCCCTGACCCCTGACCCCTAACCATGACCCCTGACCCCTGACCCCTGACCCTGACCCCTGACCACTAACCATGACCCAATTCCCTGACCCCTGACCCCTAACCATTCCCTGACCCCTGACCCCTGACCCCTGACCCTGACCCCTGACCCCTAACCATGACCCCTGACCCTGACCCCTAACCATGAACCTGACCCCCTGACTCCTGACCTCCTGACCCCTGATCCCCTGACCCCTGACCCTTGACCCCAGACCCCTGACCCCTAACCATGACCCCTAACACCTGACCCCTAACCATGACCCCAGACCCTGACCCCTGACCCTTAACCATGACCCTGACCCCATACCCCCTGACCCCTGACCCCCTGACCCCTGACCCCTAACCATGACCCCTGAGCCTGAGCCTGACCGCTGACCCCTAACCATGACCCCATTCCCTGACCCCGACCCCTGACCCCTAACCACGACCCTGACCCTTGACCCCTGACCCCTGACCCCTATTAATGACCCCTGACCCATGACAATGACCCCCGACCTTTGACCCCTGACCCCTGACCCCTGACCCTTGACCCCAGACTCCTGATCCCTGACTCTGACCCCTGACCCCTGATCCCTGACTCTGACCCCTGACCCCTGACTCCTGATCCCTAACCCTAACCCCTAACCCCTGATGCCTGATGCCTGACCCCTGACCCCTGACCCCTAACCATCACCCCTGACCATGACCCCTGACAGTGACTCTGATCCCTGACCGCTAACCATGACCCCTGACTCCTGACCCCTGACCACCGACCCCTGACTCTGACCCCTGACCCCTAACCATGACCCCATTCCCTGACGCCTAACCATGACCCTGACCCCAGACCACTCACCCCAGACCATGACCCTTGACCCCTGACCCTTGACCCCTGACCCCTGACCCCTAACCATGACCCCTGACCTTTGACCCCTGACCCTGACCCCCGACCCCTGACCCCTGATCCCTAACCCTGACCCCTGACCCCCTGATCCCTGACCCCTGACCCCAGACCCCTGACTCTATCCCTGACCCCTGACCCTTGACCCCTGACCCCTAGCCATGACCCCTGACCCCCTGACCTCCTGACCCCTGACCCCTGACCCCTAACCATGACCCCTGACCCCTGACCTTTGACCCGTGACCTTTGACCCCTGACCCTGCCCCATAATCCCTAACCCTGACCCCTGACCACTGACCCCTGACCCCTGACTCTGACCCCTGACCCCTAAACCCTGACCTCTGACCACTCACCCCAGACCCCTGACCCTGACCCTGATCCCTGACCCCTAACCATGACCCTGACCCCTGACCCCTAACCATGACCCCTGACCCAGACCCTGACCCCTGACCCCTAACCATGACCCCAGACCCTGACCCCTGACCCCTAACCATGACCCTGACCCCCTGACCCCTGACCCCTAACCATGACACCTGACCCTGACCCCTGACCCTGACCCCTGACCCCTAACCATGACCCTGACCCCTGACCCCTACGCCTGACCCCTGACCCCTGACCCCCTGACCCTCTGACCCCCTGACCCCCTGACACCTGACCCTTGACGCCTGACCCATGACCCCTTACCATGACCCCTTACCTTTGACCCCTGACCCCTGATCCCTAACCCTGACCCCTGACCCCCGACCCCTGAGCCCTGACTCTGACCCCCGACCACTCACCCCAGACAGCTGACCTCTGATCCCTGACCCTGACCCCAAACCATGACCCTGACCCCTGACCCCTAACCATGACCCCTAACCATGACCCCTGACCCTGACCCCTAACCATGAACCTGACCCCCTGACTCCTGACCTCCTGACCCCTGATCCCCTGACCCCCGACCCTTGACCCCAGACCCCTGACCCCTAACCATGACTCCTGACCCTGACCCCTAACCATGAACCTGACCCCCTGACTCCTGACCTCCTGACCCCTGATCCCCTGACCCCTGACCCTTGACCCCAGACCCCTGACCCCTAACCATGACCCCTGACCCCTGACCCCTAACCATGACCCCTGACCCTGACCCTGACCCCTGACCCCTAACCATGACCCTGACCCCTGACCCCTGACCCCAGAGTCCTGATCCCTAACTCTGACCCCTGACCCCCTGACCCCCTGACCCCTGACCCCTGACCACTAACCATGGCCCCTGACCCCGACCCCTGACCCCTAACCATGACCCCATTCCCTGACCCTGACCCCGACCCCTAACCATGACGCTGACCCTTGACCACTGACCCCTAACCATGACTCCTGACCTTTGACCCCTGACCCCTGACCATGACCCCTGAGGCCTGACAATGACCCCTGACCCCTGACCCCTGTGCCCTGACCTCTGACCACTCACCCCAGACCCCTGACCCCTGACCCTGACCCTGATCCCTGACCCTGACCCCTAACCATGAACCTGACCCCCTGACTCCTGACCTCCTGACCCCTGATCCCCTGACCCCTGACCCCTGACCCTTGACCCCAGACCCCTGACCCCTAACCATGACCCCTGACCCCTGACCCCTAACCATGACCCCTGACCCTGACCCTGATACCTGACCCCTAACCATGACCCTGACCCCTGACCCCTGACCCCTGAGTCCTGATCCCTAACCCTGACCCCTGACCCCTGACACCCTGACCCCTGACCCCTGACCCCTAACCATGACCCCTGACCCTGAGCCTGACCGCTGACCCCTAACCATGACCCCATTCCCTGACCCTGACCCCTGACCCCTAACCATGACCCTGACCCTTGACCCCTGACCCCTGACCCCTACTAATGACCCCTTGACCCATGACAATGACCCCTGACCTTTGACCTTTTACCCCTGACCCCTGACCCCTGACCCCTGACCCCCGACTCCTGATCCCTGACTCTGACCCCTGACCCCTGACTCCTGATCCCTAACCCTGACCCCTAACCCCTGATGCCTGATGCCTGACCCCTGACCCCTGACCCCTAACCATCACCCCTGACCCCTGACACCTGACCCTTGACCTCTGAACCCTGACCCCTAACCATGACCCCTGACCATGACCCCTGACAGTGACTCTGACCCCTGACCGCTAACCATGGCCCCTGACCCTGACCCTGACCCCGACCCCTAACCATGACGCTGACCCTTGACCACTGACGCCTAACCATGACTCCTGACCTTTGACCCCTGTCCCCTGACCATGACCCCTGAGCCCTGACAATGACCCCTGACCCCTGACCCCTGTGCCCTGACCTCTGACCACTCACCCCTGACCCCCTGACCCCCTGACCCCTGACCCCTAACCATGACCCCATTCCCTGACCGCTGACCCCTAACCATGACCCCATTCCCTGACCCTGACCCCGACCCCTAACCATGACGCTGACCCTTGACCACTGACCCCTGACCCCTACTAATGACCCCTGACCATGACCCATGACCATGACCCCTGACCTTTGACCCCTGACCCCTGACCCTGACCCCTGATCCCTAACCCTGACCCCTGACCCCTGACCCCCTGACCCCTGACCCCTGACCCCTAACCATGACCCCTGACTCTGAGCCTGACCGCTGACCCCTAACCATGACCCCATTCCCTGACCCTGACCCCTGACCCCTAACCATGACCCTGACCCTTGACCCCTGACCCCTGACCCCTACTAATGACCCCTGACCCATGACAATGACCCCTGACCTTTGACCTTTTACCCCTGACCCCTGACCCCTGACCCCCAACTCCTGATCCCTGACTCTGACCCCTGACCCCTGACTCCTGATCCCTAACCCTGACCCCTAACCCCTGATGCCTGATGCCTGACCCTGACTCCTGATCCCTGACTCTGACCCCTGACCCCTGACTCCTGATCCCTGACTCTGACCCCTGACCCCTGACCCCCTGACCCCCTGACCCCTGACCCCTAACCATGACCCCATTCCCTGACCGCTGACCCCTAACCATGACCCCATTCCCTGATCCTGACCCCGACCCCTAACCATGACGCTGACCCTTGACCACTGACCCCTGACCCCTACTAATGACCACTGACCATGACCCATGACCATGACCCCTGACCTTTGACCCCTGACCCCTGACCCTGACGCCTGATCCCTAAGCCTGACCCCTGACCCCTGACCCCCTGACCTTTGACCCCCTGACCCCTGACCCCTAACCCCATGACCCCTGACCCTGAGCCTGACCGCTGACCCCTAACCATGACCCCATTCCCTGACCCTGACCCCTGACCCCTAACCATGACCCTGACCCCTGACCCCTGACCCCTGACCCCTGACCCCTGACCCCTGACCCCTGACCCCTGACCCCTGACCCTGACTCCTGATCCCTGACTCTGACCCCTGACCCCTGACTCCTGATCCCTAACCCTAAACCCTAAACCCTGATGCCTGATGCCTGACCCCTGACCCCTGACCCCTAACCATCACCCCTGACCCCTGACACCTGACCCTTGACCCCTGAACCCTGACCCCTAACCATGACCCCTGACCATGACCCCTGACAGTGACTCTGACCCCTGACCGCTAACCATGACCCCTGACTCCTGACCCCTGACCCCTAACCCCTAACCATGACCCCTGACCCCTGACCCCTAACAATGACCCCTGACCCCTGACCCCTGACCCCTAACCCTGACCCCTGACCTTTGACCCCTCACCCTGCCCCCTGATCCCTAACCCTGACTCCTGACCCCTGACCACCGACCCCTGACTCTGACCCCTGACCCCTAACCATGGCCCCATTCCCTTGACCCCTGACCCCTGACTCCTGACCCTGACACCTGACCCCTGACACCTGACCTTTGACCCCTGACCCTGACCCCTGATCTTTGACCCCTGACCCCGACCCCTGACCCCTGACCCCTGACGCCTGACCCCTGACCCCCTGACCTTTGACCCCGGACCCTTGACCCCAGACTCCTGATCCCTGACTCTGACCCCTGACCCCTGATCCCTGACTCTGACCCCTGACCCCTGACTCCTGATCCCTAACCCTAACCCCTAACCCCTGATGCCTGATGCCTGACCCCTGACCCCTGACCCCTAACCATCACCCCTGACCCCTGACACCTGACCCTGACCCCTGACCCCTGACCCCTGACCCCTAACCATGACCCCTGACCATGACCCCTGACAGTGACTCTGATCCCTGACCACTAACCATGACCCCTGACTCCTGACCCCTGACCCCTAACCATGACCCCATTCCCTGACGCCTAACCATGACCCTGACCCCTGACCACTCACCCCAGACCATGACCCTTGACCCCTGACCCTTGACCCCTGACCCCTGACCCCTAACCATGACCCCTGACCTTTGACCCCTGACCCTGATGCCCTGACCCCTGACCCCTGACCCCTAACCATGACCCCAGACCCTGACCCCTGACCCCTAACCATGACCCTGACCCCCTGACCCCTGACCCATGACCCCTACTAATGACCCCTGACCATGACCCATGACCATGACCCCTGACCTTTGACCCCTGACCCATGACCCTGACCCCTGATCCCTAAGCCTGACCCCTGACCCCTGACCCCCTGACCTTTGACCCCCTGACCCCTGACCCCTAACCCCATGACCCCTGACCCTGAGCCTGACCGCTGACCCCTAACCATGACCCCATTCCCTGACCCTGACCCCTGACCCCATTCCCTGACCCTGACCCCTGACCCCTGACCCCTGACCCCTGACCCCTGACCCCTGACCCTGACTCCTGATCCCTGACTCTGACCCCTGACCCCTGACTCCTGATCCCTAACCCTGACCCCTAACCCCTGATGCCTGATGCCTGACCCCTGACCCCTGACCCCTAACCATCACCCCTGACACCTGACCCTTGACCCCTGAACCCTGACCCCTAACCATGACCCCTGACCATGACCCCTGACAGTGACTCTGACCCCTGACCGCTAACCATGACCCCTGACTCCTGACCCCTGACCCCTAACCCCTAACCATGACCCCTGACCCCTGACCCCTAACAATGACCCCTGACCCCTGACCCCTGACCCCTAACCCTGACCCCTGACCTTTGACCCCTCACCCTGCCCCCTGATCCCTAACCCTGACTCCTGACCCCTGACCACCGACCCCTGACTCTGACCCCTGACCCCTGACCCCTAACCATGGCCCCATTCCCTTGACCCCTGACCCCTGACTCCTGACCCTGACACCTGACCCCTGATACCTGACCTTTGACCCCTGACCCTGACCCCTGATCTTTGACCCCTGACCCCGACCCCTGACCCCTGACCCCTGACCCCTGACCCCTGACCCCTGACCCCCTGACCCTTGACCCCTGACCTCCTGACCCCTGACCCCTGACCCTGACCCCTGACCCCTAACCATAACCACTGACCCTGACCCCTGACCATGACCCCAGACCCTGACTCCTGACCTCCTGACCCCTGATCCCCTGACCCCTGACCCTTGACCCCAGACCCCTGACCCCTAACCATGACCCCTAACCCCTGACCCCTAACCATGACCCCAGACCCTGACCCCTGACCCCTAACCATGACCCTGACCCCATACCCCCTGACCCCTGACCCCCTGACCCCTGACCCCTAACCATGACCCCTGAGCCTGAGCCTGACCGCTGACCCCTAACCATGACCCCATTCCCTGACCCCGACCCCTGACCCCTAACCACGACCCTGACCCTTGACCCCTGACCCCTGATCCCTTTTAATGACCCCTGACCTATGACAATGACCCCTGACCTTTGACCCCTGACCCCTGACCCCTGACCCCTGACCCTTGACCCCAGACTCCTGATCCCTGACTCTGACCCCTGACCCCTGATCCCTGACTCTGACCCCTGACCCCTGACTCCTGATCCCTAACCCTAACCCCTAACCCCTGATGCCTGATGCCTGACCCCTAACCATCACCCCTGACCCCTGACACCTGACCCTTGACCCCTGACCCCTGACCCCTAACCATGACCCCTGGCCATGACCCCTGACAGTGACTCTGATCCCTGACCGCTAACCATGACCCCTGACTCCTGACCCCTGACCCCTAACCATGACCCCATTCCCTGACGCCTAACCATGACCCTGACCCCTGACCACTCACCCCAGACCATGACCCTTGACCCCTGACCCTTGACCCCTGACCCCTGACCCCTAACCATGACCCCTGACCTTTGACCCCTGACCCTGACCCTGACCCCCGACCCCTGACCCCTGATCCCTAACCCTGACCCCTGACCCCCTGATCCCTGACCCCAGACCCCTGACTCTATCCCTGACCCCTGACCCTTGACCCCTGACCCCTAGCCATGACCCCTGACCCCCTGACCTCCTGACCCCTGACCCCTGACCCCTAACCATGACCCCTGACCCCAACAATGACCCCTGACACCTGACCTTTGACCCCTGACCTTTGACCCCTGACCCTGCCCCCTAATCCCTAACCCTGACCCCTGACCACTGACCCCTGACCCCTGACTCTGACCCCTGACCCCTAACCCCTGACCTCTGACCACTCACCCCAGACCCCTGACCCTGACCCTGATCCCTGACCCCTAACCATGACCCTGACCCCTGACCCCTAACCATGACTCCTGATCCCCTGACCCCTGACCCCTGACCCCTAACCATGACCCCAGACCCTGACCCCTGACCCCTGACCCCTAACCATGGCCCCATTCCCTTGACCCCTGACCCCTGACTCCTGACCCTGACACCTGACCCCTGATACCTGACCTTTGACCCCTGACCCTGACCCCTGATCTTTGACCCCTGACCCCGACCCCTGACCCCTGACCCCTGACCCCTGACCCCTGACCCCCTGACCCTTGACCCCTGACCTCCTGACCCCTGACCCCTGACCCTGACCCCTGACCCCTAACCATAACCACTGACCCTGACCCCTGACCATGACCCCAGACCCTGACTCCTGACCTCCTGACCCCTGATCCCCTGACCCCTGACCCTTGACCCCAGACCCCTGACCCCTAACCATGACCCCTAACCCCTGACCCCTAACCATGACCCCAGACCCTGACCCCTGACCCCTAACCATGACCCTGACCCCATACCCCCTGACCCCTGACCCCCTGACCCCTGACCCCTAACCATGACCCCTGAGCCTGAGCCTGACCGCTGACCCCTAACCATGACCCCATTCCCTGACCCCGACCCCTGACCCCTAACCATGACCCTGACCCTTGACCCCTGACCCCTGATCCCTTTTAATGACCCCTGACCTATGACAATGACCCCTGACCTTTGACCCCTGACCCCTGACCCCTGACCCCTGACCCCTGACCCTTGACCCCAGACTCCTGATCCCTGACTCTGACCCCTGACCCCTGATCCCTGACTCTGACCCCTGACCCCTGACTCCTGATCCCTAACCCTAACCCCTAACCCCTGATGCCTGATGCCTGACCCCTAACCATCACCCCTGACCCCTGACACCTGACCCTTGACCCCTGACCCCTGACCCCTGACCCCTAACCATGACCCCTGGCCATGACCCCTGACAGTGACTCTGATCCCTGACCGCTAACCATGACCCATGACTCCTGACCCCTGACCCCTAACCATGACCCCATTCCCTGACGCCTAACCATGACCCTGACCCCTGACCACTCACCCCAGACCATGACCCTTGACCCCTGACCCTTGACCCCTGACCCCTGACCCCTAACCATGACCCCTGACCTTTGACCCCTGACCCTGACCCTGACCCCCGACCCCTGACCCCTGATCCCTAACCCTGACCCCTGACCCCCTGATCCCTGACCCCAGACCCCTGACTCTATCCCTGACCCCTGACCCTTGACCCCTGACCCCTAGCCATGACCCCTGACCCCCTGACCTCCTGACCCCTGACCCCTGACCCCTAACCATGACCCCTGACCCCAACAATGACCCCTGACCCCTGACCTTTGACCCCTGACCTTTGACCCCTGACCCTGCCCCCTAATCCCTAACCCTGACCCCTGACCACTGACCCCTGACCCCTGACTCTGACCCCTGACCCCTAACCCCTGACCTCTGACCACTCACCCCAGACCCCTGACCCTGACCCTGATCCCTGACCCCTAACCATGACCCTGACCCCTGACCCCTAACCATGACTCCTGATCCCCTGACCCCTGACCCCTGACCCCTAACCATGACCCCAGACCCTGACCCCTGACCCCTAACCATGACCCTGACCCGTGACCCTGACCCCGACCCCTGACCATGACGCTGACCCTTGACCACTGACCCCTGACCCCTACTAATGACCCCTGACCATGACCCATGACCATGACCCCTGACCTTTGACCCCTGACCCTGACCCCTGATCCCTAACCCTGACCCCTGACCCCTGACCCCTGACCCCTGACCCCTGACCCCTGACTCCTGATCCCTGACTCTGACCCCTGACCCCTGACCCCTAACCATCACCCCTGACCCCTGACCCCTGACCCCTGACTCCTGATCCCTGACTCTGACCCCTGACCCCTGACCCCTAACCCCTGATGCCTGATGCCTGACCCCTGACCCCTGACCCCTAACCATCACCCCTGACCCCTGACACCTGACCCTTGACCCCTGAACCCTGACCCCTAACCATGACCCCTGACCATGACCCCTGACAGTGACTCTGACCCCTGACCGCTAACCATGACCCCTGACTCCTGACCCCTGACCCCTAACCCCTAACCATGACCCCTGACCCCTGACCCCTGATCTTTGACCCCTGACCCCGACCCCTGACTCCTGACCCCAGACGCTTGACCCCCGACCCCCTGACCCTTGACCCCTGACCTCCTGACCCCTGACCCTAGACCCCTGACCCCTGACCCCTAACCATGACCCCTTACCTTTGACCCCTGACCCCTGACCCCTGATCCCCGACTCCTGAGTCCTGATCCAAAACCCTGACCCCTGACCCATGACCCTGACCCCTGACCCTGACCCCTGACCCCTGACCCCTGACCCCCGAACCCTGAGCCCTGACTCTGACCCCCGACCACTCACCCCAGACAGCTGACCCCTGATCCCTGACCCTGACCCCAAACCATGACCCTGACCCCTGACCCCTAACCATGACCCCTGACCCCTGACCCCTGACCCTGACCCCTGACCACTAACCATGACCCAATTCCCTGACCCCTGACCCCTAACCATTCCCTGACCCCTGACCCCTGACCCCTGACCCTGACCCCTGACCCCTAACCATGACCCCTGACCCTGACCCCTAACCATGAACCTGACCCCCTGACTCCTGACCTCCTGACCCCTGATCCCCTGACCCCTGACCCTTGACCCCAGACCCCTGACCCCTAACCATGACCCCTAACACCTGACCCCTAACCATGACCCCAGACCCTGACCCCTGACCCTTAACCATGACCCTGACCCCATACCCCCTGACCCCTGACCCCCTGACCCCTGACCCCTAACCATGACCCCTGAGCCTGAGCCTGACCGCTGACCCCTAACCATGACCCCATTCCCTGACCCCGACCCCTGACCCCTAACCACGACCCTGACCCTTGACCCCTGACCCCTGACCCCTATTAATGACCCCTGACCCATGACAATGACCCCTGACCTTTGACCCCTGACCCCTGACCCCTGACCCATGACCCCAGACTCCTGATCCCTGACTCTGACCCCTGACCCCTGATCCCTGACTCTGACCCCTGACCCCTGACTCCTGATCCCTAACCCTAACCCCTAACCCCTGATGCCTGATGCCTGACCCCTGACCCCTGACCCCTAACCATCACCCCTGACCCCTGACACCTGACCCTTGACCCCTGAACCCTGACCCCTGACCCCTAACCATGACCCCTGACCATGACCCCTGACAGTGACTCTGATCCCTGACCGCTAACCATGACCCCTGACTCCTGACCCCTGACCACCGACCCCTGACTCTGACCCCTGACCCCTAACCATGACCCCATTCCCTGACGCCTAACCATGACCCTGACCCCAGACCACTCACCCCAGACCATGACCCTTGACCCCTGACCTTTGACCCCCTGACCCCTGACCCCTAACCCCATGACCCCTGACCCTGAGCCTGACCGCTGACCTCTAACCATGACCCCATTCCCTGACCCTGACCCCTGACCCCTAACCATGACCCTGACCCCTGACCCCTGACCCCTGACCCCTGACCCCTGACCCCTGACCCCTGACCCCTGACCCTGACTCCTGATCCCTGACTCTGACCCCTGACCCCTGACTCCTGATCCCTAACCCTGACCCCTAACCCCTGATGCCTGATGCCTGACCCCTGACCCCTGACCCCTAACCATCACCCCTGACACCTGACCCTTGACCCCTGAACCCTGACCCCTAACCATGACCCCTGACCATGACCCCTGACAGTGACTCTGACCCCTGACCGCTAACCATGACCCCTGACTCCTGACCCCTGACCCCTAACCCCTAACCATGACCCCTGACCCCTGACCCCTAACAATGACCCCTGACCCCTGACCCCTGACCCCTAACCCTGACCCCTGACCTTTGACCCCTCACCCTGCCCCCTGATCCCTAACCCTGACTCCTGACCCCTGACCACCGACCCCTGACTCTGACCCCTGACCCCTGACCCCTAACCATGGCCCCATTCCCTTGACCCCTGACCCCTGACTCCTGACCCTGACACCTGACCCCTGATACCTGACCTTTGACCCCTGACCCTGACCCCTGATCTTTGACCCCTGACCCCGACCCCTGACCCCTGACCCCTGACCCCTGACCCCTGACCCCTGACCCCCTGACCCTTGACCCCTGACCTCCTGACCCCTGACCCCTGACCCTGACCCCTGACCCCTAACCATAACCACTGACCCTGACCCCTGACCATGACCCCAGACCCTGACTCCTGACCTCCTGACCCCTGATCCCCTGACCCCTGACCCTTGACCCCAGACCCCTGACCCCTAACCATGACCCCTAACCCCTGACCCCTAACCATGACCCCAGACCCTGACCCCTGACCCCTAACCATGACCCTGACCCCATACCCCCTGACCCCTGACCCCCTGACCCCTGACCCCTAACCATGACCCCTGAGCCTGAGCCTGACCGCTGACCCCTAACCATGACCCCATTCCCTGACCCCGACCCCTGACCCCTAACCACGACCCTGACCCTTGACCCCTGACCCCTGATCCCTTTTAATGACCCCTGACCTATGACAATGACCCCTGACCTTTGACCCCTGACCCCTGACCCCTGACCCCTGACCCCTGACCCTTGACCCCAGACTCCTGATCCCTGACTCTGACCCCTGACCCCTGATCCCTGACTCTGACCCCTGACCCCTGACTCCTGATCCCTAACCCTAACCCCTAACCCCTGATGCCTGATGCCTGACCCCTAACCATCACCCCTGACCCCTGACACCTGACCCTTGACCCCTGACCCCTGACCCCTAACCATGACCCCTGGCCATGACCCCTGACAGTGACTCTGATCCCTGACCGCTAACCATGACCCCTGACTCCTGACCCCTGACCCCTAACCATGACCCCATTCCCTGACGCCTAACCATGACCCTGACCCCTGACCACTCACCCCAGACCATGACCCTTGACCCCTGACCCTTGACCCCTGACCCCTGACCCCTAACCATGACCCCTGACCTTTGACCCCTGACCCTGACCCTGACCCCCGACCCCTGACCCCTGATCCCTAACCCTGACCCCTGACCCCCTGATCCCTGACCCCAGACCCCTGACTCTATCCCTGACCCCTGACCCTTGACCCCTGACCCCTAGCCATGACCCCTGACCCCCTGACCTCCTGACCCCTGACCCCTGACCCCTAACCATGACCCCTGACCCCAACAATGACCCCTGACCCCTGACCTTTGACCCCTGACCTTTGACCCCTGACCCTGCCCCCTAATCCCTAACCCTGACCCCTGACCACTGAGCCCTGACCCCTGACTCTGACCCCTGACCCCTAACCCCTGACCTCTGACCACTCACCCCAGACCCCTGACCCTGACCCTGATCCCTGACCCCTAACCATGACCCTGACCCCTGACCCCTAACCATGACTCCTGATCCCCTGACCCCTGACCCCTGACCCCTAACCATGACCCCAGACCCTGACCCCTGACCCCTGACCCCTAACCATGGCCCCATTCCCTTGACCCCTGAACCCTGACTCCTGACCCTGACACCTGACCCCTGATACCTGACCTTTGACCCCTGACCCTGACCCCTGATCTTTGACCCCTGACCCCGACCCCTGACCCCTGACCCCTGACCCCTGACCCCTGACCATGACCCCAGACCCTGACTCCTGACCTCCTGACCCCTGATCCCCTGACCCCTGACCCTTGACCCCAGACCCCTGACCCCTAACCATGACCCCTAACCCCTGACCCCTAACCATGACCCCAGACCCTGACCCCTGACCCCTAACCATGACCCTGACCCCATACCCCCTGACCCCTGACCCCCTGACCCCTGACCCCTAACCATGACCCCTGAGCCTGAGCCTGACCGCTGACCCCTAACCATGACCCCATTCCCTGACCCCGACCCCTGACCCCTAACCACGACCCTGACCCTTGACCCCTGACCCCTGATCCCTTTTAATGACCCCTGACCTATGACAATGACCCCTGACCTTTGACCCCTGACCCCTGACCCCTGACCCCTGACCCCTGACCCTTGACCCCAGACTCCTGATCCCTGACTCTGACCCCTGACCCCTGATCCCTGACTCTGACCCCTGACCCCTGACTCCTGATCCCTAACCCTAACCCCTAACCCCTGATGCCTGATGCCTGACCCCTAACCATCACCCCTGACCCCTGACACCTGACCCTTGACCCCTGACCCCTGACCCCTGACCCCTAACCATGACCCCTGGCCATGACCCCTGACAGTGACTCTGATCCCTGACCACTAACCATGACCCCTGACTCCTGACCCCTGACCCCTGACCCCTAACCATGACCCCATTCCCTGACGCCTAACCATGACCCTGACCCCTGACCACTCACCCCAGACCATGACCCTTGACCCCTGACCCTTGACCCCTGACCCCTGACCCCTAACCATGACCCCTGACCTTTGACCCCTAACCCTGACCCTGACCCCCGACCCCTGACCCCTGATCCCTAACCCTGACCCCTGACCCCCTGATCCCTGACCCCAGACCCCTGACTCTATCCCTGACCCCTGACCCTTGACCCCTGACCCCTAGCCATGACCCCTGACCCCCTGACCTCCTGACCCCTGACCCCTGACCCCTAACCATGACCCCTGACCCCAACAATGACCCCTGACCCCTGACCTTTGACCCCTGACCTTTGACCCCTGACCCTGCCCCCTAATCCCTAACCCTGACCCCTGACCACTGACCCCTGACCCCTGACTCTGACCACTGACCCCTAACCCCTGACCTCTGACCACTCACCCCAGACCCCTGACCCTGACCCTGATCCCTGACCCCTAACCATGACCCTGACCCCTGACCCCTAACCATGACTCCTGATCCCCTGACCCCTGACCCCTGACCCCTAACCATGACCCCAGACCCTGACCCCTGACCCCTAACCATGACCCTGACCCGTGACCCTGACCCCGACCCCTGACCATGACGCTGACCCTTGACCACTGACCCCTGACCCCTACTAATGACCCCTGACCATGACCCATGACCATGACCCCTGACCTTTGACCCCTGACCCTGACCCCTGATCCCTAACCCTGACCCCTGACCCCTGACCCCTGACCCCTGACCCCTGACCCCTGACCCCTGACTCCTGATCCCTGACTCTGACCCCTGACCCCTGACCCCTAACCATCACCCCTGACCCCTGACCCCTGACCCCTGACTCCTGATCCCTGACTCTGACCCCTGACCCCTGACCCCTAACCCCTGATGCCTGATGCCTGACCCCTGACCCCTGACCCCTAACCATCACCCCTGACCCCTGACACCTGACCCTTGACCCCTGAACCCTGACCCCTAACCATGACCCCTGACCATGACCCCTGACAGTGACTCTGACCCCTGACCGCTAACCATGACCCCTGACTCCTGACCCCTGACCCCTAACCCCTAACCATGACCCCTGACCCCTGACCCCTGATCTTTGACCCCTGACCCCGACCCCTGACTCCTGACCCCAGACGCTTGACCCCCGACCCCCTGACCCTTGACCCCTGACCTCCTGACCCCTGACCCTAGACCCCTGACCCCTGACCCCTAACCATGACCCCTTACCTTTGACCCCTGACCCCTGACCCCTGATCCCCGACTCCTGAGTCCTGATCCAAAACCCTGACCCCTGACCCATGACCCTGACCCCTGACCCTGACCCCTGACCCCTGACCCCTGACCCCTGACCCCCGAACCCTGAGCCCTGACTCTGACCCCCGACCACTCACCCCAGACAGCTGACCCCTGATCCCTGACCCTGACCCCAAACCATGACCCTGACCCCTGACCCCTAACCATGACCCCTGACCCCTGACCCCTGACCCTGACCCCTGACCACTAACCATGACCCAATTCCCTGACCCCTGACCCCTAACCATTCCCTGACCCCTGACCCCTGACCCCTGACCCTGACCCCTGACCCCTAACCATGACCCCTGACCCTGACCCCTAACCATGAACCTGACCCCCTGACTCCTGACCTCCTGACCCCTGATCCCCTGACCCCTGACCCTTGACCCCAGACCCCTGACCCCTAACCATGACCCCTAACACCTGACCCCTAACCATGACCCCAGACCCTGACCCCTGACCCTTAACCATGACCCTGACCCCATACCCCCTGACCCCTGACCCCCTGACCCCTGACCCCTAACCATGACCCCTGAGCCTGAGCCTGACCGCTGACCCCTAACCATGACCCCATTCCCTGACCCCGACCCCTGACCCCTAACCACGACCCTGACCCTTGACCCCTGACCCCTGACCCCTATTAATGACCCCTGACCCATGACAATGACCCCTGACCTTTGACCCCTGACCCCTGACCCCTGACCCTTGACCCCAGACTCCTGATCCCTGACTCTGACCCCTGACCCCTGATCCCTGACTCTGACCCCTGACCCCTGACTCCTGATCCCTAACCCTAACCCCTAACCCCTGATGCCTGATGCCTGACCCCTGACCCCTGACCCCTAACCATCACCCCTGACCCCTGACACCTGACCCTTGACCCCTGAACCCTGACCCCTGACCCCTAACCATGACCCCTGACCATGACCCCTGACAGTGACTCTGATCCCTGACCGCTAACCATGACCCCTGACTCCTGACCCCTGACCACCGACCCCTGACTCTGACCCCTGACCCCTAACCATGACCCCATTCCCTGACGCCTAACCATGACCCTGACCCCAGACCACTCACCCCAGACCATGACCCTTGACCCCTGACCCTTGACACCTGACCCCTGACCCCTAACCATGACCCCTGACCTTTGACCCCTGACCCTGACCCCCGACCCCTGACCCCTGATCCCTAACCCTGACCCCTGACCCCCTGATCCCTGACCCCTGACCCCAGACCCCTGACTCTATCCCTGACCCCTGACCCTTGACCCCTGACCCCTAGCCATGAGCCCTGACCCCCTGACCTCCTGACCCCTGACCCCTGACCCCTAACCATGACCCCTGACCCCTAAAAATCACCCCCTGACCCCTGACCCCTGACCTTTGACCCCTGACCTTTGACCCCTGACCCTGCCCCATAATCCCTAACCCTGACCCCTGACCACTGACCCCTGACCCCTGACTCTGACCCCTGACCCCTAAACCCTGACCTCTGACCACTCACCCCAGACCCCTGACCCTGACCCTGATCCCTGACCCCTAACCATGACCCTGACCCCTGACCCCTAACCATGACCCCTGACCCAGACCCTGACCCCTGACCCCTAACCATGACCCCAGACCCTGACCCCTGACCCCTAACCATGACCCTGACCCCCTGACCCCTGACCCCTAACCATGACACCTGACCCTGACCCCTGACCCTGACCCCTGACCCCTAACCATGACCCTGACCCCTGACCCCTACGCCTGACCCCTGACCCCTGACCCCCTGACCCTCTGACCCCCTGACCCCCTGACACCTGACCCTTGACGCCTGACCCATGACCCCTTACCATGACCCCTTACCTTTGACCCCTGACCCCTGATCCCTAACCCTGACCCCTGACCCCCGACCCCTGAGCCCTGACTCTGACCCCCGACCACTCACCCCAGACAGCTGACCTCTGATCCCTGACCCTGACCCCAAACCATGACCCTGACCCCTGACCCCTAACCATGACCCCTAACCATGACCCCTGACCCTGACCCCTAACCATGAACCTGACCCCCTGACTCCTGACCTCCTGACCCCTGATCCCCTGACCCCCGACCCTTGACCCCAGACCCCTGACCCCTAACCATGACTCCTGACCCTGACCCCTAACCATGAACCTGACCCCCTGACTCCTGACCTCCTGACCCCTGATCCCCTGACCCCTGACCCTTGACCCCAGACCCCTGACCCCTAACCATGACCCCTGACCCCTGACCCCTAACCATGACCCCATTCCCTGACCCTGACCCCTGACCCCTAACCATGACCCTGACCCCTGACCCCTGACCCCAGAGTCCTGATCCCTAACTCTGACCCCTGACCCCCTGACCCCCTGACCCCTGACCCCTGACCACTAACCATGGCCCCTGACCCCGACCCCTGACCCCTAACCATGACCCCATTCCCTGACCCTGACCCCGACCCCTAACCATGACGCTGACCCTTGACCACTGACCCCTAACCATGACTCCTGACCTTTGACCCCTGACCCCTGACCATGATCCCTGAGGCCCGACAATGACCCCTGACCCCTGACCCCTGTGCCCTGACCTCTGACCACTCACCCCAGACCCCTGACCCCTGACCCTGACCCTGATCCCTGACCCTGACCCCTAACCATGAACCTGACCCCCTGACTCCTGACCTCCTGACCCCTGATCCCCTGACCCCTGACCCCTGACCCTTGACCCCAGACCCCTGACCCCTAACCATGACCCCTGACCCCTGACCCCTAACCATGACCCCTGACCCTGACCCTGATACCTGACCCCTAACCATGACCCTGACCCCTGACCCCTGACCCCTGAGTCCTGATCCCTAACTCTGACCCCTGACCCCCTGACCCCCTGACCGCTGACCCCTAACCATGACCCCATTCCCTGACCGCTGACCCCTAACCATGACCCCATTCCCTGACCCTGACCCCGACCCCTAACCATGACACTGACCCTTGACCACTGACCCCTGACCCCTACTAATGACCCCTGACCATGACCCATGACCATGACCCCTGACCTTTGACCCCTGACCCCTGACCCTGACCCCTGATCCCTAACCCTGACCCCTGACCCCTGACACCCTGACCCCTGACCCCTGACCCCTAACCATGACCCCTGACCCTGAGCCTGACCGCTGACCCCTAACCATGACGCCATTCCCTGACCCTGACCCCTGACCCCTAACCATGACCCTGACCCTTGACCCCTGACCCCTGACCCCTACTAATGACCCCTTGACCCATGACAATGACCCCTGACCTTTGACCTTTTACCCCTGACCCCTGACCCCTGACCCCTGACCCCCGACTCCTGATCCCTGACTCTGACCCCTGACCCCTGACTCCTGATCCCTAACCCTGACCCCTAACCCCTGATGCCTGATGCCTGACCCCTGACCCCTGACCCCTAACCATCACCCCTGACCCCTGACACCTGACCCTTGACCTCTGAACCCTGACCCCTAACCATGACCCCTGACCATGACCCCTGACAGTGACTCTGACCCCTGACCGCTAACCATGGCCCCTGACCCTGACCCTGACCCCGACCCCTAACCATGACGCTGACCCTTGACCACTGACGCCTAACCATGACTCCTGACCTTTGACCCCTGACCCCTGACCATGACCCCTGAGCCCTGACAATGACCCCTGACCCCTGACCCCTGTGCCCTGACCTCTGACCACTCACCCCAGACCCCTGACCCCTGACCCTGACCCTGATCCCTGACCCTGACCCCTAACCATGAACCTGACCCCCTGACTCCTGACCCCTGAGTCCTGATCCCTAACTCTGACCCCTGACCCCCTGACCCCCTGACCCCTGACCCCTAACCATGACCCCATTCCATGACCGCTGACCCCTAACCATGACCCCATTCCCTGACCCTGACCCCGACCCCTAACCATGACGCTGACCCTTGACCACTGACCCCTGACCCCTACTAATGACCCCTGACCATGACCCATGACCATGACCCCTGACCTTTGACCCCTGACCCCTGACCCTGACCCCTGATCCCTAAGCCTGACCCCTGACCCCTGACCCCCTGACCCCTGACCCCTGACCCCTAACCATGACCCCTGACCCTGAGCCTGACCGCTGACCCCTAACCATGACGCCATTCCCTGACCCTGACCCCTGACCCCTAACCATGACCCTGACCCTTGACCCCTGACCCCTGACCCCTACTAATGACCCCTGACCCATGACAATGACCCCTGACCTTTGACCTTTTACCCCTGACCCCTGACCCCTGACCCCCGACTCCTGATCCCTGACTCTGACCCCTGACCCCTGACTCCTGATCCCTAACCCTGACCCCTAACCCCTGATGCCTGATGCCTGACCCTGACTCCTGATCCCTGACTCTGACCCCTGACCCCTGACTCCTGATCCCTGACTCTGACCCCTGACCCCTGACCCCCTGACCCCCTGACCCCTGACCCCTAACCATGACCCCATTCCCTGACCGCTGACCCCTAACCATGACCCCATTCCCTGATCCTGACCCTGACCCCTAACCATGACGCTGACCCTTGACCACTGACCCCTGACCCCTACTAATGACCCCTGACCATGACCCATGACCATGACCCCTGACCTTTGACCCCTGACCCCTGACCCTGACCCCTGATCCCTAAGCCTGACCCCTGACCCCTGACCCCCTGACCTTTGACCCCCTGACCCCTGACCCCTAACCCCATGACCCCTGACCCTGAGCCTGACCGCTGACCCCTAACCATGACCCCATTCCCTGACCCTGACCCCTGACCCCTAACCATGACCCTGACCCCTGACCCCTGACCCCTGACCCCTGTCCCCTGACCCCTGACCCCTGACCCCTGACCCTGACTCCTGATCCCTGACTCTGACCCCTGACCCCTGAATCCTGATCCCTAAGCCTAAACCCTAAACCCTGATGCCTGATGCCTGACCCCTGACCCCTGACCCCTAACCATCACCCCTGACCCCTGACACCTGACCCCTAACCCTGACCCCTGACCTTTGACCCCTCACCCTGCCCCCTGATCCCTAACCCTGACTCCTGACCCCTGACCACCGACCCCTGACTCTGACCCCTGACCCCTGACCCCTAACCATGGCCCCATTCCCTTGACCCCTGACCCCTGACTCCTGACCCTGACACCTGACCCCTGACACCTGACCTTTGACCCCTGACCCTGACCCCTGATCTTTGACCCCTGACCCCGACCCCTGACCCCTGACCCCTGACGCCTGACCCCTGACCCCCTGACCTTTGACCCCGGACCCTTGACCCCAGACTCCTGATCCCTGACTCTGACCCCTGACCCCTGATCCCTGACTCTGACCCCTGACCCCTGACTCCTGATCCCTAACCCTAACCCCTAACCCCTGATGCCTGATGCCTGACCCCTGACCCCTGACCCCTAACCATCACCCCTGACCCCTGACACCTGACCCTGACCCCTGACCCCTAACCATGACCCCTGACCATGACCCCTGACAGTGACTCTGATCCCTGACCACTAACCATGACCCCTGACTCCTGACCCCTGACCCCTGACCCCTAACCATGACCCCATTCCCTGACGCCTAACCATGACCCTGACCCCTGACCACTCACCCCAGACCATGACCCTTGACCCCTGACCCTTGACCCCTGACCCCTGACCCCTAACCATGACCCCTGACCTTTGACCCCTGACCCTGACCCCCGACCCCTGACCCCTGATCCCTAACCCTGACCCCTGACCCCCTGATCCCTGACCCCTGACCCCAGACCCCTGACTCTATCCCTGACCCCTGACCCTTGACCCCTGACCCCTAGCCATGACCCCTGACCCCCTGACCTCCTGACCCCTGACCCCTAACCATGACCCCTGACCCCTAACAATGACCCCTGACCCCTGACCTTTGACCCCTGACCTTTGACCCCTGACACTGCCCCCTAATCCCTAACCCTGACCCCTGACCACTGACCCCTGACCCCTGACTCTGACCCCTGACCTTTAACCCCTGACCTCTGACCACTCACCCCAGACCCCTGACCCTGACCCTGATCCCTGACCCCTAACCATGATGCTGATCTTTGACCCCTGACCCCTAACCATGACCCCTGATGCCCTGACCCCTGACCCCTGACCCCTAACCATGACCCCAGACCCTGACCCCTGACCCCTAACCATGACCCTGACCCCCTGACCCCTGACCCCTGACCCCTACTAATGACCCCTGACCATGACCCATGACCATGACCCCTGACCTTTGACCCCTGACCCCTGACCCTGACCCCTGATCCCTAAGCCTGACCCCTGACCCCTGACCCCCTGACCTTTGACCCCCTGACCCCTGACCCCTAACCCCATGACCCCTGACCCTGAGCCTGACCGCTGACCCCTAACCATGACCCCATTCCCTGACCCTGACCCCTGACCCCTAACCATGACCCTGACCCCTGACCCCTGACCCCTGACCCCTGACCCCTGACCCCTGACCCCTGACCCCTGACCCCTGACCCTGACTCCTGATCCCTGACTCTGACCCCTGACCCCTGACTCCTGATCCCTAACCCTGACCCCTAACCCCTGATGCCTGATGCCTGACCCCTGACCCCTGACCCCTAACAATCACCCCTGACACCTGACCCTTGACCCCTGAACCCTGACCCCTAACCATGACCCCTGACCATGACCCCTGACAGTGACTCTGACCCCTGACCGCTAACCATGACCCCTGACTCCTGACCCCTGACCCCTAACCCCTAACCATGACCCCTGACCCCTGACCCCTAACAATGACCCCTGACCCCTGACCCCTGACCCCTAACCCTGACCCCTGACCTTTGACCCCTCACCCTGCCCCCTGATCCCTAACCCTGACTCCTGACCCCTGACCACCGACCCCTGACTCTGACCCCTGACCCCTGACCGCTAACCATGGCCCCATTCCCTTGACCCCTGACCCCTGACTCCTGACCCTGACACCTGACCCCTGATACCTGACCTTTGACCCCTGACCCTGACCCCTGATCTTTGACCCCTGACCCCGACCCCTGACCCCTGACCCCTGACCCCTGACCCCTGACCCCTGACCCCCTGACCCTTGACCCCTGACCTCCTGACCCCTGACCCCTGACCCTGACCCCTGACCCCTAACCATAACCACTGACCCTGACCCCTGACCATGACCCCAGACCCTGACTCCTGACCTCCTGACCCCTGATCCCCTGACCCCTGACCCTTGACCCCAGACCCCTGACCCCTAACCATGACCCCTAACCCCTGACCCCTAACCATGACCCGAGACCCTGACCCCTGACCCCTAACCATGACCCTGACCCCATACCCCCTGACCCCTGACCCCCTGACCCCTGACCCCTAACCATGACCCCTGAGCCTGAGCCTGACCGCTGACCCCTAACCATGACCCCATTCCCTGACCCCGACCCCTGACCCCTAACCACGACCCTGACCCTTGACCCCTGACCCCTGACCCCTATTAATGACCCCTGACCTATGACAATGACCCCTGACCTTTGACCCCTGACCCCTGACCCCTGACCCCTGACCCTTGACCCCAGACTCCTGATCCCTGACTCTGACCCCTGACCCCTGATCCCTGACTCTGACCCCTGACCCCTGACTCCTGATCCCTAACCCTAACCCCTAACCCCTGATGCCTGATGCCTGACCCCTGACCCCTAACCATCACCCCTGACCCCTGACACCTGACCCTTGACCCCTGACCCCTGACCCCTAACCATGACCCCTGGCCATGACCCCTGACAGTGACTCTGATCCCTGACCGCTAACCATGACCCCTGACTCCTGACCCCTGACCCCTAACCATGACCCCATTCCCTGACGCCTAACCATGACCCTGACCCCTGACCACTCACCCCAGACCATGACCCTTGACCCCTGACCCTTGACCCCTGACCCCTGACCCCTAACCATGACCCCTGACCTTTGACCCCTGACCCTGACCCTGACCCCCGACCCCTGACCCCTGATCCCTAACCCTGACCCCTGACCCCCTGATCCCTGACCCCAGACCCCTGACTCTATCCCTGACCCCTGACCCTTGACCCCTGACCCCTAGCCATGACCCCTGACCCCCTGACCTCCTGACCCCTGACCCCTGACCCCTAACCATGACCCCTGACCCCAAAAATGACCCCTGACCCCTGACCTTTGACCCCTGACCTTTGACCCCTGACCCTGCCCCCTAATCCCTAACCCTGACCCCTGACCAATGACCCCTGACCCCTGACTCTGACCCCTGACCCCTAACCCCTGACCTCTGACCACTCACCCCAGACCCCTGACCCTGACCCTGATCCCTGCCCCCTAACCATGACCCTGACCCCTGACCCCTAACCATGACTCCTGATCCCCTGACCCCTGACCCCTGACCCCTAACCATGACCCCAGACCCTGACCCCTGACCCCTAACCATGACCCTGACCCGTGACCCTGACCCCGACCCCTGACCATGACGCTGACCCTTGACCACTGACCCCTGACCCCTACTAATGACCCCTGACCATGACCCATGACCATGACCCCTGACCTTTGACCCCTGACCCTGACCCCTGATCCCTAACCCTGACCCCTGACCCCTGACCCCTGACCCCTGACCCCTGACCCCTGACTCCTGATCCCTGACTCTGACCCCTGACCCCTGACCCCTAACCATCACCCCTGACCCCTGACCCCTGACCCCTGACTCCTGACCCCTGACTCTGACCCCTGACCCCTGACCCCTAACCCCTGATGCCTGATGCCTGACCCCTGACCCCTGACCCCTAACCATCACCCCTGACCCCTGACACCTGACCCTTGACCCCTGAACCCTGACCCCTAACCATGACCCCTGACCATGACCCCTGACAGTGACTCTGACCCCTGACCGCTAACCATGACCCCTGACTCCTGACCCCTGACCCCTAACCCCTAACCATGACCCCTGACCCCTGACCCCTGATCTTTGACCCCTGACCCAGACCCCTGACTCCTGACCCCAGACGCTTGACCCCCGACCCCCTGACCCTTGACCCCTGACCTCCTGACCCCTGACCCTAGACCCCTGACACCTGACCCCTAACCATGACCCCTTACCTTTGACCCCTGACCCCTGACCCCTGATCCCCGACTCCTGAGTCCTGATCCAAAACCCTGACCCCTGACCCCTGACCCTGACCCCAAACCATGACCCTGACCCCTGACCCCTAACCATGACCCCTGACCCCTGACCCCTGACCCTGACCCCTGACCCCTAACCATGACCCCTGACCCCTGACCCCTGACCCTGACCCCTGACCACTAACCATGACCCAATTCCCTGACCCCTGACCCCTAACCATTCCCTGACCCCTGACCCCTGACCCCTGACCCTGACCCCTGACCCCTAACCATGACCCCTGACCCTGACCCATAACCATGAACCTGACCCCCTGACTCCTGACCTCCTGACCCCTGATCCCCTGACCCCTGACCCTTGACCCCAGACCCCTGACCCCTAACCATGACCCCTAACACCTGACCCCTAACCATGACCCCAGACCCTGACCCCTGACCATGACCCCGACCCCTGACCCCTGACCCCTAACCATGACCCTGACCCCATACCCCCTGACCCCTGACCCCCTGACCCCTGACCCCTAACCATGACCCCTGAGACTGAGCCTGACCGCTGACCCCTAACCATGACCCCATTCCCTGACCCCGACCCCTGACCCCTAACCACGACCCTGACCCTTGACCCCTGACCCCTGACCCCTATTAATGACCCCGACCCATGACAATGACCCCTGACCTTTGACCCCTGACCCCTGACCCCTGACCCTTGACCCCAGACTCCTGATCCCTGACTCTGACCCCTGACCCCTGATCCCTGACTCTGACCCCTGACCCCTGACTCCTGATCCCTAACCCTAACCCCTAACCCCTGATGCCTGATGCCTGACCCCTGACCCCTGACCCCTAACCATCACCCCTGACCCCTGACACCTGACCCTTGACCCCTGAACCCTGACCCCTGACCCCTAACCATGACCCCTGACCATGACCCCTGACAGTGACTCTGATCCCTGACCCCTAACCATGACCCCTGACTCCTGACCCCTGACCACCGACCCCTGACTCTGACCCCTGACCCCTAACCATGACCCCATTCCCTGACGCCTAACCATGACCCTGACCCCAGACCACTCACCCCAGACCATGACCCTTGACCCCTGACCCTTGACCCCTGACCCCTGACCCCTAACCATGACCCCTGACCTTTGACCCCTGACCCTGACCCCCGACCCCTGACCCCTGATCCCTAACCCTGACCCCTGACCCCCTGATCCCTGACTCCTGACCCCAGACCCCTGACTCTATCCCTGACCCCTGACCCTTGACCCCTGACCCCTAGCCATGACCCCTGACCCCCTGACCTCCTGACCCCTGACCCCTGACCCCTAACCATGACCCCTGACCCCTAACAATGACCCCCTGACCCCTGACCCCTGACCTTTGACCCCTGACCTTTGAGCCCTGACCCTGCCCCCTAATCCCTAACCCTGACCCCTGATCCCTGACCCCTGACCCCTGACCCCTAACAATGACCCCTGACCCCTGACCCCTGACCTTTGACCCCTGACCTTTGACCCCTGACCCTGCCCCCTAATCCCTAACCCTGACCCCTGACCCCTAACCATGACCCCTGACCCAGACCCTGACCCCTGACCCCTAACCATGACCCCAGACCCTGACCCCTGACCCCTAACCATGACCCTGACCCCCTGACCCCTGACCCCTGACCCCTAACCATGACACCTGACCCTGACCCCTGACCCTGACCCTGACCCCTGACCCCTAACCATGACCCTGACCCCTGACCCTACGCCTGACCCCTGACCCCTGACCCCCTGACCCTCTGACCCCCTGACCCCCTGACCCCTGACCCTTGACGCCTGAGCCCTGACTCTGACCCCCGACCACTCACCCCAGACAGCTGACCCCTGATCCCTGACCCTGACCCCAAACCATGACCCTGACCCCTGACCCCTAACCATGACTCCTGACCCTGACCCCTAACCATGAACCTGACCCCCGACTCCTGACCTCCTGACCCCTGATCCCCTGACCCCTGACCCTTGACCCCAGACCCCTGACCCCTAACCATGACCCCTGACCCCTGACCCCTAACCATGACCCCTGAAACTGACCCTGACCCCTGACCCCTAACGATCACCCTGACCCCTGACCCCTGACCCCAGAGTCCTGATCCCTGACTCTGACCCCTGACCCCCTGACCCCCTGACCCCTGACCCCTGACCCCTAACCTTCACCCCTGACCCCTGACACCTGACCCTTGACCCCTGAACCCTGACCCCTAACCATGACCCCTGACCATGACCCCTGACAGTGACTCTGACCCCTGACCGCTAACCATGACCCCTGACTCCTGACCCCTGACCCCTAACCCCTAACCATGACCCCTGACCCCTGACCCCTAACAATGACCCCTGACCCCTGACCCCTGACCCCTAACCCTGACCCCTGACCTTTGACCCCTCACCCTGCCCCCTGATCGCTAACCCTGACTCCTGACCCCTGACCACCGACCCCTGACTCTGACCCCTGACCCCTGATCCCTGACCCTGACCCCTGACCCCCTGATCCCTGACCCCTGACCCCAGACCCCTGACTCTATCCCTGACCCCTGACCCTTGACCCCTGACCCCTAGCCATGACCCCTGACCCCCTGACCTCCTGACCCCTGACCCCTGACCCCTAACCATGACCCCTGACCCCTAACAATGACCCCTGACCCCTGACCTTTGACCCCTGACCTTTGACCCCTGACCCTGCCCCCTAATCCCTAACCCTGACCCCTGACCCAGACCCTGACCCCTGACCCCTAACCATGACCCCAGACCCTGACCCCTGACCCCTAACCCTGACCCCTGACCTTTGACCCCTCACCCTGCCCCCTGATCCCTAACCCTGACTCCTGACCCCTGACCACCGACCCCTGACTCTGACCCCTGACTCCTGACCCCTAACCATGGCCCCATTCCCTTGACCCCTGACCCCTGACTCCTGACCCTGACACCTGACCCCTGACACCTGACCTTTGACCACTGACCCTGACCCCTGATCTTTGACCCCTGACCCCGACCCCTGACCCCTGACCCCTGACGCCTGACCCCTGACCCCTGACCCTTGACCCCTGACCTCCTGACCCCTGACCCTAGACCCCTGACCCCTGACCCCTAACCATGACCCCTTACCTTTGACCCCTGACCCCTGACCCCTGATCCCCGACCCCTGAGTCCTGATCCCAAACCCTGACCCCTGACCCCTGACCCTGACCCCTGACCCCTGACCCTGACCCCTGACCCCCGACCCCTGACCCTGACCCTGACCCCTGTCCACTAACCATGACCCAATTCCCTGACCCCTGACCCCTAACCATTCCCTGACCCCTGACCCCTGACCCCTGACCCCTGACCCTGACCCCTGACCCCTAACCATGACCCCTGACCCTGACCCCTAACCATGAACCTGACCCCCTGACTCCTGACCTCCTGACCCCTGATCCCCTGACCCCTGACCCTTGACCCCAGACCCCTGACCCCTAACCATGACCCCTGACCCCTAACCATGACCCCAGACCCTGACCCCTGACCCCTAACCATGACCCTGACCCCATACCCCCTGACCCCTGACCCCCTGACCCCTGACGCCTAACCATGACCCCTGACCCTGAGCCTGACCGCTGACCCCTAACCATGACCCCATTCCCTGACCCCGACCCCTGACCCCTAACCACGACCCTGACCCTTGACCCCTGACCCCTGACCCCTATTAATGACCCCTGACCTATGACAATGACCCCTGACCTTTGACCCCTGACCCCTGACCCCTGACCCCTGACCCTTGACCCCAGACTCCTGATCCCTGACTCTGACCCCTGACCCCTGATCCCTGACTCTGACCCCTGACCCCTGACTCCTGATCCCTAACCCTAACCCCTAACCCCTGATGCCTGATGCCTGACCCCTGACCCCTGACCCCTAACCATCACCCCTGACCCCTGACACCTGACCCTTGACCCCTGACCCCTGACCCCTAACCATGACCCCTGGCCATGACCCCTGACAGTGACTCTGATCCCTGACCGCTAACCATGACCCCTGACTCCTGACCCCTGACCCCTGACCCCTAACCATGACCCCATTCCCTGACGCCTAACCATGACCCTGACCCCTGACCACTCACCCCAGACCATGACCCTTGACCCCTGACCCTTGACCCCTGACCCCTGACCCCTGACCCCTAACCATGACCCCTGACCTTTGACCCCTGACCCTGACCCTGACCCCCGACCCCTGACCCCTGATCCCTAACCCTGACCCCTGACCTCCTGATCCCTGACCCCTGACCCCTAACCATGACCCCTGACCCCTAACCATGACCCCTGACCCCTGACCCCTGACCCCTGACCTTTGACCCCTGACTTTTGACCCCTGACCCTGCCCCCTAATCCCTAACCCTGACCCCTGACCACTGACCCCTGACCCCTGACTCTGACCCCTGACCCCTAACCCCTGACCTCTGACCACTCACCCCAGACCCCTGACCCTGACCCTGATCCCTGACCCCTAACCATGACCCTGACCCCTGACCCCTAACCATGACCCCTGATCCCCTGACCCCTGACCCCTGACCCCTAACCATGACCCCAGACCCAGACCCCTGACCCCTAACCATGACCCTGACCCCCTGACCCCTGACCCCTGACACCTAACCATGACACCTGACCCTGACCCCTGACCCTGACCCCGACCCCTGACCATGACGCTGACCCTTGACCACTGACCCCTGACCCCTACTAATGACCCCTGACCATGACCCATGACCATGACCCCTGACCTTTGACCCCTGACCCCTGACCCTGACCCCTGATCCCTAAGCCTGACCCCTGACCCCTGACCCCTGACCCCTGACACTTGACCCCTGACCTCCTGACCCCTGACACTGACCCCTGACCCCTGACCCCTGACCCCTAACCATCACCCCTGACCCCTGACACCTGACCCTTGACTCCTGAACCCTGACCCCTAACCATGACCCCTGACCATGACCCCTGACAGTGACTCTGACCCCTGACCGCTAACCATGACCCCTGACTCCTGACCCCTGACCCCTGACCCCTAACCATGACCCCTGACCCCTAACAATGAACCCTGACCCCTGACCCCTGACCCCTAACCATCACCCCTGACCCCTGACACCTGACCCTTGACCCCTGAACCCTGACCCCTAACCATGACCCCTGACCATGACCCCTGACAGTGACTCTGACCCCTGACCGCTAACCATGACCCCTGACTCCTGACCCCTGACCCCTAACCCCTAACCATGACCCCTGACCCCTGACCCCTAACAATGACCCCTGACCCCTGACCCCTGACCCCTAACCCTGACCCCTGACCTTTGACACCTCACCCTGCCCCCTGATCCCTAACCCTGACTCCTGACCCCTGACCACCGACCCCTGACTCTGACCCCTGACCCCTGACCCCTAACCATGGCCCCATTCCTTTGATCCCTGACCCATGACTCCTGACCCTGACACCTGACCCCTGACACCTGACCTTTGACCCCTGACCCTGACCCCTGATCTTTGACCCCTGACCCCGACCCCTGACCCCTGACCCCTGACGCCTGACCCCTGACCCCTGACCCCTGACCCTGACCCCTGACCCCTGACACCCTGACCCCTGACCCCTGACCCTGACCCCTGACCCCTAACCATGACCCCTGACCCTGACCCCTGACCATGAACCTGACCCCCTGACTCCTGACCTCCTGACCCCTAATCCCCTGACCCCTGACCCTTGACCCCAGACCCCTGACCCCTAACCATGACCCCTGACCTTTGACCCCTGCCCCTGACCCTGACCCCCGAACCCTGACCCCTGATCCCTAACCCTGACCCCTGACCCCCTGATCCCTGACCCCTGACCCCAGACCCCTGACTCTATCCCTGACCCCTGACCCTTGACCCCTGACCCCTAGCCATGACCCCTGACCCCCCGACCTCCTGACCCCTGACACCTGACCCCTAACCATGACCCCTGACCCCTAACAATGACCCCTGACCCCTGACCCCTGATCTTTGACCCCTGACCTTTGACCCCTGACCCTGCCCCCTAATCCCTAACCCTGACCCCTGATCCCTGACCCCTAACCATGACCCTGACCCCTGACCCCTGACCCCTAACCATGACCCCTGATCCCCTGACCCCTGACCCCTGACCCCTAACCATGACCCCAGACCCTGACCCCTGACCCCTAACCATGACCCCATTCCCTGACCCCGACCCCTGACCCCTAACCACGACCCTGACCCTTGACCACTGACCCCTGACCCCTACTAATGACCCCTGACCATGACCCATGACCATGACCCCTGACCTTTGACCCCTGACCCCTGACCCTGACCCTGATCCCTAAGCCTGACCCCTGACCCCTGACCCCTGACCCCTGACCCCTGACCCCTGACCCTTGACCCCCAACCTCCTGACCCCTGACGCCTGACCCTGACCCCTGACCCCTAACCATGACCCCTGACCCTGACCCCTGACCATGAACCTGACCCCCTGACTCCTGACGTCCTGACCCCTGATCCCCTGACCCCTGACCCTTGACCCCAGACCCCTGACCCCTAACCATGACCCCTAACCCCTGACCCCTAACCATGACCCCAGACCCTGACCCCTGACCCCTAACCATGACCCTGACCCCATACCCCCTGACCCCTGACCCCCTGACCCCTGACCCCTAACCATGACCCCTGAGCCTGAGCCTGACCGCTGACCCCTAACCATGACCCCATTCCCTGACCCCGACCCCTGACCCCTAACCACGACCCTGACCCTTGACCCCTGACCCCTGACCCCTATTAATGACCCCTGACCTATGACAATGACCCCTGACCTTTGACCCCTGACCCCTGACCCCTGACCCCTGACCCTTGACCCCAGACTCCTGATCCCTGACTCTGACCCCTGACCCCTGATCCCTGACTCTGACCCCTGACCCCTGACTCCTGATCCCTAACCCTAACCCCTAACCCCTGACCCCTGACCCCTGACCCTGACCCCTGACCCCTAACCATCACCCCTGACCCCTGACACCTGACCCTTGACCCCTGACCCCTGACCCCTGACCCCTAACCATGACCCCTGGCCATGACCCCTGACAGTGACTCTGATCCCTGACCGCTAACCATGACCCCTGACTCCTGACCCCTGACCCCTGACCCCTAACCATGACCCCATTCCCTGACGCCTAACCATGACCCTGACCCCTGACCACTCACCCCAGACCATGACCCTTGACCCCTGACCCTTGACCCCTGACCCCTGACCCCTAACCATGACCCCTGACCTTTGACCCCTGACCCTGACCCCCGACCCCTGACCCCTGATCCCTAACCCTGACCCCTGACCCCCTGATCCCTGACCCCTGACCCCAGACCCCTGACTCTATCCCTGACCCCTGACCCTTGACCCCTGACCCCTAGCCATGACCCCTGACCCCCTGACCTCCTGACCCCTGACCCCTCACCATGACCCCTGACCCCTAACAATGACCCCTGACCCCTGACCTTTGACCCCTGACCTTTGACCCCTGACCCTGCCCCCTGATCCCTAACCATGACCCCTGACCACTGACCCCTGACCCCTGACTCTGACCCCTGACCCCTAACCCCTGACCTCTGACCACTCACCCCAGACCCCTGACCCTGACCCTGATCCCTGACCCCTAACCATGACCCTGACCCCTGACCCCTAACCATGACCCCTGATCCCCTGACCCCTGACCCCTGACCCCTAACCATGACCCCAGACCCTGACCCCTGACCCCTAACCATGACCCTGACCCCCTGACCCCTGACCCCTGACCCCTAACCATGACACCTGACCCTGACCCCTGACCCTGACCCCGACCCCTGACCATGACGCTGACCCTTGACCACTGACCCCTGACCCCTACTAATGACCCCTGACCATGACCCATGACCATGACCCCTGACCTTTGACCCCTGACCCCTGACCCTGACCCCTGATCCCTAAGCCTGACCCCTGACCCCTGACCCCTGACCCCTGACCCCTGACCCCTGACCCCTGACCCCTGACTCCTGATCCCTGACTCTGACCCCTGACCCCTGACTCCTGATCCCTAACCCTAACCCCTAAACCCTGATGCCTGATGCCTGACCCCTGACCCCTGACCCCTAACCATCACCCCTGACCCCTGACACCTGACCCTTGACCCCTGAACCCTGACCCCTAACCATGACCCCTGACAGTGACTCTGACCCCTGACCGCTAACCATGACCCCTGACTCCTGACCCCTGACCCCTAACCCCTAACCATGACCCCTGACCCCTGACCCATAACAATGACCCCTGACCCCTGACCCCTGACCCCTAACCCTGACCCCTGATCTTTGACCCCTCACCCTGCCCCCTGATCCCTAACCCTGACTCCTGACCCCTGACCACCGACCCCTGACTCTGACCCCTGACCCCTGACCCCTAACCATGGCCCCATTCCCTTGACCCCTGACCCCTGACTCCTGACACTGACACCTGACCCCTGACACCTGACCTTTGACCCCTGACCCTGACCCCTGATCTTTGACCCCTGACCCCGACCCCTGACCCCTGACCCCTGACGCCTGACCCCTGACCTTTGACCCCTGACCCTTGACCCCAGACTCCTGATCCCTGACTCTGACCCCTGACCCCTGATCCCTGACTCTGACCCCTGACCCCTGACTCCTGATCCCTAACCCTAACCCCTAACCCCTGATGCCTGATGCCTGACCCCTGACCCCTGACCCCTAACCATCACCCCTGACCCCTGACACCTGACCCTGACCCCTGACCCCTGACCCCTAACCATGACCCCTGACCATGACCCCTGACAGTGACTCTGATCCCTGACCGCTAACCATGACCCCTGACCCTTGACCCCTGACCCCTGACCCCTAACCATGACCCCTGACCTTTGACCCCTGACCCTGACCCCCGACCCCTGACCCCTGATCCCTAACCCTGACCCCTGACCCCCTGATCCCTGACCCCTGACCCCAGACCCCTGACTCTATCCCTGACCCCTGACCCTTGACCCCTGACCCCTAGCCATGACCCCGGACCTCCTGACCTCCTGACCCCTGACCCCTAACCATGACCCCTGACCCCTAACAATGACCCCTGACCCCTGACCTTTGACCCCTGACCTTTGACCCCTGACCCTGCTCCCTAATCCCTAACCCTGACCCCTGACCACTGACCCCTGACCCCTGACTCTGACCCCTGACCCCTAACCCCTGACCTCTGACCACTCACCCCAGACCCCTGACCCTGACCCTGATCCCTGACCCCTAACCATGACGCTGATCTTTGACCCCTGACCCCTAACCATGACCCCTGATGCCCTGACCCCTGACCCCTGACCCCTAACCATCACCCCTGACCCCTGACACCTGACCCTTGACCCCTGACCCCTGACCCCTAACCATGACCCCTGACCATGACCCCTGACAGTGACTCTGACCCCTGACCGCTAACCATGACCCCTGACTCCTGACCCCTGACCCCTAACCCCTAACCATGACCCCTGACCCCTGACCCCTAACAATGACCCCTGACCCCTGACCCCTGACCCCTAACCCTGACCCCTGACCTTTGACCCCTCACCCTGCCCCTTGATCCCTAACCCTGACTCCTGACCCCTGACCACCGACCCCTGACTCTGACCCCTGACCCCTGACCCCTAACCATGGCCCCATTCCCTTGACCCCTGACCCCTGACTCCTGACCCTGACACCTGACCCCTGACACCTGACCTTTGACCACTGACCCTGACCCCTGATCTTTGACCCCTGACCCCGACCCCTGACCCCTGACCCCTGACGCCTGACCCCTGACCCCCTGACCTTTGACCCCTGACCCTTGACCCCAGACTCCTGATCCCTGACTCTGACCCCTGACCCCTGATCCCTGACTCTGACCCCTGACCCCTGACTCCTGATCCCTAACCCTAACCCCTAACCCCTGATGCCTGATGCCTGACCCCTGACCCCTGACCCCTAACCATCACCCCTGACTCCTGACACCTGACCCTTGACCCCTGACCCCTGACCCCTGACCCCTAACCATGACCCCTGGCCATGACCCCTGACAGTGACTCTGATCCCTGACCGCTAACCATGACCCCTGACTCCTGACCCCTGACCCCTGACCCCTAACCATGACCCCATTCCCTGACGCCTAACCATGACCCTGACCCCTGACCACTCACCCCAGACCATGACCCTTGACCCCTGACCCTTGACCCCTGACCCCTGACCCCTAACCATGACCCCTGACCTTTGACCCCTGACCCTGACCCCCGACCCCTGACCCCTGATCCCTAACCCTGACCCCTGACCCCCTGATCCCTGACCCCTGACCCCAGACCCCTGACTCTATCCCTGACCCCTGACCCTTGACCCCTGACCCCTAGCCATGACCCCTGACCCCCTGACCTCCTGACCCCTGACCCCTAACCATGACCCCTGACCCCTAACAATGACCCCTGACCCCTGACCTTTGACCCCTGACCTTTGACCCCTGACCCTGCCCCCTAATCCCTAACCCTGACCCCTGACCACTGACCCCTGACCCCTGACTCTGACCCCTGACCCCTAACCCCTGACCTCTGACCACTCACCCCAGACCCCTGACCCTGACCCTGATCCCTGACCCCTAACCATGACGATGATCTTTGACCCCTGACCCCTAACCATGACCCCTGATGCCCTGACCCCTGACCCCTGACCCCTAACCATGACCCCAGACCCTGACCCCTGACCCCTAACCATGACCCTGACCCCCTGACCCCTGACCCCTGACCCCTACTAATGACCCCTGACCATGACCCATGACCATGACCCCTGAACTTTGACCCCTGACCCCTGACCCTGACCCCTGATCCCTAAGCCTGACCCCTGACCCCTGACCCCCTGACCTTTGACCCCCTGACCCCTGACCCCTAACCCCATGACCCCTGACCCTGAGCCTGACCGCTGACCCCTAACCATGACCCCATTCCCTGACCCTGACCCCTGACCCCTAACCATGACCCTGACCCCTGACCCCTGACCCCTGACCCCTGACCCCTGACCCCTGACCCCTGACCCCTGACCCCTGACCCCTGACCCTGACTCCTGATCCCTGACTCTGACCCCTGACCCCTGACTCCTGATCCCTAACCCTAACCCCTAACCCCTGATGCCTGATGCCTGACCCCTGACCCCTGACCCCTAACCATCACCCCTGACCCCTGACACCTGACCCTTGACCCCTGAACCCTGACCCCTAACCATGACCCCTGACCATGACCCCTGACAGTGACTCTGACCCCTGACCGCTAACCATGACCCCTGACTCCTGACCCCTGACCCCTAACCCCTAACCATGACCCCTGACCCCTGACCCCTAACAATGACCCCTGACCCCTGACCCCTGACCCCTAACCCTGACCCCTGACCTTTGACCCCTCACCCTGCCCCCTGATCCCTAACCTTGACTCCTGACCCCTGACCACCGACCCCTGACTCTGACCCCTGACCCCTGACCCCTAACCATGGCCCCATTCCCTTGACCCCTGACCCCTGACTCCTGACCCTGACACCTGACCCCTGACACCTGACCTTTGACCCCTGACCCTGACCCCTGATCTTTGACCCCTGACCCCGACCCCTGACCCCTGACCCCTGACGCCTGACCCCTGACCCCCTGACTTTTGACCCCTGACCCTTGACCCCAGACTCCTGATCCCTGACTCTGACCCCTGACCCCTGATCCCTGACTCTGACCCCTGACCCCTGACTCCTGATCCCTAACCCTAACCCCTAACCCCTGATGCCTGGTGCCTGACCCCTGACCCCTGACCCCTAACCATCACCCCTGACCCCTGACACCTGACCCTGACCCCTGACCCCTGATGCCTGACCCCTAACCATGACCCCTGACCATGACCCCTGACAGTGACTCTGATCCCTGACCACTAACCATGACCCCTGACTCCTGACCCCTGACCCCTGACCCCTAACCATGACCCGATTCCCTGACGCCTAACCATGACCCTGACCCCTGACCACTCACCCCAGACCATGACCCTTGACCCCTGACCCTTGACCCCTGACCCTGACCCCTGACCCTGACACCTGATCTTTGACCCCTGACCCCGACCCCTGACCCCTGACCCCTGACCCCTGACCCCTGACCCCCTGACCCTTGACCCCTGACCTCCTGACCCCTGACCCCTGACCCTGACCCCTGACCCCTAACCATGACCCCTGACCCTGACTCCTGACCATGACCCCAGACCCTGACTCCTGACCTCCTGACCCCTGATCCCCTGACCCCTGACCCTTGACCCCAGACCCCTGACCCCTAACCATGACCCCTAACCCCTGACCCCTAACCATGACCCCAGACCCTGACCCCTGACCCCTAACCATGACCCTGACCCCATACCCCCTGACCCCTGACCCCCTGACCCCTGACCCCTAACCATGACCCCTGAGCCTGAGCCTGACCGCTGACCCCTAACCATGACCCCATTCCCTGACCCCGACCCCTGACCCCTAACCACGACCCTGACCCTTGACCCCTGACCCCTGACCCCTATTAATGACCCCTGACCTATGACAATGACCCCTGACCTTTGACCCCTGACCCCTGACCCCTGACCCCTGACCCCTGACCCTTGACCCCAGACTCCTGATCCCTGACTCTGACCCCTGACCCCTGATCCCTGACTCTGACCCCTGACCCCTGACTCCTGATCCCTAACCCTAACCCCTAACCCCTGATGCCTGATGCCTGACCCCTGACCCCTAACCATCACCCCTGACCCCTGACACCTGACCCTTGACCCCTGACCCCTGACCCCTGACCCCTAACCATGACCCCTGGCCATGACCCCTGACAGTGACTCTGATCCCTGACCGCTAACCATGACCCCTGACTCCTGACCCCTGACCCCTAACCATGACCCCATTCCCTGACGCCTAACCATGACCCTGACCCCTGACCACTCACCCCAGACCATGACCCTTGACCCCTGACCCTTGACCCCTGACCCCTGACCCCTAACCATGACCCCTGACCTTTGACCCCTGACCCTGACCCTGACCCCCGACCCCTGACCCCTGATCCCTAACCCTGACCCCTGACCCCCTGATCCCTGACCCCAGACCCCTGACTCTATCCCTGACCCCTGACTCTTGACCCCTGACCCCTAGCCATGACCCCTGACCCCCTGACCTCCTGACCCCTGACCCCTGACCCCTAACCATGACCCCTGACCCCAACAATGACCCCTGACCCCTGACCTTTGACCCCTGACCTTTGACCCCTGACCCTGCCCCCTAATCCCTAACCCTGACCCCTGACCACTGACCCCTGACCCCTGACTCTGACCCCTGACCCCTAACCCCTGACCTCTGACCACTCACCCCAGACCCCTGACCCTGACCCTGATCCCTGACCCCTAACCATGACCCTGACCCCTGACCCCTAACCATGACTCCTGATCCCCTGACCCCTGACCCCTGACCCCTAACCATGACCCCAGACCCTGACCCCTGACCCCTAACCATGACCCTAACCCCTGACCCTGACCCCGACCCCTGACCATGACGCTGACCCTTGACCACTGACCCCTGACCCCTACTAATGACCCCTGACCATGACCCATGACCATGACCCCTGACCTTTGACCCCTGACACTGACCCCTGATCCCTAAGCCTGACCCCTGACCCCTGACCCCTGACCCCTGACCCCTGACCCCTGACCCCTGACCCCTGACTCCTGATCCCTGACTCTGACCCCTGACCCCTGACCCCTAACCATCACCCCTGACCCCTGACCCCTGACCCCTGACTCCTGATCCCTGACTCTGACCCCTGACCCCTGACCCCTAACCCCTGATGCCTGATGCCTGACCCCTGACCCCTGACCCCTAACCATCACCCCTGACCCCTGACACCTGACCCTTGACCCCTGAACCCTGACCCCTAACCATGACCCCTGACCATGACCCCTGACAGTGACTCTGACCCCTGACCGCTAACCATGACCCCTGACTCCTGACCCCTGACCCCTAACCCCTAACCATGACCCCTGACCCCTGACCCCTGATCTTTGACCCCTGACCCCGACCCCTGACTCCTGACCCCAGACGCTTGACCCCTGACCCCTGACCCCCTGACCCTTGAACCCTGACCTCCTGACCCCTGACCCTAGACCCCTGACCCCTGACCCCTAACCATGACCCCTTACCTTTGACCCCTGACCCCTGATCCCCGACCCCTGAGTCCTGATCCAAAACCCTGACCCCTGACCCCTGACCCTGACCCCTGACCCTGACCCCTGACCCCTGACCCCTGACCCCCGACCCCTGAGCCCTGACTCTGACCCCCGACCACTCACCCCAGACAGCTGACCCCTGATCCCTGACCCTGACCCCAAACCATGACCCTGACCCCTGACCCCTAACCATGACCCCTGACCCCTGACCCCTGACCCTGACCCCTGACCACTAACCATGACCCAATTCCCTGACCCCTGACCCCTAACCATTCCCTGACCCCTGACCCCTGACCCCTGACCCTGACCCCTGACCCCTAACCATGACCCTGACCCTTGACCCCTGACCCCTGACCCCTACTAATGACCCCTGACCCATGACAATGACCCCTGACCTTTGACCTTTTACCCCTGACCCCTGACCCCTGACCCCTGACCCCCGACTCCTGATCCCTGACTCTGACCCCTGACCCCTGACTCCTGATCCCTAACCCTGACCCCTAACCCCTGATGCCTGATGCCTGACCCCTGACCCCTGACCCCTAACCATCACCCCTGACCCCTGACACCTGACCCTTGACCTCTGAACCCTGACCCCTAACCATGACCCCTGACCATGACCCCTGACAGTGACTCTGACCCCTGACCGCTAACCATGGCCCCTGACCCTGACCCTGACCCCGACCCCTAACCATGACGCTGACCCTTGACCACTGACCCCTAACCATGACTCCTGACCTTTGACCCCTGACCCCTGACCATGACCCCTGAGCCCTGACAATGACCCCTGACCCCTGACCCCTGTGCCCTGACCTCTGACCACTCACCCCAGACCCCTGACCCCTGACCCTGACCCTGATCCCTGACCCTGACCCCTAACCATGAACCTGACCCCCTGACTCCTGACCTCCTGACCCCTGATCACCTGACCCCTGACCCCTGACCCTTGACCCCAGACCCCTGACCCCTAACCATGACCCCTGACCCCTGACCCCTAACCATGACCCCTGACCCTGACCCTGATACCTGACCCCTAACCATGACCCTGACCCCTGACCCCTGACCCCTGAGTCCTGATCCCTAACTCTGACCCCTGACCCCCTGACCCCCTGACCCCTGACCCCTAACCATGACCCCATTCCCTGACCGCTGACCCCTAACCATGACCCCATTCCCTGACCCTGACCCCGACCCCTAACCATGACGCTGACCCTTGACCACTGACCCCTGACCCCTACTAATGACCCCTGACCATGACCCATGACCATGACCCCTGACCTTTGACCCCTGACCCCTGACCCTGACCCCTGATCCCTAACCCTGACCCCTGACCCCTGACCCCCTGACCCCTGACCCCTGACCCCTAACCATGACCCCTGACTCTGAGCCTGACCGCTGACCCCTAACCATGACCCCATTCCCTGACCCTGACCCTTGACCCCTGACCCCTGACCCCTACTAATGACCCCTGACCCATGACAATGACCCCTGACCTTTGACCTTTTACCCCTGACCCCTGACCCCTGACCCCTGACCCCCGACTCCTGATCCCTGACTCTGACCCCTGACCCCTGACTCCTGATCCCTAACCCTGACCCCTAACCCCTGATGCCTGACCCCTGACCCCTGACCCCTAACCATCACCCCTGACCCCTGACACCTGACCCTTGACCTCTGAACCCTGACCCCTAACCATGACCCCTGACCATGACCCCTGACAGTGACTCTGACCCCTGACCGCTAACCATGGCCCCTGACCCTGACCCTGACCCCGACCCCTAACCATGACGCTGACCCTTTACCACTGACCCCTAACCATGACTCCTGACCTTTGACCCCTGACCCCTGACCATGACCCCTGAGCCCTGACAATGACCCCTGACCCCTGACCCCTGTGCCCTGACCTCTGACCACTCACCCCAGACCCCTGACCCCTGACCCTGACCCTGATCCCTGACCCTGACCCCTAACCATGAACCTGACCCCCTGACTCCTGACCTCCTGACCCCTGATCACCTGACCCCTGACCCCTGACCCTTGACCCCAGACCCCTGACCCCTAACCATGACCCCTGACCCCTGACCCCTAACCATGACCCCTGACCCTGACCCTGATCCCTGACCCCTAACCATGACCCTGACCCCTGACCCCTGACCCCTGAGTCCTGATCCCTAACTCTGACCCCTGACCCCCTGACCCCCTGACCCCTGACCCCTAACCATGACCCCATTCCCTGACCGCTGACCCCTAAACATGACCCCATTCCCTGACCCTGACCCCGACCCCTAACCATGACGCTGACCCTTGACCACTGACCCCTGACCCCTACTAATGACCCCTGACCATGACCCATGACCATGACCCCTGACCTTTGACCCCTGACCCCTGACCCTGACCCCTGATCCCTAACCCTGACCCCTGACCCCTGACCCCCTGACCCCTGACCCCTGACCCCTAACCATGACCCCTGACTCTGAGCCTGACCGCTGACCCCTAACCATGACCCCATTCCCTGACCCTGACCCTTGACCCCTGACCCCTGACCCCTACTAATGACCCCTGACCCATGACAATGACCCCTGACCTTTGACCTTTTACCCCTGACCCCTGACCCCTGACCCCTGACCCCCGACTCCTGATCCCTGACTCTGACCCCTGACCCCTGACTCCTGATCCCTAACCCTGACCCCTAACCCCTGATGCCTGACCCCTGACCCCTGACCCCTGACCCCTAACCATCACCCCTGACCCCTGACACCTGACCCTTGACCTCTGAACCCTGACCCCTGACCTTTGACCCCTCACCCTGCTCCCTGATCCCTAACCCTGACCCCTGACCTTTGACCCCTCACCCTGCCCCCTGATCCCTAACCCTGACCCCTGACTCTGACCCCTGACCCCTGACCCCTAACCATGGCCCCATTCCCTTGACCCCTGACCCCTGACTCCTGACCCTGACACCTGACCCCTGACACCTGACCTTTGACCCCTGACCCTGACCCCTGATCTTTGACCCCTGACCCCGACCCCTGACCCCTGACCCCTGACGCCTGACCCCTGACCCCTGACCCCCTGACCCTTGACCCCTGACCCCTGACCCCTAACCATGACCCCTTACCTTTGACCCCTGACCCCTGACCCCTGACCCCTGAGTCCTGATCCCAAACCCTGACCCCTGACCCCTGACCCTGACCCCTGACCCCTGACCCTGACCCCTGACCCCCGACCCCTGAGCCCTGACTCTGACCCCCGACCACTCACCCCAGACAGCTGACCCCTGATCCCTGACCCTGACCCCAAAACATGACCCTGACCCCTGACCCCTAACCATGACCCCTGACCCCTGACCCCTGACCCCTGACCCTGACCCCTGTCCACTAACCATGACCCAATTCCCTGACCCCTGACCCCTAACCATTCCCTGACCCCTGACCCCTGACCCCTGACCCTGACCCCTGACCCCTAACCATGACCCCTGACCCTGACCCCTAACCATGAACCTGACCCCCTGACTCCTGACCTCCTGACCCCTGATCCCCCTGACCCCTGACCCTTGATCCCAGACCCCTGACCCCTAACCATGACCCCTGACCCCTGACCCCTAACCATAACCCCAGACCCTGACCCCTGACCCCTAACCATGACCCTGACCCCATACCCCCTGACCCCTGACCCCCTGACCCCTGACCCCTAACCATGACCCCTGAGCCTGAGCCTGACCGCTGACCCCTAACCATGACCCCATTCCCTGACCCCGACCCCTGACCCCTAACCACGACCCTGACCCTTGACCCCTGACCCCTGACCCCTATTAATGACCCCTGACCCATGACAATGACCCCTGACCTTTGACCCCTGACCCCTGACCCCTGACCCTTGACCCATGACTCCTGATCCCTGACTCTGACCCCTGACCCCTGATCCCTGACTCTGACCCCTGACCCCTGACTCCTGATCCCTAACCCTAACCCCTAACCCCTGATGCCTGATGCCTGACCCCTGACCCCTGACCCCTAACCATCACCCCTGACCCCTGACACCTGACCCTTGACCCCTGACCCCTGACCCCTAACCATGACCCCTGACCATGACCCCTGACAGTGACTCTGACCCCTGACCGCTAACCATGACCCCTGACTCCTGACCCCTGACCACCGACCACTGACTCTGACCCCTGACCCCTGACTCCTGACCCCTGATCCCTAACCCTGACCCCTGACCCCCTGATCCCTGACCCCTGACTACTGACCCCTGACCCCTGACTCTGACCCCTGACCCCTAACCCCTGACCTCTGACCACTCACCCCAGACCCCTGACCCTGACCCTGATCCCTGACCCCTAACCATGACCCTGACCCCTGACCCCTAACCATGACCCCTGATCCCCCGACCCCTGACCCCTGACCCCTAACCATGACCCCAGACCCTGACCCCTGACCCCTAACCATGACCCTGACCCCCTGACCCCTGACCCCTGACCCCTAACCATGACACCTGACCCTGACCCCTGACCCTGACCCCGACCCCTGACCATGACGCTGACCCTTGACCACTGACCCCTGACCCCTACTAATGACCCCTGACCATGACCCATGACCATGATCCCTGAACTTTGACCCCTGACCCCTGACCCCCTGACCCCTAACCATGACCCCTGACCCTGAGCCTGACCGCTGACCCCTAACCATGACCCCATTCCCTGACCCTGACCCCTGACCCCTAACCATGACCCTGACCCCTGACCCCTGACCCCTACTAATGACCCCTGACCCATGACAATGAGCCCTGACCTTTGACCCCTGACCCCTGACCCCTAACCCCTGACCCCTGACCCCTGACTCCTGATCCCTGACTCTGACCCCTGACCCCTGACTCCTGATCCCTAACCCTGACCCCTAACCCCTGATGCCTGATGCCTGACCCCTGACCCCTGACCCCTAACCATCACTCCTGACCCCTGAAACCTGACCCTTGACCCCTGAACCCTGACCCCTAACCATGACCCCTGACCATGACCCCTGACAGTGACTCTGACCCCTGACCGCTAACCATGACCCCTGACTCCTGACCCCTGACCCCTAACCCCTAACCATGACCCCTGACCCCTGACCCCTGACCCCTAACAATGACCCCTGACCCCTGACCCCTGACCCCTAACCCTGACCCCTGACCTTTGACCCCTCACCCTGCCCCCTGATCCCTAACCCTGAGTCCTGACCCCTGACCACCGACCCCTGACTCTGACCCCTGACCCCTGATCCCTAACCCTGACCCCTGACCCCCTGATCCCTGACCCCTGACCCCAGACCCCTGACTCTATCCCTGACCGCTGACCCTTGACCCCTGACCCCTAGCCATGACCCCTGACCCCCTGACCTCCTGACCCCTGACCCCTGACCCCTGACGCCTGACCCCTGACCCCCTGACCCTTGACCCCTGACCTCCTGACCCCTGACCCTAGACCCCTGACCCCTAACCATGACCCCTTACCTTTGACCCCTGACCCCTGACCCCTGATCCCCGACCCCTGAGTCCTGATCCCAAACCCTGACCCCTGACCCCTGACTCTGACCCCTGACCCCTGACCCTGACCCCTGACCCCCGAACCCTGAGCCCTGACTCTGACCCCCGACCACTCACCCCAGACAGCTGACCCCTGATCCCTGACCCTGACCCCAAACCATGACCCTGACCCCTGACCCCTAACCATGACCCCTGACCCGTGACCCCTGACCCTTGACCCTGACCCCTGTCCACTAACCATGACCCAATTCCCTGACCCCTGACCCCTAACCATTCCCTGACCCCTGACCCCTGACCCCTGACCCTGACCCCTGACCCCTAACCATGACCCCTGACCCTGACCCCTAACCATGAACCTGACCCCCTGACTCCTGACCTCCTGACCCCTGATCCCCTGACCCCTGACCCTTGACCCCAGACCCCTGACCCCTAACCATGACCCCTGACCCCTGACCCCTAACCATGACCCCTGACCCTGACCCTGACCCCTAACCATGACCCTGACCCCATACCCCCTGACCCCTGACCCCCTGACCCCTGACCCCTAACCATGACCCCTGACCCTGAGCCTGACCGCTGACCCCTAACCATGACCCCATTCCCTGACCCCTGACCCCTAACCACGACCCTGACCCTTGACCCCTGACCCCTATTAATGACCCCTGACCCATGACAATGACCCCTGACCTTTGACCCCTCACCCCTGACCCCTGACCCCTGACCCCCGATCCCTAACTCTGACCCCCGACCACTCACCCCAGACAGCTGACCCCTGATCCCTGACCCTGACCCCAAACCATGACCCTGACCCCTGACCCCTAACTATGACCCCTGACCCCTGACCCCTGACCCCTAACCCCTGACCACTAACCATGACCCAATTCCCTGACCCCTGACCCCTAACCATTCCCTGACCCCTGACCCCTGACCCTGACCCCTGACCCCTAACCATGACCCCTGACCCCTAACCATGAACCTGACACCCTGACTCCTGACCTCCTGACCCCTGATCCCCTGACCCCTGACCCTTGACCCCAGACCCCTGACCCCTAACCCCTAACCATGACCCCTAACCCCTGACCCCTAACCATGACCCCAGACCCTGACCCCTGACCCCTAACCATGACCCTGACCCCATACCCCCTGACCCCTGACCCCCTGACCCCTGACCCCTAACCATGACCCCTGAGCCTGAGCCTGACCGCTGACCCCTAACCATGACCCCATTCCCTGACCCCGACCCCTGACCCCTAACCACGACCCTGACCCTTGACCCCTGACCCCTGACCCCTATTAATGACCCCTGACCCATGACAATGACCCCTGACCTTTGACCCCTGACCCCTGACCCCTGACCCCTGACCCTTGACCCCAGACTCCTGATGCCTGACTCTGACCCCTGACCCCTGATCCCTGACTCTGACCCCTGACCCCTGACTCCTGATCCCTAACCCTAACCCCTAACCCCTGATGCCTGATGCCTGACCCCTGACCCCTGACCCCTAACCATCACCCCTGACCCCTGACACCTGACCCTTGACCCCTGACCCCTGACCCCTGACCCCTAACCATGACCCCTGACCATGACCCCTGACAGTGACTCTGACCCCTGACCGCTAACCATGACCCCTGACTCCTGACCCCTGACCACCGACCCCTGACTCTGACTCCTGACCCCTGACCCCTAACCATGACCCCATTCCCTGACGCCTAACCATGACCCTGACCCCTGACCACTCACCCCAGATCATGACCCTTGACCCCTGACCCTTGACCCCTGACCCCTGACCCCTAACCATGACCCCTGACCTTTGACCCCTGACCCTGACCCTGACCCCCGACCCCTGACCCCTGATCCCTATCCCTGACCCCTGATCCCCTGATCCCTGACCCCTGACCCCAGACCCCTGACTCTATCCCTGACCCCTGACCTTTGACCCCTGACCTTTGACCCCTGACCCTGCCCCCTAATCCCTAACCCTGACCCCTGATCCCTGACCCCTGACCCCTGACCCCTGACCCCTGACCCCTGACCCCTGACCCCTGACCCCTGACCTTTGACCCCTGACCTTTGACCCCTGACCCTGCCCCCTAATCCCTAACCCTGACCCCTGACCACTGACCCCTGACCCCTGACTCTGACCCCTGACCCCTAACCCCTGACCTCTGACCACTCACCCCAGACCCCTGACCCTGACCCTGATCCCTGACCCCTAACCATGACCCTGACCCCTGACCCCTAACCATGACCCCTGACCCAGACCCTGACCCCTGACCCCTAACCATGACCCCAGACCCTGACCCCTGACCCCTAACCATGACCCTGACCCCCTGACCCCTGACCCCTGACCCCTAACCATGACACCTGACCCTGACCCCTGACCCTGACCCTGACCCCTGACCCCTAACCATGACCCTGAACCCTGACCCCTACGCCTGACCCCTGACCCCTGACCCCCTGACCCTCTGACCCCATACCCCCTGACCCCTGACCCCCTGACCCCTGACCCCTAACCATGACCCCTGAGCCTGAGCCTGACCGCTGAACACTAACCATGACCCCATTCCCTGACCCCGACCCCTGACCCCTAACCACGACCCTGACCCTTGACCCCTGACCCCTGACCCCTATTAATGACCCCTGACCCATGACAATGACCCCTGACCTTTGACCCCTGACCCCTGACCCCTGACCCTTGACCCATGACTCCTGATCCCTGACTCTGACCCCTGACCCCTGATCCCTGACTCTGACCCCTGACCCCTGACTCCTGATCCCTAACCCTGACCCCTAACCCCTGATGCCTGACCCCTGACCCCTGACCCCTGACCCCTAACCATCACCCCTGACCCCTGACACCTGACCCTTGACCTCTGAACCCTGACCCCTGACCTTTGACCCCTCACCCTGCTCCCTGATCCCTAACCCTGACCCCTGACCTTTGACCCCTCACCCTGCCCCCTGATCCCTAACCCTGACTCCTGACCCCTGACCACCGACCCCTGACTCTGACCCCTGACCCCTGACCCCTAACCATGGCCCCATTCCCTTGACCCCTGACCCCTGACTCCTGACCCTGACACCTGACCCCTGACACCTGACCTTTGACCCCTGACCCTGACCCCTGATCTTTGACCCCTGACCCCGACCCCTGACCCCTGACCCCTGACGCCTGACCCCTGACCCCTGACCCCCTGACCCTTGACCCCTGACCCCTGACCCCTAACCATGACCCCTTACCTTTGACCCCTGACCCCTGACCCCTAACCCCTGACCCCTGACCCCTGAGTCCTGATCCCAAACCCTGACCCCTGACCCCTGACCCTGACCCCTGACCCCTGACCCTGACCCCTGACCCCCGACCCCTGAGCCCTGACTCTGACCCCCGACCACTCACCCCAGACAGCTGACCCCTGATCCCTGACCCTGACCCCAAAACATGACCCTGACCCCTGACCCCTAACCATGACCCCTGACCCCTGACCCCTGACCCCTGACCCTGACCCCTGTCCACTAACCATGACCCAATTCCCTGACCCCTGACCCCTAACCATTCCCTGACCCCTGACCCCTGACCCCTGACCCTGACCCCTGACCCCTAACCATGACCCCTGACCCTGACCCCTAACCATGAACCTGACCCCCTGACTCCTGACCTCCTGACCCCTGATCCCCTGACCCCTGACCCTTGATCCCAGACCCCTGACCCCTAACCATGACCCCTGACCCCTGACCCCTAACCATAACCCCAGACCCTGACCCCTGACCCCTAACCATGACCCTGACCCCATACCCCCTGACCCCTGACCCCCTGACCCCTGACCCCTAACCATGACCCCTGAGCCTGAGCCTGACCGCTGACCCCTAACCATGACCCCATTCCCTGACCCCGACCCCTGACCCCTAACCACGACCCTGACCCTTGACCCCTGACCCCTGACCCCTATTAATGACCCCTGACCCATGACAATGACCCCTGACCTTTGACCCCTGACCCCTGACCCCTGACCCTTGACCCATGACTCCTGATCCCTGACTCTGACCCCTGACCCCTGATCCCTGACTCTGACCCCTGACCCCTGACTCCTGATCCCTAACCCTAACCCCTAACCCCTGATGCCTGATGCCTGACCCCTGACCCCTGACCCCTAACCATCACCCCTGACCCCTGACACCTGACCCTTGACCCCTGACCCCTGACCCCTAACCATGACCCCTGACCATGACCCCTGACAGTGACTCTGACCCCTGACCGCTAACCATGACCCCTGACTCCTGACCCCTGACCACCGACCACTGACTCTGACCCCTGACCCCTGACTCCTGACCCCTGATCCCTAACCCTGACCCCTGACCCCCTGATCCCTGACCCCTGACCCCTGACTCTATCCCTGACCCCTGACCCTTAACCCCTGACCCCTAGCCATGACCCCTGATCCCCTGACCTCCTGACCCCTGACCCCTGATCCCTAACCATGACCCCTGACCCCTAACAATGACCCATGACCCCTGACCTTTGACCCCTGACCTTTGACCCCTGACCCTGCCCCCTGACCCCTGACTACTGACCCCTGACCCCTGACTCTGACCCCTGACCCCTAACCCCTGACCTCTGACCACTCACCCCAGACCCCTGACCCTGACCCTGATCCCTGACCCCTAACCATGACCCTGACCCCTGACCCCTAACCATGACCCCTGATCCCCCGACCCCTGACCCCTGACCCCTAACCATGACCCCAGACCCTGACCCCTGACCCCTAACCATGACCCTGACCCCCTGACCCCTGACCCCTGACCCCTAACCATGACACCTGACCCTGACCCCTGACCCTGACCCCGACCCCTGACCATGACGCTGACCCTTGACCACTGACCCCTGACCCCTACTAATGACCCCTGACCATGACCCATGACCATGATCCCTGAACTTTGACCCCTGACCCCCTGACCCCTAACCATGACCCCTGACCCTGAGCCTGACCGCTGACCCCTAACCATGACCCCATTCCCTGACCCTGACCCCTGACCCCTAACCATGACCCTGACCCCTGACCCCTGACCCCTACTAATGACCCCTGACCCATGACAATGAGCCCTGACCTTTGACCCCTGACCCCTGACCCCTAACCCCTGACCCCTGACCCCTGACTCCTGATCCCTGACTCTGACCCCTGACCCCTGACTCCTGATCCCTAACCCTGACCCCTAACCCCTGATGCCTGATGCCTGACCCCTGACCCCTGACCCCTAACCATCACTCCTGACCCCTGAAACCTGACCCTTGACCCCTGAACCCTGACCCCTAACCATGACCCCTGACCATGACCCCTGACAGTGACTCTGACCCCTGACCGCTAACCATGACCCCTGACTCCTGACCCCTGACCCCTAACCCCTAACCATGACCCCTGACCCCTGACCCCTGACCCCTAACAATGACCCCTGACCCCTGACCCCTGACCCCTAACCCTGACCCCTGACCTTTGACCCCTCACCCTGCCCCCTGATCCCTAACCCTGACTCCTGACCCCTGACCACCGACCCCTGACTCTGACCCCTGACCCCTGATCCCTAACCCTGACCCCTGACCCCCTGATCCCTGACCCCTGACCCCAGACCCCTGACTCTATCCCTGACCCCTGACCCTTGACCCCTGACCCCTAGCCATGACCCCTGACCCCCTGACCTCCTGACCCCTGACCCCTGACCCCTGACGCCTGACCCCTGACCCCCTGACCCTTGACCCCTGACCTCCTGACCCCTGACCCTAGACCCCTGACCCCTAACCATGACCCCTTACCTTTGACCCCTGACCCCTGACCCCTGATCCCCGACCCCTGAGTCCTGATCCCAAACCCTGACCCCTGACCCCTGACTCTGACCCCTGACCCCTGACCCTGACCCCTGACCCCCGAACCCTGAGCCCTGACTCTGACCCCCGACCACTCACCCCAGACAGCTGACCCCTGATCCCTGACCCTGACCCCAAACCATGACCCTGACCCCTGACCCCTAACCATGACCCCTGACCCGTGACCCCTGACCCTTGACCCTGACCCCTGTCCACTAACCATGACCCAATTCCCTGACCCCTGACCCCTAACCATTCCCTGACCCCTGACCCCTGACCCCTGACCCTGACCCCTGACCCCTAACCATGACCCCTGACCCTGACCCCTAACCATGAACCTGACCCCCTGACTCCTGACCTCCTGACCCCTGATCCCCTGACCCCTGACCCTTGACCCCAGACCCCTGACCCCTAACCATGACCCCTGACCCCTGACCCCTAACCATGACCCCTGACCCTGACCCTGACCCCTAACCATGACCCTGACCCCATACCCCCTGACCCCTGACCCCCTGACCCCTGACCCCTAACCATGACCCCTGACCCTGAGCCTGACCGCTGACCCCTAACCATGACCCCATTCCCTGACCCCTGACCCCTAACCACGACCCTGACCCTTGACCCCTGACCCCTATTAATGACCCCTGACCCATGACAATGACCCCTGACCTTTGACCCCTCACCCCTGACCCCTGACCCCTGACCCCCGATCCCTAACTCTGACCCCCGACCACTCACCCCAGACAGCTGACCCCTGATCCCTGACCCTGACCCCAAACCATGACCCTGACCCCTGACCCCTAACTATGACCCCTGACCCCTGACCCCTGACCCCTAACCCCTGACCACTAACCATGACCCAATTCCCTGACCCCTGACCCCTAACCATTCCCTGACCCCTGACCCCTGACCCCTGACCCTGACCCCTGACCCCTAACCATGACCCCTGACCCCTAACCATGAACCTGACACCCTGACTCCTGACCTCCTGACCCCTGATCCCCTGACCCCTGACCCTTGACCCCAGACCCCTGACCCCTAACCCCTAACCATGACCCCTAACCCCTGACCCCTAACCATGACCCCAGACCCTGACCCCTGACCCCTAACCATGACCCTGACCCCATACCCCCTGACCCCTGACCCCCTGACCCCTGACCCCTAACCATGACCCCTGAGCCTGAGCCTGACCGCTGACCCCTAACCATGACCCCATTCCCTGACCCCGACCCCTGACCCCTAACCACGACCCTGACCCTTGACCCCTGACCCCTGACCCCTATTAATGACCCCTAACAATGACAATGACCCCTGACCTTTGACCCCTGACCCCTGACCCCTGACCCCTGACCCTTGACCCCAGACTCCTGATGCCTGACTCTGACCCCTGACCCCTGATCCCTGACTCTGACCCCTGACCCCTGACTCCTGATCCCTAACCCTAACCCCTAACCCCTGATGCCTGATGCCTGACCCCTGACCCCTGACCCCTAACCATCACCCCTGACCCCTGACACCTGACCCTTGACCCCTGACCCCTGACCCCTGACCCCTAACCATGACCCCTGACCATGACCCCTGACAGTGACTCTGACCCCTGACCGCTAACCATGACCCCTGACTCCTGACCCCTGACCACCGACCCCTGACTCTGACTCCTGACCCCTGACCCCTAACCATGACCCCATTCCCTGACGCCTAACCATGACCCTGACCCCTGACCACTCACCCCAGACCATGACCCTTGACCCCTGACCCTTGACCCCTGACCCCTGACCCCTAACCATGACCCCTGACCTTTGACCCCTGACCCTGACCCTGACCCCCGACCCCTGACCCCTGATCCCTATCCCTGACCCCTGATCCCCTGATCCCTGACCCCTGACCCCAGACCCCTGACTCTATCCCTGACCCCTGACCTTTGACCCCTGACCTTTGACCCCTGACCCTGCCCCCTAATCCCTAACCCTGACCCCTGATCCCTGACCCCTGACCCCTGACCCCTAACAATGACCCCTGACCCCTGACCCCTGACCTTTGACCCCTGACCTTTGACCCCTGACCCTGCCCCCTAATCCCTAACCCTGACCCCTGACCACTGACCCCTGACCCCTGACTCTGACCCCTGACCCCTAACCCCTGACCTCTGACCACTCACCCCAGACCCCTGACCCTGACCCTGATCCCTGACCCCTAACCATGACCCTGACCCCTGACCCCTAACCATGACCCCTGACCCAGACCCTGACCCCTGACCCCTAACCATGACCCCAGACCCTGACCCCTGACCCCTAACCATGACCCTGACCCCCTGACCCCTGACCCCTAACCATGACACCTGACCCTGACCCCTGACCCTGACCCTGACCCCTGACCCCTAACCATGACCCTGAACCCTGACCCCTACGCCTGACCCCTGACCCCTGACCCCCTGACCCTCTGACCCCCTGACCCCCTGACCCCTGACCCTTGACGCCTGAGCCCTGACTCTGACCCCCGACCACTCACCCCAGACAGCTGACCCCTGATCCCTGACCCTGACCCCAAACCATGACCCTGACCCCTGACCCCTAACCATGACTCCTGACCCTGACCCCTAACCATGAACCTGACCCCCTGACTCCTGACCTCCTGACCCCTGATCCCCTGACCCCTGACCCTTGACCCCAGACCCCTGAACCCTAACCATGACCCCTGACCCCTGACCCCTAACCATGACCCCTGACCCTGACCCTGACCCCTGACCCCTAACCATCACCCTGACCCCTGACCCCTGACCCCAGAGTCCTGATCACTGACTCTGACCCCTGACCCCCTGACCCCCTGACCCCTGACCCCTGACCCCTAACCATCACCCCTGACCCCTGACACCTGACCCTTGACCCCTGAACCCTGACCCCTAACCATGACCCCTGACCATGACCCCTGACAGTGACTCTGACCCCTGACCGCTAACCATGACCCCTGACTCCTGACCCCTGACCCCTAACCCCTAACCATGACCCCTGACCCCTGACCCCTAACAATGAGCCCTGACCCCTGACCCCTGACCCCTAACCCTGACCCCTGACCTTTGACCCCTCACCCTGCCCCCTGATCCCTAACCCTGACTCCTGACCCCTGACCACCGACCCCTGACTCTGACCCCTGACCCCTGATCCCTAACCCTGACCCCTGACCCCCTGATCCCTGACCCCTGACCCCAGACCCCTGACTCTATCCCTGACCCCTGACCCTTGACCCCTGACCCCTAGCCATGACCCCTGACCCCCTGACCTCCTGACCCCTGACCCCTGACCCCTAACCATGACCCCTGACCCCTAACAATGACCCCTGACCCCTGACCTTTGACCCCTGACCTTTGACCCCTGACCCTGCCCCCTAATCCCTAACCCTGACCCCTGACCACTGACCCCTGACCCCTGACTCTGACCCCTGACCCCTAACCCCTGACCTCTGACCACTCACCCCAGACCCCTGACCCTGACCCTGATCCCTGACCCCTAACCATGACCCTGACCCCTGACCCCTAACCATGACCCCTGACCATGACCCTGACCCCTGACCCCTAACCATGACCCCTGCCCCCTGACCCCTAACCCTGACCCCTGACCTTTGACCCCTCACCCTGCCCCCTGATCCCTAACCCTGACTCCTGACCCCTGACCACCGACCCCTGACTCTGACCCCTGACCCCTGACCCCTAACCATGGCCCCATTCCCTTGACCCCTGACCCCTGACTCCTGACCCTGACACCTGACCCCTGACACCTGACTTTTGACCACTGACCCTGACCCCTGATCTTTGACCCCTGACCCCGACCCCTGACCCCTGACCCCTGACGCCTGACCCCTGACCCCCTGACCCTTGACCCCTGACACCTGACCCTTGACCCCTGACCCCTGACCCCTGACCCCTAACCATGACCCCTGACCATGACCCCTGTCAGTGACTCTGATCCCTGACCGCTAACCATGACCCCTGACTCCTGACCCCTGACCACCGACCCCTGACTCTGACCCCTGACCCCTAACCATGACCCCATTCCCTGACGCCTAACCATGACCCTGACCCCTGACCACTCACCCCAGACCATGACCCTTGACCCCTGACCCTTGACCCCTGACCCCTGACCCCTAACCATGACCCCTGACCTTTGACCCCTGACCCTGACCCTGACCCCCGACCCCTGACCCCTGATCCCTATCCCTGACCCCTGACCCCCTGATCCCTGACTCTATCCCTGACCCCTGACCCTTGACCCCTGACCCCTAGCCATGACCCCTGACCCCCTGACCTCCTGACCCCTGACCCCTCACCCCTAACCATGACCCCTGACCCCTAACAATGACCCCTAACCCCTGACCCCTGACCTTTGACCCCTGACCTTTGACCCCTGACCCTGCCCCCTAATCCCTAACCCTGACCCCTGACCACTGACCCCTGACCCCTGACTCTGACCCCTGACCCCTAACCCCTGACCTCTGACCACTCACCCCAGACCCCTGACCCTGACCCTGATCCCTGACCCCTAACCATGACCCTGACCCCTGACCCCTAACCATGACCCCTGACACAGACCCTGACCCCTGACCCCTAACCATGACACCTGACCCTGACCCCTGACCCTGACCATGACCCCTGACCCCTAACCATGACCCTGACCCCTGACCCCTACGCCTGACCCCTGACCCCTGACACCCTGACCCTCTGACCCCCTGACCCCCTGACCCCTGACCCTTGACGCCTGAGCCCTGACTCTGACCCCCGACCACTCACCCCAGACAGCTGACCCCTGATCCCTGACCCTGACCCCAAACCATGACCCCTGACCCCTGACCCCTAACCATGACCCCTGACCCTGACCCCTGACCATGAACCTGACCCCCTGACTCCTGACCTCCTGACCCCTGATCCCCTGACCCCTGACCCTTGACCCCAGACCCCTGACCCCTAACCATGACCCCTGACCCTGACCCTGACCCCTGACCCCTAACCATGACCCTGACCCCTGACCCCAGACCCCAGAGTCCTGATCCCTAACTCTGACCCCTGACCCCCTGACCCCTGACCCCTGACCCCTAACCATGGCCCCTGACCCTGACCGCTGACCCCTATGCATGACCCCATTCCCTGACTCTGACCCCTGACCCCTAACCATGACCCCTGACCCTTGACCACTGATCCCTGACCATGACCCCTGAGCCCTGACAATGACCCCTGACCCCTGACCCCTGTGCCCTGACCTCTGACCACTCACCCCAGACCCCTGACCCCAAACCATGACCCTGATCCCTGACCCTGACCCCTAACCATGAACCTGACCCCCTGACTCCTGACCTCCTGACCCCTGATCCCCTGACCCCTGACCCCTGACCCTTGACCCCAGACCCCTGACCCCTAACCATGACCCCTGACCCCTGACCCCTAACCATGACCCCTGACCCTGACCCTGATACCTGAACCCTAACCATGACCCTGACCCCTGACCCCTGACCCCTGAGTCCTGATCCCTAACTCTGACCCCTGACCCCCTGACCCCCTGACCCCTGACCCCTAACCATGACCCCATTCCCTGACCGCTGACCCCTGACCCCTAACCATGACCCTGACCCTTGACCCCTGACTCCTGACCCCTACTAATGACCCCTGACCCATGACAATGACCCCTGACCTTTGACCCCTGACCCCTGACCCCTGACCCCTGACAGCTGACTCCTGACCCCTGACTCCTGATCCCTAACCCTGACCCCTAACCCCTGATGCCTGATGCCTGACCCCTGACCCCTGACCCCTAACCATCACCCCTGACCCCTGACACCTGACCCTTGACCCCTGAACCCTGACCCCTAACCATGACCCCTGACCATGACCCCTGACAGTGACTCTGACCCCTGACCGCTAACCATGACCCCTGACTCCTGACCCCTGACCCCTAACCCCTAACCATGACCCCTGACCCCTGACCCCTAACAATGACCCCTGACCCCTGACCCCTGACCCCTAACCCTGACCCCTGACCTTTGTCCCCTCACCCTGCCCCCTGATCCCTAACCCTGACTCCTGACCCCTGACCACCGACCCCTGACTCTGACCCCTGACCCCTGACCCCTAACCATGGCCCCATTCCCTTGACCCCTGACCCCTGACTCCTGACCCTGACACCTGACCCCTGACACCTGACCTTTGACCCCTGACCCTGACCCCTGATCTTTGACCCCTGACCCCGACCCCTGACCCCTGACCCCTGACGCCTGACACCTGACCCCTGACCCTTGACCCCTGACCTCCTGACCCCTGACCCTAGACCCCTGACCCCTGACCCCTAACCATGACCCCTTACCTTTGACCCCTGACCCTGACCCCTGATCTTTGACCCCTGACCCCGACCCCTGACCCCTGACCCCTGACGCCTGACACCTGCCCCCTGACCCCCTGACCCTTGACCCCTGACCTCCTGACCCCTGACCCTAGACCCCTGACCCCTGACCCCGAACCATGACCCCATACCCCCTGACCCCTGACCCCCTGACCCCTGACCCCTAACCATGACCCCTGACCCTGAGCCTGACCGCTGACCCCTAACCATGACCCCATTCCCTGACCCCTGACCCCTAACCACGACCCTGACCCTTGACCCCTGACCCCTGACCCCTATTAATGACCCCTGACCCATGACAATGACCCCTGACCTTTGACCCCTGACCCCTGACCCCTGACTCTGACCCCCGACCACTCACCCCAGACAGCTGACCCCTGATCCCTGACCCTGACCCCAAACCATGACCCTGACCCCTGACCCCTAACCATGACCCCTGACCCCTGACCCCTGACCCTGACCCCTGACCACTAACCATGACCCAATTCCCTGACCCCTGACCCCTAACCATTCCCTGACCCCTGACCCCTGACCCCTGACCCTGACCCCTGACCCCTAACCATGACCCCTGACCCTGACCCCTGACCCCTAACCATGACCCTGACCCCATACCCCCTGACCCCTGACCCCCTGACCCCTGACCCCTAACCATGACCCCTGAGCCTGAGCCTGACCGCTGACCCCTAACCATGACCCCATTCCCTGACCCCGACCCCTGACCCCTAACCATGACCCTGACCCTTGACCCCTGACCCCTGACCCCTATTAATGACCCCTGACCTATGACAATGACCCCTGACCTTTGACCCCTGACCCCTGACCCCTGACCTCTGACCCTTGACCCCAGACTCCTGATCCCTGACTCTGACCCCTGACCCCTGATCCCTGACTCTGACCCCTGACCCCTGACTCCTGATCCCTAACCCTAACCCCTAACCCCTGATGCCTGATGCCTGACCCCTGACCCCTGACCCCTAACCATCACCCCTGACCCCTGACACCTGACCCTTGACCCCTGACCCCTGACCCCTAACCATGACCCCTGACAGTGACTCTGATCCCGGACCGCTAACCATGACCCCTGACTCCTGAACCCTGACCCCTGACCCCTAACCATGACCCCATTCCCTGACGCCTAACCATGACCCTGACCCCTGACCACTCACCCTAGACCATGACCCTTGACCCCTGACCCTTGACCCCTGACCCCTGACCCCTAACCATGACCCCTGACCTTTGACCCCTGACCCTGACCCTGACCCTGACCCCCGACCCCTGACCCCTGATCCCTAACCCTGACCCCTGACCCCCTGATCCCTGACCCCTGACCCCAGACCCCTGACTCTATCCCTGACCCCTGACCCTTGACCCCTGACCCCTAGCCATGACCCCTGACCCCCTGACCTCCTGACCCCTGACCCCTAACCATGACCCCTGACCCCTAACAATGACCCCGGACCCCTGACCTTTGACCCCTGACCTTTGACCCCTGACCCTGCCCCCTAATCCCTAACCCTGACCCCTGACCACTGACCCCTGACCCCTGACTCTGACCCCTGACCCCTAACCCCTGACCTCTGACCACTCACCCCAGACCCCTGACCCTGACCCTGATCCCTGACCCCTAACCATGACCCTGACCCCTGACCCCTAACCATGACCCCTGACCCAGACCCTGACCCCTGACCCCTAACCATGACCCCAGACCCTGACCCCTGACCCCTAACCATGACCCTGACCCCCTGACCCCTGACCCCTGACCCCTAACCATGACACCTGACCCTGACCCCTGACCCTGACCCCTGACCCCTAACCATGACCCTGACCCCTGACCCCTATGCCTGACCCCTGACCCCTGACCCCCTGACCCTCTGACCCCCTGACCCCCTGACACCTGACCCTTGACGCCTGACCCATGACCCCTTACCATGACCCCTTACCTTTGACCCCTGACCCCTGATCCCTAACCCTGACCCCTGACCCCCGACCCCTGAGCCCTGACTCTGACCCCCGACCACTCACCCCAGACAGCTGACCTCTGATCCCTGACCCTGACCCCAAACCATGACCCTGACCCCTGACTCCTAACCATGACCCCTGACCCTGACCCCTAACCATGAACCTGACCCCCTGACTCCTGACCTCCTGACCCCTGATCCCCTGACCCCTGACCCTTGACCCCAGACCCCTGACCGCTAACCATGACCCCTGACCCCTGACCCCTAACCATGACCCCTGACCCTGACCCTGACCCCTGACCCCTAATCATGACCCTGACCCCTGACCCCTGACCCCTAACCATGGCCCCTGACCCTGACCGCTGACCCCTAACCATGACCCCATTCCCTGACCCTGACCCCGACCCCTAACCATGACGCTGACCCTTGACCACTGACGCCTAACCATGACTCCTGACCTTTGACCCCTGACCCCTGACCATGACCCCTGAGCCCTGACAATGACCCCTGACCCCTGACCCCTGTGCCCTGACCTCTGACCACTCACCCCAGACCCCTGACCCCTGACCCTGACCCTGATCCCTGACCCTGACCCCTAACCATGAACCTGACCCCCTGACTCCTGACCTCCTGACCCCTGATCCCCTGACCCATGACCCTTGACCCCAGACCCCTGACCCCTAACCATGACCCCTGACCCCTGACCCCTAACCATGACCCCTGACCCTGACCCTGATACCTGACCCCTAACCATGACCCTGACCCCTGACCCCTGACCCCTGAGTCCTGATCCCTAACTCTGACCCCTGACCCCCTGACCCCCTGACCCCTGACCCCTAACCATGACCCCATTCCCTGACCCTGACCCTGACCCCTAACCATGACCCTGACCCTTGACCCCTGACCCCTACTAATGACCCCTGACCCCTGACCCCTGACCCCCTGACCCCTGACCCCAGACCCCTGACTCTATCCCTGACCCCTGACCCTTGACCCCTGACCCCTAGCCATGATCCCTGACCCCCTGACCTCCTGACCCCTGACCTTTGACCCCTGACCTTTGACCCCTGACCCTGCCCCCTAATCCCTAACCCTGACCCCTGACCACTGACCCCTGACCCCTGACCCAGACCCTGACCCCTGACCCCTAACCATGACCCTAGACCCTGACCCCTGACCCCTAACCATGACCCTGACCCCCTGACCCCTGACCCCTGACCCCTAACCATGACACCTGACCCTGACCCCTGACCCTGACCCTGACCCCTGACCCCTAACCATGACCCTGACCCCTGACCCCTACGCCTGACCCCTGACCCCTGACCCCCTGACCCTCTGACCCCCTGACCCCCTGACCCCTGACCCTTGACGCCTGAGCCCTGACTCTGACCCCCGACCACTCACCCCAGACAGCTGACCCCTGATCCCTGACCCTGACCCCAAACCATGACCCCTGACCCCTGACCCCTATCCATGACCCCTGACCCTGACCCCTGACCATGAACCTGACCCCCTGACTCCTGACCTCCTGACCCCTGATCCCCTGACCCCTGACCCTTGACCCCAGACCCCTGACCCCTAACCATGACCCCTGACCCCTGACCCCTAACCATGACCCCTGACCCTGACCCTGACCCCTGACCCCTAACCATGACCCTGACCCCTGACCCCAGACCCCAGAGTCCTGATCCCTAACTCTGACCCCTGACCCCCTGACCCCTGACCCCTGACCCCTAACCATGGCCCCTGACCCTGACCGCTGACCCCTATGCATGACCCCATTCCCTGACTCTGACCCCTGACCCCTAACCATGACCCCTGACCCTTGACCACTGATCCCTAACCATGACTCCTGACCTTTGACCCCTGACCCCTGACCATGACCCCTGAGCCCTGACAATGACCCCTGACCCCTGACCACTGTGCCCTGACCTCTGACCACTCACCCCAGACCCCTGACCCCAAACCATGACCCTGATCCCTGACCCTGACCCCTAACCATGAACCTGACCCCCTGACTCCTGACCTCCTGACCCCTGATCCCCTGACCCCTGACCCCTGACCCTTGACCCCAGACCCCTGACCCCTAACCATGACCCCTGACCCCTAACCATGACCCCTGACCCTGACCCTGATACCTGACCCCTAACCATGACCCTGACCCCTGACCCCTGACCCCTGAGTCCTGATCCCTAACTCTGACCCCTGACCCCCTGACCCCCTGACCCCTGACCCCTAACCATGACCCCATTCCCTGACCGCTGACCCCTGAACCCTAACCATGACCCTGACCCTTGACCCCTGACTCCTGACCCCTACTAATGACCCCTGACCCATGACAATGACCCCTGACCTTTGACCCCTGACCCCTGACCCCTGACCCCTGACAGCTGACTCCTGACCCCTGACTCCTGATCCCTAACCCTGACCCCTAACCCCTGATGCCTGATGCCTGACCCCTGACCCCTGACCCCTAACCATCACCCCTGACCCCTGACACCTGACCCTTGACCCCTGAACCCTGACCCCTAACCATGACCCCTGACCATGACCCCTGACAGTGACTCTGACCCCTGACCGCTAACCATGACCCCTGACTCCTGACCCCTGACCCCTAACCCCTAACCATGACCCCTGACCCCTGACCCCTAACAATGACCCCTGACCCCTGACCCCTGACCCCTAACCCTGACCCCTGACCTTTGACCCCTCACCCTGCCCCCTGATCCCTAACCCTGACTCCTGACCCCTGACCACCGACCCCTGACTCTGACCCCTGACCCCTGACCCCTAACCATGGCCCCATTCCCTTGATCCCTGACCCCTGACTCCTGACCCTGACACCTGACCCCTGACACCTGACCTTTGACCCCTGACCCTGACCCCTGATCTTTGACCCCTGACCCCGACCCCTGACCCCTGACCCCTGACGCCTGACACCTGACCCCTGACCCTTGACCCCTGACCTCCTGACCCCTGACCCTAGACCCCTGACCCCTGACCCCTAACCATGACCCCTTACCTTTGACCCCTGACCCTGACCCCTGATCTTTGACCCCTGACCCCGACCCCTGACCCCTGACCCCTGACGCCTGACACCTGCCCCCTGACCCCCTGACCCTTGACCCCTGACCTCCTGACCCCTGACCCTAGACCCCTGACCCCTGACCCCGAACCATGACCCCATACCCCCTGACCCCTGACCCCCGACCCCTGACCCTGACCCTGACCCCTGTCCACTAACCATGACCCAATTCCCTGACCCCTGACCCCTAACCATTCCCTGACCCCTGACCCCTGACCCCTGACCCTGACCCCTGACCCCTAACCATGACCCCTGACCCTGACCCCTAACCATGAACCTGACCCCCTGACTCCTGACCTCCTGACCCCTGATCCCCTGACCCCTGACCCTTGACCCCAGACCCCTGACCCCTAACCATGACCCCTGACCCCTGACCCCTAACCATGACCCCAGACCCTTACCCCTGACCCCTAACCATGACCCTGACCCCATACCCCCTGACCCCTGACCCCCTGACCCCTGACCCCTAACCATGACCCCTGAGCCTGAGCCTGACCGCTGACCCCTAACCATGACCCCATTCCCTGACCCCTGACCCCTAACCACGACCCTGACCCTTGACCCCTGACCCCTGACCCCTATTAATGACCCCTGACCCATGACAATGACCCCTGACCTTTGACCCCCTGACCCCTGACCCCTGACCCCTGATCCCTGACTCTGACCCCCGACCACTCACCCCAGACAGCTGACCCCTGATCCCTGACCCTGACCCCAAACCATGACCCTGACCCCTGACCCCTAACCATGACCCCTGACCCCTGACCCCTGACCCTGACCCCTGACAACTAACCATGACCCAATTCCCTGACCCCTGACCCCTAACCATTCCCTGACCCCTGACCCCTGACCCCTGACCCTGACCCCTGACCCCTAACCATGACCCCTGACCCTGACCCCTGACCCCTAACCATGACCCTGACCCCATACCCCCTGACCCCTGACCCCCTGACCCCTGACCCCTAACCATGACCCCTGAGCCTGAGCCTGACCGCTGACCCCTAACCATGACCCCATTCCCTGACCCCGACCCCTGACCCCTAACCATGACCCTGACCCTTGACCCCTGACCCCTGACCCCTATTAATGACCCCTGACCTATGACAATGACCCCTGACCTTTGACCCCTGACCCCTGACCCCTGACCTCTGACCCTTGACCCCAGACTCCTGATCCCTGACTCTGACCCCTGACCCCTGATCCCTGACTCTGACCCCTGACCCCTGACTCCTGATCCCTAACCCTAACCCCTAACCCCTGATGCCTGATGCCTGACCCTGACCCCTGACCCCTAACCATCACCCCTGACCCCTGACACCTGACCCTTGACCCCTGACCCCTGACCCCTAACCATGACCCCTGACAGTGACTCTGATCCCGGACCGCTAACCATGACCCCTGACTCTGACCCCTGACCCCTGACCCCTAACCATGACCCTGACCCCTGACCACTCACCCTAGACCATGACCCTTGACCCCTGACCCTTGACCCCTGACCCCTGACCCCTAACCATGACCCCTGACCTTTGACCCCTGACCCTGACCCTGACCCTGACCCCCGACCCCTGACCCCTGATCCCTAACCCTGACCCCTGACCCCCTGATCCCTGACCCCTGACCCCAGACCCCTGACTCTACCCCTGAACCCTGACCCTTGACCCCTGACCCCTAGCCATGACCCCTGACCCCCTGACCTCCTGACCCCTGACCCCTAACCATGACCCCTGACCCCTAACAATGACCCCGGACCCCTGACCTTTGACCCCTGACCTTTGACCCCTGACCCTGCCCCCTAATCCCTAACCCTGACCCCTGACCACTGACTCTGACCCCTGACCCCTAACCCCTGACCTCTGACCACTCACCCCAGACCCCTGACCCTGACCCTGATCCCTGACCCCTAACCATGACCCTGACCCCTGACCCCTAACCATGACCCCTGACCCAGACCCTGACCCCTGACCCCTAACCATGACCCCAGACCCTGACCCCTGACCCCTAACCATGACCCTGACCCCCTGACCCCTGACCCCTGACCCCTAACCATGACACCTGACCCTGACCCCTGACCCTGACCCCTGACCCCTAACCATGACCCTGACCCCTGACCCCTACGCCTGACCCCTGACCCCTGACCCCCTGACCCTCTGACCCCCTGACCCCCTGACACCTGACCCTTGACGCCTGACCCATGACCCCTTACCATGACCCCTTACCTTTGACCCCTGACCCCTGATCCCTAACCCTGACCCCTGACCCCCGACCCCTGAGCCCTGACAATGACCCCCGACCACTCACCCCAGACAGCTGACCTCTGATCCCTGACCCTGACCCCAAACCATGACCCTGACCCCTGACTCCTAACCATGACCCCTGACCCTGACCCCTAACCATGAACCTGACCCCCTGACTCCTGACCTCCTGACCCCTGATCCCCTGACCCATGACCCTTGACCCCAGACCCCTGACCGCTAACCATGACCCCTGACCCCTGACCCCTAACCATGACCCCTGACCCTGACCCTGACCCCTGACCCCTAATCATGACCCTGACCCCTGACCCCTGACCCCTAACCATGGCCCCTGACCCTGACCGCTGACCCCTAACCATGACCCCATTCCCTGACCCTGACCCCGACCCCTAACCATGACGCTGACCCTTGACCACTGACGCCTAACCATGACTCCTGACCTTTGACCCCTGACCCCTGACCATGACCCCTGAGCCCTGACAATGACCCCTGACCCCTGACCCCTGTGCCCTGACCTCTGACCACTCACCCCAGACCCCTGACCCCTGACCCTGACCCTGATCCCTGACCCTGACCCCTAACCATGAACCTGACCCCCTGACTCCTGACCTCCTGACCCCTGATCCCCTGACCCCTGACCCTTGACCCCAGACCCCTGACCCCTAACCATGACCCCTGACCCCTGACCCCTAACCATGACCCCTGACCCTGACCCTGATACCTGACCCCTAACCATGACCCTGACCCCTGACCCCTGACCCCTGAGTCCTGATCCCTAACTCTGACCCCTGACCCCCTGACCCCCTGACCCCTGACCCCTAACCATGACCCCATTCCCTGACCGCTGACCCCTAACCATGACCCCATTCCCTGACCCTGACCCTGACCCCTAACCATGACCCTGACCCTTGACCCCTGACCCCTACTAATGACCCCTGACCCCTGACCCCTGACCCCCTGACCCCTGACCCCAGACCCCTGACTCTATCCCTGACCCCTGACCCTTGACCCCTGACCCCTAGCCATGACCCCTGACCCCCTGACCTCCTGACCCCTGACCCCTGACCCCTAACCATGACCCCTGACCCCTAACAATGACCCCTGACCCCTGACCTTTGGCCCCTGACCTTTGACGCCTGACCCTGCCCCCTAATCCCTAACCCTGACCCCTGACCACTGACCCCTGACCCCTGACTCTGACCCCTGACCCCTAACCCCTGACCTCTGACCACTCACCCCAGACCCCTGACCCTGACCCTGATCCCTGACCCCTGACCCAGACCCTGACCCCTGACCCCTAACCATGACCCCAGACCCTGACCCCTGACCCCTAACCATGACCCTGACCCCCTGACCCCTGACCCCTGACCCCTAACCATGACACCTGACCCTGACCCCTGACCCTGACCCCTGACCCCTAACCATGACCCTGACCCCTGACCCCTATGCCTGAACCCTGACCCCTGACCCCCTGACCCTCTGACCCCTGACCCCTGACCCCTAACCCTGACCCCTGACCTTTGACCCCTCACCCTGCCCCCTGATCCCTAACCCTGACTCCTGACCCCTGACCACCGACCCCTGACTCCTGACCCCTGACTCCTGACCCCTAACAATGGCCCCATTCCCTTGACCCCTGACCCCTGACTCCTGACCCTGACACCTGACCTTTGACCCCTGACCCTGACCCCTGATCTTTGACCCCTGACCCCGACCACTGACCCCTGACCCCTGACCCCCTGACCCCTGACCCCTGACCCCGTGACCCCTGACCCTAGACCCCTGACCCCTGACCCCTAACTATGACCCCTTACCTTTGACCCCTGACCCCTGACCCTGACCCCTGACCCCTGACCCTGACCCCTGACCCCCGACCCCTGAGCCCTGACTCTGACCCCCGACCACTCACCCCAGACAGCTGACCCCTGATCCCTGACCCTGACCCCAAACCATGACCCTGACCCCTGACCCCTAACCATGACCCCTGACCCCTGACCCCTGACCCTGACCCTGACCCCTGTCCACTAACCATGACCCAATTCCCTGACCCCTGACCCCTAACCATTCCCTGACCCCTGACCCCTGACCCCTGACCCCTGACCCTGACCCCTGACCCCTAACCATGACCCCTGAGCCTGACCCCTAACCATGAACCTGACCCCCTGACTCCTGACCTCCTGACCCCTGATCCCCTGACCCCTGACCCTTGACCCCAGACCCCTGACCCCTAACCATGACCCCTGACCCCTGACCCCTAACCATGACCCCAGACCCTTACCCCTGACCCCTAACCATGACCCTGACCCCATACCCCCTGACCCCTGACCCCCTGACCCCTGACCCCTAACCATGACCCCTGACCCTGAGCCTGACCGCTGACCCCTAACCATGACCCCATTCCCTGACCCCTGACCCCTAACCACGACCCTGACCCTTGACCCCTGACCCCTGACCCCTATTAATGACCCCTGACCCATGACAATGACCCCTGACCTTTGACCCCCTGACCCCTGACCCCTGACCCCTGACCCCTGACCCCTGACTCTGACCGCCGACCACTCACCCCAGACAGCTGACCCCTGATCCCTGACCCTGACCCCAAACCATGACCCCGACCCCTGACCCCTAACCATGACCCCTGACCCCTGACCCCTGACCCTGACCCCTGACCCTGACCCCTGACCCCTAACCTTGACCCTGACCCTGACCCCTAACCATGAACCTGACCCCCTGACTCCTGACCTCCTGACCCCTGATCCCCTGACCCCTGACCCTTGACCCCTGACCCCTGACCCATAACCATGACCCTGACCCCATACCCCCTGACCCCTGACCCCCTGACCCCTGACCCCTAACCATGACCCCTGAGCCTGAGCCTGACCGCTGACCTCTAACCATGACCCCATTCCCTGACCCCGACCCCTGACCCCTAACCACGACCCTGACCCTTGACCCCTGACGGCTGACCCCTATTAATGACCCCTGACCCATGACAATGACCCCTGACCTTTGACCCCTGACCCCTGACCCCTGACCCCTAACCATGACCCCTGACCATGACCCCTGACAGTCACTCTGACCCCTGACCGCTAACCATGACCCCTGACTCCTGACCCCTGACCACCGACCCCTGACTCTGACCCCTGACCCCTGACCCCTGTTCCCTAACCCTGACCCCTAACCCTAACCCTAACCCTAACCCTAACCCTAACCCTAACCCTAACCCTAACCCTAACCCTAACCCTAACCCTAACCCTAACCCTAACCCTAACCCTAACCCTAACCCTAACCCTAACCCTAACCCTAACCCTAACCCTAACCCTAACCCTAACCCTAACCCTAACCCTAACCCTAACCCTAACCATGACCCCAGACCCTGACCCCTGACCCCTAACCATGACCCTGACCCCTGACCCCCTGACCCCTGACCCCCTGACCCCTGACCCCTAACCATGACCCCTGAGCCTGAGCCTGACCGCTGACCCCTAACCATGACCCCATTCCCTGACCCCGACCCCTGACCCCTAACCACGACCCTGACCCTTGACCCCTGACGCCTGACCCCTATTAATGACCCCTGACCCATGACAATGACCCCTGACCTTTGACCCCTGACCCCTGACCCCTGACCCCTGACTCCTGATCCCTGACTCTGACGCCTGACCCCTGATCCCTGACTCTGACCCCTGACCCCTGACTCCTGATCCCTAACCATCACCCCTGACCCCTGACACCTGACCCTTGACCCCTGACCCCTGACCCCTAATCCCTAACCCTGACCCCTGACTCCTGACCCCTGACCACCGACCCCTGACCCCTGACCCCTGACCCCTGACCCCCTGATCCCTGACCCCTGACCCCAGACCCCTGACTCTATCCCTGACCCCTGACCCTTGACCCCTGACCCCTAGCCATGACCCCTGACCCCCTGACCTCCTGACCCCTGACCCCTGACCCCTAACCATGACCCCTGACCCCTAACAATGACCCCTGACCCCTGACCTTTGACCCCTGACCTTTGACCCCTGACCCTGCCCCCTAATCCCTAACCCTGACCCCTGACCACTGACCCCTGACCCCTGACTCTGACCCCTGACCCCTAACCCCTGACCTCTGACGACTCACCCCAGACCCCTGACCCTGACCCTGATCCCTGACCCCTAACCATGACCCTGACCCTGACCCCTAACCATGACCCCTGACCCAGACCCTGACCCCTGACCCCTAACCATGACCCCAGACCCTGACCCCTGACCCCTAACCATGACCCTGACCCCCTGACCCCTGACCCCTGACCCCTAACCATGACACCTGACACTGACCCCGACCCCTGACCATGACGCTGACCCTTGACCACTGACCCCTGACCCCTACTAATGACCCCTGACCATGACCCATGACCATGACCCCTGAACTTTGACCCCTGACCCCTGACCCTGACCCCTGATCCCTAACCCTGACCCCTGACCCCTGACCCCCTGACCCCTGACCCCCTGATTCCTGACCCCTAACCATGACCCCTGACCCTGAGCCTGACCTCTGACCCCTAACCATGACCCCATTCCCTGACCCCTGACCCCTGACCCCTGACCCCTGACCCCTGACCCCTGACCCCTGACCCCTGACCCCCGACCACTCACCCCAGACAGCTGACCCCTGATCCCTGACCATGACCCCAAACCATGACCCTGACCCCTGACCCCTAACCATGACCCCTGACCCCTGACCCTGACCCCTAACCATGACCCTAACCCTAACCCTAACCATGACCCCATTCCCTGACCGCTGACCCCTAACCATGACCCCATTCCCTGACCCTGACACCTGACCCCTAACCATGACGCTGACCCTTGACCACTGACCCCTGACCCCTACTAATGACCCCTGACCATGACCCATGACCATGACCCCTGACCTTTGACCCCTGACCCCTGACCCTGACCCCTGATCCCTAACCCTGACCCCTGACCCCTGACCCCCTGACCCCTGACCCCCTGACCCCTGACCCCTAACCATGACCCTTGACCCTGAGCCTGACCGCTGACCCCTAACCATGACCCCATTCCCTGACCCTGACCCCTGACCCCTAACCATGACCCCTGAGCCTGAGCCTGACCGCTGACCCCTAACCATGACCCCATTCCCTGACCCCGACCCCTGACCCCTAACCACGACCCTGACCCTTGCCTCCTGACCCCTGACCCCTATTAATGACCCCTGACCCATGACAATGACCCCTGACCTTTGACCCCTGACCCCTGACCCCTGACCCCTGACTCCTGATCCCTGACTCTGACCCCTGACCCCTGATCCCTGACTCTGACCCCTGACCCCTGACTCCTGATCCCTAACCCTAACCCCTAACCCCTGATGCCTGATGCCTGACCCCTGACCCCTGACCCCTAACCATCACCCCTGACCCCTGACACCTGACCCTTGACCCCTGAACCCTGACCCCTGACCCCTAACCATGACCCCTGACCATGACCCCTGACAGTGACTCTGACCCCTGACCGCTAACCATTACCCCTGACTCCTGACCCCTGACCACAGACCCCTGACTCTGACCCCTGACCCCTGACTCCTGACCCCTGATCCCTAACCCTGACCCCTGACCCCCTGATCCCTGACCCCTGACCCCAGACCCCTGACTCTATCCCTGAACCCTGACCCTTGAACCCTGACCCCTAGCCATGACCCCTGACCCCCTGACCTCCTGACCCCTGACCCCTAACCATGACCCCTGACCCTGAGCCTGACCGCTGACCCCTAACCATGACCCCATTCCCTGACCCCGACCCCTGACCCCTAACCACGACCCTGACCCTTGACCCCTGACCCCTGACCCCTATTAATGACCCCTGACCAATGACAATGACCCCTGACCGTTGACCCCTAACCATGACACCTGACCCCTGACCCCTGACCCCTGACCCCTGACCCCTGACCCCTGACCCCTGATCCCTGACTCTGACCCCCGACCACTCACCCCAGACAGCTGACCCCTGATCCCTGACCCTGACCCCAAACCATGACCCTGACCCCTGACCCCTAACCATGACCCCTGACCCCTGACCCTGACCCCTGACCACTAACCATGACCCAATTCCCTGACCCCTGACCCCTAACCATTCCCTGACCCCTGACCCCTGACCCCTGACCCTGACCCCTGACCCCTAACCATGACCCCTGACCCTGACCCCTAACCATGAACCTGACCCGCTGACTCCTGACCTCCTGACCCCTGATCCCCTGACCCCTGACCCTTGACCCCAGACCCCTGACCCCTAACCATGACCCCTAACCCCTGACCCCTAACCATGACCCCAGACCCTGACCCCTAACCATGACCCTGACCCCATACCCCCTGACCCCTGACCCCCTGACCCCTGACCCCTAACCATGACCCCTGAGCCTGAGCCTGACCGCTGACCCCTAACCATGACCCCATTCCCTGACCCCGACCCCTGACCCCTAACCACGACCCCATACCCCCTGACCCCTGACCCCCTGACCCCTGACCCCTAACCATGACCCCTAACCCTGACCCCTGACCACTGACCCCTGACCCCTGACTCTGACCCCTGACCCCTAACCCCTGACCTCTGACCACTCACCCCAGACCCCTGACCCTGACCCTGATCCCTGACCCCTAACCATGACCCTGACCCCTGACCCCTGACCCCTAACCATGACCCCTGATCCCCTGACCCCTGACCCCTGACCCCTAACCATGACCCCAGACCCTGACCCCTGACCCCAAACCATGACCCTGACCCCCTGACCCCTGACCCCTGACCCCTAACCATGACACCTGACCCTGACCCCTGACCCTGACGCCGACCCCTGACCATGACGCTGACCCTTGACCACTGACCCCTGACCCCTACTAATGACCCCTGACCATGACCCATGACCATGACCCCTGACCTTTGACCCCTGACCCCTGACCCTGACCCCTGATCCCTAAGCCTGACCCCTGACCCCCTGACCTTTGACCCCCTGACCCCTGACCCCTAACCCCATGACCCCTGACCCTGAGCCTGACTGCTGTCCCCTAACCATGACCCCATTCCCTGACCCTGACCCCTGACCCCTAACCATGACCCTGACCCCTGACCCCTGACCCCTGACCCCTGACCCCTGATCCCTGACCCCTGACCCCTGACCCCTGACCCCTGACTCCTGATCCCTGACTCTGACCCCTGACCGCTGACTCCTGATCCCTAACCCTGACCCCTAACCCCTGATGCCTGATGCCTGACCCCTGACCCCTGACCCCTAACCATCACCCCTGACCCCTGACACCTGACCCTTGACCCCTGAACCCTGACCCCTAACCATGACCCCTGACCATGACCCCTGACAGTGACTCTGACACCTGACCGCTAACCATGACCCCTGACTCCTGACCCCTGACCCCTGACCCCTAACCATGACCCCTGACCCCTAACAATGACCCCTGACCCCTGACCCCTGACCCCTAACCATCACCCCTGACCCCTGACACCTGACCCTTGACCCCTGAACCCTGACCCCTAACCATGACCCCTGACCATGACCCCTGACAGTGACTCTGACCCCTGACCGCTAACCATGACCCCTGACTCCTGACCCCTGACCCCTAACCCCTAACCATGACCCCTGACCCCTGACCCCTAACCATGACCCCTGACCCCTGACCCCTGACCCCTAACCCTGACCCCTGACCTTTGACCCCTCACCCTGCCCCCTGATCCCTAACCCTGACTCCTGACCCCTGACCACCGACCCCTGACTCTGACCCCTGACCCCTGACCCCTAACCATGGCCCCATTCCCTTGACCCCTGACCCCTGACTCCTGACCCCTGACACCTGACCTTTGACCCCTGACCCTGACCCCCGACCCTTGACCCCTGACCTCCTGACCCCTGACCCCTGACTCTGACCCCTGACCCCTAACCATGACCCCTGACCCTGACCCCTGACCATGAACCTGACCCCCTGACTCCTGACCTCCTGACCCCTGATCCCCTGACCCCTGACCCTTGACCCCAGACTCCTGATCCCTGACTCTGACCCCTGACCCCTGACCCCTAACCATGACCCCTGACCATGACCCCTGACAGTGACTCTGACCCCTGACCGCTAACCATTACCCCTGACTCCTGACCCCTGACCACAGACCCCTGACTCTGACCCCTGACCCCTGACTCCTGACCCCTGATCCCTAACCCTGACCCCTGACCCCCTGATCCCTGACCCCTGACCCCAGACCCCTGACTCTATCCCTGAACCCTGACCCTTGAACCCTGACCCCTAGCCATGACCCCTGACCCCCTGACCTCCTGACCCCTGACCCCTAACCATGACCCCTGACCCTGAGCCTGACCGCTGACCCCTAACCATGACCCCATTCCCTGACCCCTGACCCCTAACCACGACCCTGACCCTTGACCCCTGACCCCTGACCCCTATTAATGACCCCTGACCAATGACAATGACCCCTGACCGTTGACCCCTAACCATGACACCTGACCCCTGACCCCTGACCCCTGACCCCTGACCCCTGACCCCTGACTCTGACCCCCGACCACTCACCCCAGACAGCTGACCCCTGATCCCTGACCCTGACCCCAAACCAAGACCCTGACCCCTGACCCCTAACCATGACCCCTGACCCCTGACCCTGACCCCTGACCACTAACCATGACCCAATTCCCTGACCCCTGACCCCTAACCATTCCCTGACCCCTGACCCCTGACCCCTGACCCTGACCCCTGACCCCTAACCATGCCCCCTGACCCTGACCCCTAACCATGAACCTGACCCGCTGACTCCTCACCTCCTGACCCCTGATCCCCTGACCCCTGACCCTTGACCCCAGACCCCTGACCCCTAACCATGACCCCTAACCCCTGACCCCTAACCATGACCCCAGACCCTGACCCCTAACCATGACCCTGACCCCATACCCCCTGACCCCTGACCCCCTGACCCCTGACCCCTAACCATGACCCCTGAGCCTGAGCCTGACCGCTGACCCCTAACCATGACCCCATTCCCTGACCCCGACCCCTGACCCCTAACCACGACCCCATACCCCCTGACCCCTGACCCCCTGACCCCTGACCCCTAACCATGACCCCTAACCCTGACCCCTGACCACTGACCCCTGACCCCTGACTCTGACCCCTGACCCCTAACCCCTGACCTCTGACCACTCACCCCAGACCCCTGACCCTGACCCTGATCCCTGACCCCTAACCATGACCCTGACCCCTGACCCCTGACCCCTAACCATGACCCCTGATCCCCTGACCCCTGACCCCTGACCCCTAACCATGACCCCAGACCCTGACCCCTGACCCCAAACCATGACCCTGACCCCCTGACCCCTGACCCCTGACCCCTAACCATGACACCTGACCCTGACCCCTGACCCTGACCCCGACCCCTGACCATGACGCTGACCCTTGACCACTGACCCCTGACCCCTACTAATGACCCCTGACCATGACCCATGACCATGACCCCTGACTTTTGACCCCTGACCCCTGACCCTGACCCCTGATCCCTAAGCCTGACCCCTGACCCCCTGACCTTTGACCCCCTGACCCCTGACCCCTAACCCCATGACCCCTGACCCTGAGTCTGACCGCTGTCCCCTAACCATGACCCCATTCCCTGACCCTGACCCCTGACCCCTAACCATGACCCTGACCCCTGACCCCTGACCCCTGACCCCTGACCCCTGATCCCTGACCCCTGACCCCTGACCCCTGACCCCTGACTCCTGATCCCTGACTCTGACCCCTGACCGCTGACTCCTGATCCCTAACCCTGACCCCTAACCCCTGATGCCTGACCCCTGACCCCTGACCCCTGACCCCTAACCATCACCCCTGACCCCTGACACCTGACCCTTGACCCCTGAACCCTGACCCCTAACCATGACCCCTGACCATGACCCCTGACAGTGACTCTGACCCCTGACCGCTAACCATGACCCGTGACTCCTGACCCCTGACCCCTGACCCCTAACCATGACCCCTGACCCCTAACAATGACCCCTGACCCCTGACCCCTGACCCCTAACCATCACCCCTGACCCCTGACACCTGACCCTTGACCCCTGAACCCTGACCCCTAACCATGACCCCTGACCATGACCCCTGACAGTGACTCTGACCCCTGACCGCTAACCATGACCCCTGACTCCTGACCCCTGACCCCTAACCCCTAACCATGACCCCTGACCCCTGACCCCTAACCATGACCCCTGACCCCTGACCACTGACCCCTAACCCTGACCCCTGACCTTTGACCCCTCACCCTGCCCCCTGATCCCTAACCCTGACTCCTGACCCCTGACCACCGACCCCTGACCCCTGACCCCTGACCCCTAACCATGGCCCCATTCCCTTGACCCCTGACCCCTGACTCCTGACCCCTGACACCTGACCTTTGACCCCTGACCCTGACCCCCGACCCTTGACCCCTGACCTCCTGACCCCTGACCCCTGACTCTGACCCCTGACCCCTAACCATGACCCCTGACCCTGACCCCTGACCATGAACCTGACCCCCTGACTCCTGACCTCCTGACCCCTGATCCCCTGACCCCTGACCCTTGACCCCAGACCCCTGACCCCTAACCATGACCCCTAACCCCTGACCCCTAACCATGACCCCAGACCCTGACCCCTGACCGCTAACCATGACCCTGACCCCATACCCCCTGACCCCTGACCCCCTGACCCCTGACCCCTAACCATGACCCCTGAGCCTGAGCCTGACCGCTGACCCCTAACCATGACCCCATTCCCTGACCCCGACCCCTGACCCCTAACCACGACCCTGACCCTTGACCCCTGACCCCTGACCCCTATTAATGACCCCTGACCTATGACAATGACCCCTGACCTTTGACCCTTGACCCCTGACCCCTGACCCCTGACCCTTGACCCCAGACTCCTGATCCCTGACTCTGAACCCTGACCCCTGATCCCTGACTCTGACCCCTGACCCCTGACTCCTGATCCCTAACCCTAACCCCTAACCCCTGATGCCTGATGCCTGACCCCTGACCCCTGACCCCTAACCATCACCCCTGACCCCTGACACCTGACCCTTGACCCCTGACCCCTGACCCCTGACCCCTAACCATGACCCCTGGCCATGACCCCTGACAGTGACTCTGATCCCTGACCGCTAACCATGACCCCTGACTCCTGACCCCTGACCCCTGACCCCTAACCATGACCCCATTCTCTGACGCCTAACCATGACCCTGACCCCTGACCACTCACCCCAGACCATGACCCTTGACCCCTGACCCTTGACCCCTGACCCCTGACCCCTAACCATGACCCCTGACCTTTCACCCCTGACCCTGACCCTGACCCCCGACCCCTGACCCCTGATCCCTAACCCTGACCTCCTGACCCCCTGATCCCTGACCCCTGACCCCTAACCATGACCCCTGACCCCTAACAATGACCCCTGACCCCTGACCCCTGACCTTTGACCCCTGACCTTTGACCCCTGACCCTGCCCCCTAATCCCTAACCCTGACCCCTGACCCCTGACCCCTGACTCTGACCCCTGACCTTTAACCCCTGACCTCTGACCACTCACCCCAGACCCCTGACCCTTGACCCCTGACCCTTGACCCCTGACCCCTGACCCCTAACCATGACCCCTGACCTTTCACCCCTGACCCTGACCCTGACACCCGACCCCTGACCCCTGATCCCTAACCCTGACCTCCTGACCCCCTGATCCCTGACCCCTGACCCCTAACCATGACCCCTGACCCCTAACAATGACCACTCACCCCAGACCCCTGACCCTTGACCCCTGACCCTTGACCCCTGATCCCTGACCCCTAACCATGACCCCTGATCCCCTGACCCCTGACCCCTAACCATGACCCCAGACCCTGACCCCTGACCCCTAAACATGACCCTGACCCCCTGACCCCTGACCCCTGACCCCTAACCATGACACCTGACCCTGACCCCGACCCCTAACCATGACGCTGACCCTTGACCACTGACCCCTGACCCCTACTAATGACCCCTGACCATGACCCATGACCATGACCCCTGACCTTTGACCCCTGACCCCTGACCCTGACCCCTGATCCCTAAGCCTGACCCCTGACCCCTGACCCCTGACCCCTGACCCCTGACCCCTGACCCCTGACTCCTGACCCCTGACCCCTGACTCCTGATCCCTGACCCCTGACTCCTGATCCCTAACCCTGACTCCTAACCCCTGATGCCTGATGCCTGACCCCTGACCCCTGACCCCTAACCACCACCCCTGACCCCTGACACCTGACCCTTGACCCCTGAACCCTGACCCCTAACCATGACCCCTGACCATGACCCCTGACAGTGACTCTGACCCCTGACCGCTAACCATGACCCCTGACTCCTGACCCCTGACCCCTAACCCCTAACCATGACCCCTGACCCCTGACCCCTGACGCCTGACCCCTGACCCCCTGACCCTTGACCCCTGACCCTTGACCCCAGACTCCTGATCCCTGACTCTGACCCCTGACCCCTGATCCCTGACTCTGACCCCTGACCCCTGACTCCTGATCCCTAACCCTAACCCCTAACCCCTGATGCCTGATGCCTGACCCCTGACCCCTGACCCCTAACCATCACCCCTGACCCCTGACACCTGACCCTGACCCCTGACCCCTGACCCCTGACCCCTAACCATGACCCCTGACCATGACCCCTGACAGTGACTCTGATCCCTGACCGCTAACCATGACCCCTGACTCCTGACCCCTGACCCCTGACCCCTAACCATGACCCCATTCCCTGACGCCTAACCATGACCCTGACCCCTGACCACTCACCCCAGACCATGACCCTTGACCCCTGACCCTTGACCCCTGACCCCTGACCCCTAACCATGACCCCTGACCTTTGACCCCTAACCCTGACCCTGACCCCCGACCCCTGACCCCTGATCCCTAACCCTGACCCCTGACCCCCTGATCCCTGACCCCTGACCCCAGACCCCTGACTCTATCCCTGACCCCTGACCCTTGACCCCTGACCCCTAGCCATCACCCCTGACCCCCTGACCTCCTGACCCCTGACCCCTAACCATGACCCCTGACCCCTAACAATGACCCCTGACCCCTGACCCCTGACCTTTGACCCCTGACCTTTGACCCCTGACCTTTGACCCCTGACCCTGCCCCCTAATCCCTAACCCTGACCCCTGACCACTGACCCCTGACCCCTGACTCTGACCCCTGACCCCTAACCCCTGACCTCTGACCACTCACCCCAGACCCCTGACCCTGACCCTGATCCCTGACCCCTAACCATGACCCTGACCCCTGACCCCTGACCCCTAACCATGACCCCTGATCCCCTGACCCCTGACCCCTGACGCCTAACCATGACCCCAGACCCTGACCCCAGACCCCTAACCATGACCCTGACCCCCTGACCCCTGACCCCTGACCCCTAACCATGACACCTGACCCTGACCCCTGACCCTGACCCTGACCCCTGACCATGACGCTGACCCTTGACCACTGACCCCTGACCCCTACTAATGACCCCTGACCATGACCCATGACCATGACCCCTGACCTTTGACCCCTGACCCCTGACCCTGACCCCTGATCCCTAAGCCTGACCCCTGACCCCTGACCCCCTGACCTTTGACCCCCTGACCCCTGACCCCTAACCCCATGACCCCTGACCCTGAGCCTGACCGCTGACCCCTAACCATGACCCCATTCCCTGACCCTGACCCCTGACCCCTAACCATGACCCTGACCCCTGACCCCTGACCCCTGACCCCTGACCCCTGACCCTGACTCCTGATCCCTGACTCTGACCCCTGACCCCTGACTCCTGATCCCTAACCCTGACCCCTAACCCCTGATGCCTGATGCCTGACCCCTGACCCCTGACCCCTAACCATCACCCCTGACCCCTGACACCTGACCCTTGACCCCTGAACCCTGACCCCTAACCATGACCCCTGACCATGACCCCTGACAGTGACTCTGACCCCTGACCGCTAACCATGACCCCTGACTCCTGACCCCTGACCCCTGACCCCTAACCATGACCCCAGACCCCTAACAATGACCCCTGACCCCTGACCCCTGACCCCTAACCCTGACCCCTGACCTTTGACCCCTCACCCTGCCCCCTGATCCCTAACCCTGACTCCTGACCCCTGACCACCGACCCCTGACTCTGACCCCTGACCCCTGACCCCTAACCATGGCCCCATTCCCTTGACCCCTGACCCCTGACTCCTGACCCTGACACCTGACCCCTGACACCTGACCTTTGACCCCTGACCCCGACCCCTGACCCCTAACCATGACCCCAGACCCTGACCCCTGACCCCTAACCATGACCCTGACCCCATACCCCCTGACCCCTGACCCCCTGACCCCTGACCCCTAACCATGACCCCTGAGCCTGAGCCTGACCGCTGACCCCTAACCATGACCCCATTCCCTGACCCCGACCCCTGACCCCTAACCACGACCCTGACCCTTGACCCCTGACCCCTGACCCCTATTAATGACCCCTGACCTATGACAATGACCCCTGACCTTTGACCCCTGACCCCTGACCCCTGACCCTTGACCCCAGACTCCTGATCCCTGACTCTGACCCCTGACCCCTGATCCCTGACTCTGACCCCTGACCCCTGACTCCTGATCCCTAACCCTAACCCCTAACCCCTGATGCCTGACCCCTGACCCCTGACCCCTAACCATCACCCCTGACCCCTGACACCTGACCCTTGACCCCTGACCCCTGACCCCTGACCCCTGGCCATGACCCCTGACAGTGACTCTGATCCCTGACCGCTAACCATGACCCCTGACTCCTGACCCCTGACCCCTAACCATGACCACATTCCCTGATGCCTAACCATGACCCTTGACCCCTGACCCTTGACCCCTGACCCCTGACCCCTAACCATGACCCCTGACCTTTGACCCCTGACCCTGACCCTGACCCCCGACCCCTGACCCCTGATCCCTAACCCTGACCCCTGACCCCCTGATCCCTGACCCCTGACCCCAGACCCCTGACTCTATCCCTGACCCCTGACCCTTGACCCCTGACCCCTAGCCATGACCCCTGACCCCCTGACCTCCTGACCCCTGACCCCTAACCATGACCCCTGACCCCTAACAATGACCCCTGACCCCTGACCTTTGACCCCTGACCTTTGACCCCTGACCCTGCCCCCTAATCCCTAACCCTGACCCCTGACCACTGACCCCTGACCCCTGACTCTGACCCCTGACCCCTAACCCCTGACCTCTGACCACTCACCCCAGACCCCTGACCCTGACCCTGATCCCTGACCCCTAACCATGACCCTGACCCCTGACCCCTGACCCCTAACCATGACCCTGACCCCATACCTCCTTACCCCTGACCCCCTGACCCCTGACCCCTAACCATGACCCCTGAGCCTGAGCCTGACCGCTGACCCCTAACCATGACCCCATTCCCTGACCCCGACCCCTGACCCCTAACCACGACCCTGACCCTTGACCACTGACCCCTGACCCCTACTAATGACCCCTGACCATGACCCATGACCATGACCCCTGACCCCTGACCCCTGACCCCTGACCCTGACCCCTGATCCCTAAGCCTGACTCCTGACCTCCTGACCCCTGATCCCCTGACCCCTGACCCTTGACCCCAGACCCCTGACCCCTAACCATGACCCCTAACCCCTGACCCCTAACCATGACCCCAGACCCTGACCCCTGACCCCTAACCATGACCCTGACCCCATACCCCCTGACCCCTGACCCCCTGACCCCCTGACCCCTGACCCCTAACCATGACCCCTGAGCCTGAGCCTGACCGCTGACCCCTAACCATGACCCCATTCCCTGACCCCGACCCCTGACCCCTAACCACGACCCTGACCCTTGACCCCTGACCCCTGACCCCTATTAATGACCCCTGACCTATGACAATGACCCCTGACCTTTGACCCCTGACCCCTGACCCTTGACCCCAGACTCCTGATCCCTGACTCTGACCCCTGACCCCTGATCCCTGACTCTGACCCCTGACCCCTGACTCCTGATCCCTAACCCTAACCCCTAACCCCTGATGCCTGATGCCTGACCCCTGACCCCTGACCCCTAACCATCACCCCTGACCCCTGACACCTGACCCTTGACCCCTGACCCCTGACCCCTGACCCCTAACCATGACCCCATTCCCTGACGCCTAACCATGACCCTGACCCCTGACCACTCACCGCTAACCATGACCCTTGACCCCTGACCCTTGACCCCTGACCCCTGACCCCTAACCATGACCCCTGACCTTTGACCCCTGACCCTGACCCTGACCCCCGACCCCTGGCCCCTGACCCATAACAATGACCCCTGACCCCTGACCTTTGACCCCTGACCTTTGACCCCTGACCCTGCCCCCTAACCCCTAACCCTGACCCCTGACCACTGACCCCTGACCCCTGACTCTGACCCCTGACCCCTAACCCCTGACCTCTGACCACTCACCCCAGACCCCTGACCCTGACCCTGATCCCTGACCCCTAACCATGACCCTGACCCCTGACCCCTAACCATGACCCCTGACCCAGACCCTGACCCCTGACCCCTAACCATGACCCCTGATCCCCTGACCCCTGACCCCTGACCCCTAACCATGACCCCAGACCCTGACCCCTGACCCCTAACCATGACCCTGACCCCCTGACCCCTGACCCCTGACCCCTAACCATGACACCTGACCCTGACCCCTGACCCTGACCCCGACCCCTGACCATGACGCTGACCCTTGACCACTGACCCCTGACCCCTACTAATGACCCCTGACCATGACCCATGACCATGACCCCTGACCATGAACCTGACCCCCTGACTCCTGACCTCCTGACCCCTGATCCCCTGACCCCTGACCCTTGACCCCAGACCCCTGACCCCTAACCATGACCCCTAACCCCTGACCCCTAACCATGACCCCAGACCCTGACCCCTGACCCCTAACCATGACCCTGACCCCATACCCCCTGACCCCTGACCCCCTGACCCCCTGACCCCTGACCCCTAACCATGACCCCTGAGCCTGAGCCTGACCGCTGACCCCTAACCATGACCCCATTCCCTGACCCCGACCCCTGACCCCTAACCACGACCCTGACCCTTGACCCCTGACCCCTGACCCCTATTAATGACCCCTGACCTATGACAATGACCCCTGACCTTTGACCCCTGACCCCTGACCCTTGACCCCAGACTCCTGATCCCTGACTCTGACCCCTGACCCCTGATCCCTGACTCTGACCCCTGACCCCTGACTCCTGATCCCTAACCCTAACCCCTAACCCCTGATGCCTGATGCCTGACCCCTGACCCCTGACCCCTAACCATCACCCCTGACCCCTGACACCTGACCCTTGACCCCTGACCCCTGACCCCTGACCCCTAACCATGACCCCATTCCCTGACGCCTAACCATGACCCTGACCCCTGACCACTCACCGCTAACCATGACCCTTGACCCCTGACCCTTGACCCCTGACCCCTGACCCCTAACCATGACCCCTGACCTTTGACCCCTGACCCTGACCCTGACCCCCGACCCCTGGCCCCTGACCCATAACAATGACCCCTGACCCCTGACCTTTGACCCCTGACCTTTGACCCCTGACCCTGCCCCCTAACCCCTAACCCTGACCCCTGACCACTGACCCCTGACCCCTGACTCTGACCCCTGACCCCTAACCCCTGACCTCTGACCACTCACCCCAGACCCCTGACCCTGACCCTGATCCCTGACCCCTAACCATGACCCTGACCCCTGACCCCTAACCATGACCCCTGACCCAGACCCTGACCCCTGACCCCTAACCATGACCCCTGATCCCCTGACCCCTGACCCCTGACCCCTAACCATGACCCCAGACCCTGACCCCTGACCCCTAACCATGACCCTGACCCCCTGACCCCTGACCCCTGACCCCTAACCATGACACCTGACCCTGACCCCTGACCCTGACCCCGACCCCTGACCATGACGCTGACCCTTGACCACTGACCCCTGACCCCTACTAATGACCCCTGACCATGACCCATGACCATGACCCCTGACCATGAACCTGACCCCCTGACTCCTGACCTCCTGACCCCTGATCCCCTGACCCCTGACCCTTGACCCCAGACCCCTGACCCCTAACCATGACCCCTAACCCCTGACCCCTAACCATGACCCCAGACACTGACCCCTGACCCCTAACCATGACCCTGACCCCATACCCCCTGACCCCTGACCCCCTGACCCCCTGACCCCTGACCCCTAACCATGACCCCTGAGCCTGAGCCTGACCGCTGACCCCTAACCATGACCCCATTACCTGACCCCGACCCCTGACCCATAACCACGACCCTGACCCTTGACCACTGACCCCTGACCCCTACTAATGACCCCTGACCATGACCCATGACCATGACCCCTGACCCCTGACCCCTGACCCTGACCCCTGATCCCTAAGCCTGACCCCTGACCCCTGACCCCTGACCCCTGACCCCTGACCCCTGACCCTTGACCCCTGACCTCCTGACCCCTGACCCTGACCCCTGACCCCTAACCATGACCCCTGACCATGACCCCTGACCATGAACCTGACCCCCTGACTCCTGACCTCCTGACCCCTGATCCCCTGACCCCTGACCCTTGACCCCAGACCCCTGACCCCTAACCATGACCCCTAACCCCTGACCCCTAACCATGACCCCAGACCCTGACCCCTGACCCCTAACCATGACCCTGACCCCATACCCCCTGACCCCTGACCCCCTGACCCCTGACCCCTAACCATGACCCCTGACCCTGAGCCTGACCGCTGACCCCTAACCATGGCCCCATTCCCTTGACCCCTGACCCCTGACTCCTGACCCCTGACACCTGACCTTTGACCCCTGACCCTGACCCCCGACCCTTGACCCCTGACCTCCTGACCCCTGACCCCTGACTCTGACCCCTGACCCCTAACCATGACCCCTGACCCTGACCCCTGACCATGAACCTGACCCCCTGACTCCTGACCTCCTGACCCCTGATCCCCTGACCCCTGACCCTTGACCCCAGACTCCTGATCCCTGACTCTGACCCCTGACCCCTGACCCCTAACCATGACCCCTGACCATGACCCCTGACAGTGACTCTGACCCCTGACCGCTAACCATTACCCCTGACTCCTGACCCCTGACCACAGACCCCTGACTCTGACCCCTGACCCCTGACTCCTGACCCCTGATCCCTAACCCTGACCCCTGACCCCCTGATCCCTGACCCCTGACCCCAGACCCCTGACTCTATCCCTGAACCCTGACCCTTGAACCCTGACCCCTAGCCATGACCCCTGACCCCCTGACCTCCTGACCCCTGACCCCTAACCATGACCCCTGAGCCTGAGCCTGACCGCTGACCCCTAACCATGACCCCATTCCCTGACCCCGACCCCTGACCCCTAACCACGACCCTGACCCTTGACCCCTGACCCCTGACCCCTATTAATGACCCCTGACCAATGACAATGACCCCTGACCGTTGACCCCTAACCATGACACCTGACCCCTGACCCCTGACCCCTGACCCCTGACCCCTGACCCCTGACCCCTGATCCCTGACTCTGACCCCCGACCACTCACCCCAGACAGCTGACCCCTGATCCCTGACCCTGACCCCAAACCATGACCCTGACCCCTGACCCCTAACCATGACCCCTGACCCCTGACCCTGACCCCTGACCCCTAACCATCACCCCTGACCCCTGACACCTGACCCTTGACCCCTGACCCCTGACCCCTGACCCCTAACCATGACCCCTGGCCATGACCCCTGACAGTGACTCTGATCCCTGACCGCTAACCATGACCCCTGACTCCTGACCCCTGACCCCTGACCCCTAACCATGACCCCATTCTCTGACGCCTAACCATGACCCTGACCCCTGACCACTCACCCCAGACCATGACCCTTGACCCCTGACCCTTGACCCCTGACCCCTGACCCCTAACCATGACCCCTGACCTTTCACCCCTGACCCTGACCCTGACCCCCGACCCCTGACCCCTGATCCCTAACCCTGACCTCCTGACCCCCTGATCCCTGACCCCTGACCCCTAACCATGACCCCTGACCCCTAACAATGACCCCTGACCCCTGACCCCTGACCTTTGACCCCTGACCTTTGACCCCTGACCCTGCCCCCTAATCCCTAACCCTGACCCCTGACCCCTGACCCCTGACTCTGACCCCTGACCTTTAACCCCTGACCTCTGACCACTCACCCCAGACCCCTGACCCTTGACCCCTGACCCTTGACCCCTGACCCCTGACCCCTAACCATGACCCCTGACCTTTCACCCCTGACCCTGACCCTGACCCCCGACCCCTGACCCCTGATCCCTAACCCTGACCTCCTGACCCCCTGATCCCTGACCCCTGACCCCTAACCATGACCCCTGACCCCTAACAATGACCACTCACCCCAGACCCCTGACCCTTGACCCCTGACCCTTGACCCCTGATCCCTGACCCCTAACCATGACCCTGACCCCTGACCCCTAACCATGACCCCTGATCCCCTGACCCCTGACCCCTAACCATGACCCCAGACCCTGACCCCTGACCCCTAAACATGACCCCTGACCCCCTGACCCCTGACCCCTGACCCCTAACCATGACACCTGACCCTGACCCCGACCCCTGACCATGACGCTGACCCTTGACCACTGACCCCTGACCCCTACTAATGACCCCTGACCATGACCCATGACCATGACCCCTGACCTTTGACCCCTGACCCCTGACCCTGACCCCTGATCCCTAAGCCTGACCCCTGACCCCTGACCCCTGACCCCTGACCCCTGACCCCTGACCCCTGACTCCTGATCCCTGACCCCTGACTCCTGATCCCTAACCCTGACTCCTAACCCCTGATGCCTGATGCCTGACCCCTGACCCCTGACCCCTAACCACCACCCCTGACCCCTGACACCTGACCCTTGACCCCTGAACCCTGACCCCTAACCATGACCCCTGACCATGACCCCTGACAGTGACTCTGACCCCTGACCGCTAACCATGACCCCTGACTCCTGACCCCTGACCCCTAACCCCTAACCATGACCCCTGACCCCTGACCCCTAACAATGACCCCTGACCCCTGACCCCTGACCCCTAACCATGACCCCTGACCTTTAACCCCTCACCCTGCCCCCTGATCCCTAACCCTGACTCCTGACCCCTGACCACCGACCCCTGACTCTGACCCCTGACCCCTGACCCCTAACCATGGCCCCATTCCCTTGACCCCTGACCCCTGACTCCTGACCCTGACAGCTGACCCCTGACACCTGACCTTTGACCCCTGACCCTGACCCCTGATCTTTGACCCCTGACCCCGACCCCTGACCTCCTGACCCCTGACGCCTGACCCCTGACCCCCTGACCCTTGACCCCTGACCCTTGACCCCAGACTCCTGATCCCTGACTCTGACCCCTGACCCCTGATCCCTGACTCTGACCCCTGACCCCTGACTCCTGATCCCTAACCCTAACCCCTAACCCCTGATGCCTGATGCCTGACCCCTGACCCCTGACCCCTAACCATCACCCCTGACCCTGACCCCTGACCATGAACCTGACCCCCTGACTCCTGACCTCCTGACCCCTGATCCCCTGACCCCTGACCCTTGACCCCAGACCCCTGACCCCTAACCATGACCCCTAACCCCTGACCCCTAACCATGACCCCAGACCCTGACCCCTGACCGCTAACCATGACCCTGACCCCATACCCCCTGACCCCTGACCCCCTGACCCCTGACCCCTAACCATGACCCCTGAGCCTGAGCCTGACCGCTGACCCCTAACCATGACCCCATTCCCTGACCCCGACCCCTGACCCCTAACCACGACCCTGACCCTTGACCCCTGACCCCTGACCCCTATTAATGACCCCTGACCTATGACAATGACCCCTGACCTTTGACCCTTGACCCCTGACCCCTGACCCCTGACCCTTGACCCCAGACTCCTGATCCCTGACTCTGAACCCTGACCCCTGATCCCTGACTCTGACCCCTGACCCCTGACTCCTGATCCCTAACCCTAACCCCTAACCCCTGATGCCTGATGCCTGACCCCTGACCCCTGACCCCTAACCATCACCCCTGACCCCTGACACCTGACCCTTGACCCCTGACCCCTGACCCCTGACCCCTAACCATGACCCCTGGCCATGACCCCTGACAGTGACTCTGATCCCTGACCGCTAACCATGACCCCTGACTCCTGACCCCTGACCCCTGACCCCTAACCATGACCCCATTCTCTGACGCCTAACCATGACCCTGACCCCTGACCACTCACCCCAGACCATGACCCTTGACCCCTGACCCTTGACCCCTGACCCCTGACCCCTAACCATGACCCCTGACCTTTCACCCCTGACCCTGACCCTGACCCCCGACCCCTGACCCCTGATCCCTAACCCTGACCTCCTGACCCCCTGATCCCTGACCCCTGACCCCTAACCATGACCCCTGACCCCTAACAATGACCCCTGACCCCTGACCCCTGACCTTTGACCCCTGACCTTTGACCCCTGACCCTGCCCCCTAATCCCTAACCCTGACCCCTGACCCCTGACCCCTGACTCTGACCCCTGACCTTTAACCCCTGACCTCTGACCACTCACCCCAGACCCCTGACCCTTGACCCCTGACCCTTGACCCCTGACCCCTGACCCCTAACCATGACCCCTGACCTTTCACCCCTGACCCTGACCCTGACCCCCGACCCCTGACCCCTGATCCCTAACCCTGACCTCCTGACCCCCTGATCCCTGACCCCTGACCCCTAACCATGACCCCTGACCCCTAACAATGACCACTCACCCCAGACCCCTGACCCTTGACCCCTGACCCTTGACCCCTGATCCCTGACCCCTAACCATGACCCCTGATCCCCTGACCCCTGACCCCTAACCATGACCCCAGACCCTGACCCCTGACCCCTAAACATGACCCTGACCCCCTGACCCCTGACCCCTGACCCCTAACCATGACACCTGACCCTGACCCCGACCCCTAACCATGACGCTGACCCTTGACCACTGACCCCTGACCCCTACTAATGACCCCTGACCATGACCCATGACCATGACCCCTGACCTTTGACCCCTGACCCCTGACCCTGACCCCTGATCCCTAAGCCTGACCCCTGACCCCTGACCCCTGACCCCTGACCCCTGACCCCTGACTCCTGACCCCTGACCCCTGACTCCTGATCCCTGACCCCTGACTCCTGATCCCTAACCCTGACTCCTAACCCCTGATGCCTGATGCCTGACCCCTGACCCCTGACCCCTAACCACCACCCCTGACCCCTGACACCTGACCCTTGACCCCTGAACCCTGACCCCTAACCATGACCCCTGACCATGACCCCTGACAGTGACTCTGACCCCTGACCGCTAACCATGACCCCTGACTCCTGACCCCTGACCCCTAACCCCTAACCATGACCCCTGACCCCTGACCCCTGACGCCTGACCCCTGACCCCCTGACCCTTGACCCCTGACCCTTGACCCCAGACTCCTGATCCCTGACTCTGACCCCTGACCCCTGATCCCTGACTCTGACCCCTGACCCCTGACTCCTGATCCCTAACCCTAACCCCTAACCCCTGATGCCTGATGCCTGACCCCTGACCCCTGACCCCTAACCATCACCCCTGACCCCTGACACCTGACCCTGACCCCTGATCCCTGACCCCTGACCCCTAACCATGACCCCTGACCATGACCCCTGACAGTGACTCTGATCCCTGACCGCTAACCATGACCCCTGACTCCTGACCCCTGACCCCTGACCCCTAACCATGACCCCATTCCCTGACGCCTAACCATGACCCTGACCCCTGACCACTCACCCCAGACCATGACCCTTGACCCCTGACCCTTGACCCCTGACCCCTGACCCCTAACCATGACCCCTGACCTTTGACCCCTAACCCTGACCCTGACCCCCGACCCCTGACCCCTGATCCCTAACCCTGACCCCTGACCCCCTGATCCCTGACCCCTGACCCCAGACCCCTGACTCTATCCCTGACCCCTGACCCTTGACCCCTGACCCCTAGCCATCACCCCTGACCCCCTGACCTCCTGACCCCTGACCCCTAACCATGACCCCTGACCCCTAACAATGACCCCTGACCCCTGACCCCTGACCTTTGACCCCTGACCTTTGACCCCTGACCTTTGACCCCTGACCCTGCCCCCTAATCCCTAACCCTGACCCCTGACCACTGACCCCTGACCCCTGACTCTGACCCCTGACCCCTAACCCCTGACCTCTGACCACTCACCCCAGACCCCTGACCCTGACCCTGATCCCTGACCCCTAACCATGACCCTGACCCCTGACCCCTGACCCCTAACCATGACCCCTGATCCCCTGACCCCTGACCCCTGACGCCTAACCATGACCCCAGACCCTGACCCCAGACCCCTAACCATGACCCTGACCCCCTGACCCCTGACCCCTGACCCCTAACCATGACACCTGACCCTGACCCCTGACCCTGACCCTGACCCCTGACCATGACGCTGACCCTTGACCACTGACCCCTGACCCCTACTAATGACCCCTGACCATGACCCATGACCATGACCCCTGACCTTTGACCCCTGACCCCTGACCCTGACCCCTGATCCCTAAGCCTGACCCCTGACCCCTGACCCCCTGACCTTTGACCCCCTGACCCCTGACCCCTAACCCCATGACCCCTGACCCTGAGCCTGACCGCTGACCCCTAACCATGACCCCATTCCCTGACCCTGACCCCTGACCCCTAACCATGACCCTGACCCCTGACCCCTGACCCCTGACCCCTGACCCTGACTCCTGATCCCTGACTCTGACCCCTGACCCCTGACTCCTGATCCCTAACCCTGACCCCTAACCCCTGATGCCTGATGCCTGACCCCTGACCCCTGACCCCTAACCATCACCCCTGACCCCTGACACCTGACCCTTGACCCCTGAACCCTGACCCCTAACCATGACCCCTGACCATGACCCCTGACAGTGACTCTGACCCCTGACCGCTAACCATGACCCCTGACTCCTGACCCCTGACCCCTGACCCCTAACCATGACCCCAGACCCCTAACAATGACCCCTGACCCCTGACCCCTGACCCCTAACCCTGACCCCTGACCTTTGACCCCTCACCCTGCCCCCTGATCCCTAACCCTGACTCCTGACCCCTGACCACCGACCCCTGACTCTGACCCCTGACCCCTGACCCCTAACCATGGCCCCATTCCCTTGACCCCTGACCCCTGACTCCTGACCCTGACACCTGACCCCTGACACCTGACCTTTGACCCCTGACCCCGACCCCTGACCCCTAACCATGACCCCAGACCCTGACCCCTGACCCCTAACCATGACCCTGACCCCATACCCCCTGACCCCTGACCCCCTGACCCCTGACCCCTAACCATGACCCCTGAGCCTGAGCCTGACCGCTGACCCCTAACCATGACCCCATTCCCTGACCCCGACCCCTGACCCCTAACCACGACCCTGACCCTTGACCCCTGACCCCTGACCCCTATTAATGACCCCTGACCTATGACAATGACCCCTGACCTTTGACCCCTGACCCCTGACCCCTGACCCCTGACCCTTGACCCCAGACTCCTGATCCCTGACTCTGACCCCTGACCCCTGATCCCTGACTCTGACCCCTGACCCCTGACTCCTGATCCCTAACCCTAACCCCTAACCCCTGATGCCTGACCCCTGACCCCTGACCCCTAACCATCACCCCTGACCCCTGACACCTGACCCTTGACCCCTGACCCCTGACCCCTGACCCCTGGCCATGACCCCTGACAGTGACTCTGATCCCTGACCGCTAACCATGACCCCTGACTCCTGACCCCTGACCCCTAACCATGACCACATTCCCTGATGCCTAACCATGACCCTTGACCCCTGACCCTTGACCCCTGACCCCTGACCCCTAACCATGACCCCTGACCTTTGACCCCTGACCCTGACCCTGACCCCCGACCCCTGACCCCTGATCCCTAACCCTGACCCCTGACCCCCTGATCCCTGACCCCTGACCCCAGACCCCTGACTCTATCCCTGACCCCTGACCCTTGACCCCTGACCCCTAGCCATGACCCCTGACCCCCTGACCTCCTGACCCCTGACCCCTAACCATGACCCCTGACCCCTAACAATGACCCCTGACCCCTGACCTTTGACCCCTGACCTTTGACCCCTGACCCTGCCCCCTAATCCCTAACCCTGACCCCTGACCACTGACCCCTGACCCCTGACTCTGACCCCTGACCCCTAACCCCTGACCTCTGACCACTCACCCCAGACCCCTGACCCTGACCCTGATCCCTGACCCCTAACCATGACCCTGACCCCTGACCCCTGACCCCTAACCATGACCCTGACCCCATACCTCCTTACCCCTGACCCCCTGACCCCTGACCCCTAACCATGACCCCTGAGCCTGAGCCTGACCGCTGACCCCTAACCATGACCCCATTCCCTGACCCCGACCCCTGACCCCTAACCACGACCCTGACCCTTGACCACTGACCCCTGACCCCTACTAATGACCCCTGACCATGACCCATGACCATGACCCCTGACCCCTGACCCCTGACCCCTGACCCTGACCCCTGATCCCTAAGCCTGACTCCTGACCTCCTGACCCCTGATCCCCTGACCCCTGACCCTTGACCCCAGACCCCTGACCCCTAACCATGACCCCTAACCCCTGACCCCTAACCATGACCCCAGACCCTGACCCCTGACCCCTAACCATGACCCTGACCCCATACCCCCTGACCCCTGACCCCCTGACCCCCTGACCCCTGACCCCTAACCATGACCCCTGAGCCTGAGCCTGACCGCTGACCCCTAACCATGACCCCATTCCCTGACCCCGACCCCTGACCCCTAACCACGACCCTGACCCTTGACCCCTGACCCCTGACCCCTATTAATGACCCCTGACCTATGACAATGACCCCTGACCTTTGACCCCTGACCCCTGACCCTTGACCCCAGACTCCTGATCCCTGACTCTGACCCCTGACCCCTGATCCCTGACTCTGACCCCTGACCCCTGACTCCTGATCCCTAACCCTAACCCCTAACCCCTGATGCCTGATGCCTGACCCCTGACCCCTGACCCCTAACCATCACCCCTGACCCCTGACACCTGACCCTTGACCCCTGACCCCTGACCCCTGACCCCTAACCATGACCCCATTCCCTGACGCCTAACCATGACCCTGACCCCTGACCACTCACCGCTAACCATGACCCTTGACCCCTGACCCTTGACCCCTGACCCCTGACCCCTAACCATGACCCCTGACCTTTGACCCCTGACCCTGACCCTGACCCCCGACCCCTGGCCCCTGACCCATAACAATGACCCCTGACCCCTGACCTTTGACCCCTGACCTTTGACCCCTGACCCTGCCCCCTAACCCCTAACCCTGACCCCTGACCACTGACCCCTGACCCCTGACTCTGACCCCTGACCCCTAACCCCTGACCTCTGACCACTCACCCCAGACCCCTGACCCTGACCCTGATCCCTGACCCCTAACCATGACCCTGACCCCTGACCCCTAACCATGACCCCTGACCCAGACCCTGACCCCTGACCCCTAACCATGACCCCTGATCCCCTGACCCCTGACCCCTGACCCCTAACCATGACCCCAGACCCTGACCCCTGACCCCTAACCATGACCCTGACCCCCTGACCCCTGACCCCTGACCCCTAACCATGACACCTGACCCTGACCCCTGACCCTGACCCCGACCCCTGACCATGACGCTGACCCTTGACCACTGACCCCTGACCCCTACTAATGACCCCTGACCATGACCCATGACCATGACCCCTGACCATGAACCTGACCCCCTGACTCCTGACCTCCTGACCCCTGATCCCCTGACCCCTGACCCTTGACCCCAGACCCCTGACCCCTAACCATGACCCCTAACCCCTGACCCCTAACCATGACCCCAGACCCTGACCCCTGACCCCTAACCATGACCCTGACCCCATACCCCCTGACCCCTGACCCCCTGACCCCCTGACCCCTGACCCCTAACCATGACCCCTGAGCCTGAGCCTGACCGCTGACCCCTAACCATGACCCCATTACCTGACCCCGACCCCTGACCCATAACCACGACCCTGACCCTTGACCACTGACCCCTGACCCCTACTAATGACCCCTGACCATGACCCATGACCATGACCCCTGACCCCTGACCCCTGACCCTGACCCCTGATCCCTAAGCCTGACCCCTGACCCCTGACCCCTGACCCCTGACCCCTGACCCCTGACCCTTGACCCCTGACCTCCTGACCCCTGACCCTGACCCCTGACCCCTAACCATGACCCCTGACCATGACCCCTGACCATGAACCTGACCCCCTGACTCCTGACCTCCTGACCCCTGATCCCCTGACCCCTGACCCTTGACCCCAGACCCCTGACCCCTAACCATGACCCCTAACCCCTGACCCCTAACCATGACCCCAGACCCTGACCCCTGACCCCTAACCATGACCCTGACCCCATACCCCCTGACCCCTGACCCCCTGACCCCTGACCCCTAACCATGACCCCTGACCCTGAGCCTGACCGCTGACCCCTAACCATGGCCCCATTCCCTTGACCCCTGACCCCTGACTCCTGACCCCTGACACCTGACCTTTGACCCCTGACCCTGACCCCCGACCCTTGACCCCTGACCTCCTGACCCCTGACCCCTGACTCTGACCCCTGACCCCTAACCATGACCACTGACCCTGACCCCTGACCATGAACCTGACCCCCTGACTCCTGACCTCCTGACCCCTGATCCCCTGACCCCTGACCCTTGACCCCAGACTCCTGATCCCTGACTCTGACCCCTGACCCCTGACCCCTAACCATGACCCCTGACCATGACCCCTGACAGTGACTCTGACCCCTGACCGCTAACCATTACCCCTGACTCCTGACCCCTGACCACAGACCCCTGACTCTGACCCCTGACCCCTGACTCCTGACCCCTGATCCCTAACCCTGACCCCTGACCCCCTGATCCCTGACCCCTGACCCCAGACCCCTGACTCTATCCCTGAACCCTGACCCTTGAACCCTGACCCCTAGCCATGACCCCTGACCCCCTGACCTCCTGACCCCTGACCCCTAACCATGACCCCTGAGCCTGAGCCTGACCGCTGACCCCTAACCATGACCCCATTCCCTGACCCCGACCCCTGACCCCTAACCACGACCCTGACCCTTGACCCCTGACCCCTGACCCCTATTAATGACCCCTGACCAATGACAATGACCCCTGACCGTTGACCCCTAACCATGACACCTGACCCCTGACCCCTGACCCCTGACCCCTGACCCCTGACCCCTGACCCCTGATCCCTGACTCTGACCCCCGACCACTCACCCCAGACAGCTGACCCCTGATCCCTGACCCTGACCCCAAACCATGACCCTGACCCCTGACCCCTAACCATGACCCCTGACCCCTGACCCTGACCCCTGACCCCTAACCATCACCCCTGACCCCTGACACCTGACCCTTGACCCCTGACCCCTGACCCCTGACCCCTAACCATGACCCCTGGCCATGACCCCTGACAGTGACTCTGATCCCTGACCGCTAACCATGACCCCTGACTCCTGACCCCTGACCCCTGACCCCTAACCATGACCCCATTCTCTGACGCCTAACCATGACCCTGACCCCTGACCACTCACCCCAGACCATGACCCTTGACCCCTGACCCTTGACCCCTGACCCCTGACCCCTAACCATGACCCCTGACCTTTCACCCCTGACCCTGACCCTGACCCCCGACCCCTGACCCCTGATCCCTAACCCTGACCTCCTGACCCCCTGATCCCTGACCCCTGACCCCTAACCATGACCCCTGACCCCTAACAATGACCCCTGACCCCTGACCCCTGACCTTTGACCCCTGACCTTTGACCCCTGACCCTGCCCCCTAATCCCTAACCCTGACCCCTGACCCCTGACCCCTGACTCTGACCCCTGACCTTTAACCCCTGACCTCTGACCACTCACCCCAGACCCCTGACCCTTGACCCCTGACCCTTGACCCCTGACCCCTGACCCCTAACCATGACCCCTGACCTTTCACCCCTGACCCTGACCCTGACCCCCGACCCCTGACCCCTGATCCCTAACCCTGACCTCCTGACCCCCTGATCCCTGACCCCTGACCCCTAACCATGACCCCTGACCCCTAACAATGACCACTCACCCCAGACCCCTGACCCTTGACCCCTGACCCTTGACCCCTGATCCCTGACCCCTAACCATGACCCTGACCCCTGACCCCTAACCATGACCCCTGATCCCCTGACCCCTGACCCCTAACCATGACCCCAGACCCTGACCCCTGACCCCTAAACATGACCCCTGACCCCCTGACCCCTGACCCCTGACCCCTAACCATGACACCTGACCCTGACCCCGACCCCTGACCATGACGCTGACCCTTGACCACTGACCCCTGACCCCTACTAATGACCCCTGACCATGACCCATGACCATGACCCCTGACCTTTGACCCCTGACCCCTGACCCTGACCCCTGATCCCTAAGCCTGACCCCTGACCCCTGACCCCTGACCCCTGACCCCTGACCCCTGACCCCTGACTCCTGATCCCTGACCCCTGACTCCTGATCCCTAACCCTGACTCCTAACCCCTGATGCCTGATGCCTGACCCCTGACCCCTGACCCCTAACCACCACCCCTGACCCCTGACACCTGACCCTTGACCCCTGAACCCTGACCCCTAACCATGACCCCTGACCATGACCCCTGACAGTGACTCTGACCCCTGACCGCTAACCATGACCCCTGACTCCTGACCCCTGACCCCTAACCCCTAACCATGACCCCTGACCCCTGACCCCTAACAATCACCCCTGACCCCTGACCCCTGACCCCTAACCATGACCCCTGACCTTTAACCCCTCACCCTGCCCCCTGATCCCTAACCCTGACTCCTGACCCCTGACCACCGACCCCTGACTCTGACCCCTGACCCCTGACCCCTAACCATGGCCCCATTCCCTTGACCCCTGACCCCTGACTCCTGACCCTGACAGCTGACCCCTGACACCTGACCTTTGACCCCTGACCCTGACCCCTGATCTTTGACCCCTGACCCCGATTACTGACCCCTGACCTCCTGACCCCTGACGCCTGACCCCTGACCCCCTGACCCTTGACCCCTGACCCTTGACCCCAGACTCCTGATCCCTGACTCTGACCCCTGACCCCTGATCCCTGACTCTGACCCCTGACCCCTGACTCCTGATCCCTAACCCTAACCCCTAACCCCTGATGCCTGATGCCTGACCCCTGACCCCTGACCCCTAACCATCACCCCTGACCCCTGACACCTGACCCTTGACCCCTGACCCCTGACCCCTAACCATGACCCCTGACCATGACCCCTGACAGTGACTCTGATCCCTGACCGCTAACCATGACCCCTGACTCCTGACCCCTGACCCCTGACCCCTAACCATGACCCCATTCCCTGACGCCTAACCATGACCCTGACCCCTGACCACTCACCCCAGACCATGACCCTTGACCCCTGACCCTTGACCCCTGACCCCTGACCCCTAACCATGACCCCTGACCTTTGACCCCTAACCCTGACCCTGACCCCCGACCCCTGACCCCTGATCCCTAACCCTGACCCCGACCCCCTGATCCCTGACCCCTGACCCCAGACCCCTGACTCTATCCCTGACCCCTGACCCTTGACCCCTGACCCCTAGCCATCACCCCTGACCCCCTGACCTCCTGACCCCTGACCCCTAACCATGACCCCTGACCCCTAACAATGACCCCTGACCCCTGACCTTTGACCCCTGACCTTTGACCCCTGACCCTGCCCCCTAATCCCTAACCCTGACCCCTGACCACTGACCCCTGACCCCTGACTCTGACCCCTGACCCCTAACCCCTGACCTCTGACCACTCACCCCAGACCCCTGACCCTGACCCTGATCCCTGACCCCTAACCATGACCCTGACCCCTGACCCCTGACCCCTAACCATGACCCTGACCCCATACCTCCTTACCCCTGACCCCCTGACCCTGACCCCCTAACCATGACCCCTGAGCCTGAGCCTGACCGCTGACCCCTAACCATGACCCCATTCCCTGACCCCGACCCCTGACCCCTAACCACGACCCTGACCCTTGACCACTGACCCCTGACCCCTACTAATGACCCCTGACCATGACCCATGACCATGACCCATGACCCCTGACCCCTGACCCCTGACCCCTGACCCTGACCCCTGATCCCTAAGCCTGACCCCTGACGCCTGACCCCTGACCCCTGACCCCTGACCCTTGACCCCTGACCTCCTGACCCCTGACCCCTGACCCTGACCCCTGACCCCTAACCATGACCCCTGACCCTGACCCCTGACCATGAACCTGACCCCCTGACTCCTGACCTCCTGACCCCTGATCCCCTGACCCCTGACCCTTGACCCCAGACCCCTGACCCCTAACCATGACCCCTAACCCCTGACCCCTAACCATGACCCCAGACCCTGACCCCTGACCCCTAACCATGACCCTGACCCCATACCCCCTGACCCCTGACCCCCTGACCCCCTGACCCCTGACCCCTAACCATGACCCCTGAGCCTGAGCCTGACAGCTGACCCCTAACCATGACCCCATTCCCTGACCCCGACCCCTGACCCCTAACCACGACCCTGACCCTTGACCCCTGACCCCTGACCCCTATTAATGACCCCTGACCTATGACAATGACCCCTGACCTTTGACCCCTGACCCCTGACCCTTGACCCCAGACTCCTGATCCCTGACTCTGACCCCTGACCCCTGATCCCTGACTCTGACCCCTGACCCCTGACTCCTGATCCCTAACCCTAACCCCTAACCCCTGATGCCTGATGCCTGACCCCTGACCCCTGACCCCTAACCATCACCCCTGACCCCTGACACCTGACCCTTGACCCCTGACCCCTGACCCCTGACCCCTAACCATGACCCCATTCCCTGACGCCTAACCATGACCCTGACCCCTGACCACTCACCGCTAACCATGACCCTTGACCCCTGACCCTTGACCCCTGACCCCTGACCCCTAACCATGACCCCTGACCTTTGACCCCTGACCCTGACCCTGACCCCCGACCCCTGACCCCTGACCCCTAACAATGACCCCTGACCCCTGACCTTTGACCCCTGACCTTTGACCCCTGACCCTGCCCCCTAATCCCTAACCCTGACCCCTGACCACTGACCCCTGACCCCTGACTCTGACCCCTGACCCCTAACCCCTGACCTCTGACCACTCACCCCAGACCCCTGACCCTGACCCTGATCCCTGACCCCTAACCATGACCCTGACCCCTGACCCCTAACCATGACCCCTGATCCCCTGACCCCTGACCCCTGACCCCTAACCATGACCCCAGACCCTGACCCCTGACCCCTAACCATGACCCTGACCCCCTGACCCCTGACCCCTGACCCCTAACCATGACACCTGACCCTGACCCCTGACCCTGACCCCGACCCCTGACCATGATGCTGACCCTTGACCACTGACCCCTGACCCCTACTAATGACCCCTGACCATGACCCATGACCATGACCCCTGACCATGAACCTGACCCCCTGACTCCTGACCTCCTGACCCCTGATCCCCTGACCCCTGACCCTTGACCCCAGACCCCTGACCCCTAACCATGACCCCTAACCCCTGACCCCTAACCATGACCCCAGACACTGACCCCTGACCCCTAACCATGACCCTGACCCCATACCCCCTGACCCCTGACCCCCTGACCCCCTGACCCCTGACCCCTAACCATGACCCCTGAGCCTGAGCCTGACCGCTGACCCCTAACCATGACCCCATTACCTGACCCCGACCCCTGACCCCTAACCACGACCCTGACCCTTGACCACTGACCCCTGACCCCTACTAATGACCCCTGACCATGACCCATGACCATGACCCCTGACCCCTGACCCCTGACCCTGACCCCTGATCCCTAAGCCTGACCCCTGACCCCTGACCCCTGACCCCTGACCCCTGACCCTTGACCCCTGACCTCCTGACCCCTGACCCCTGACCCTGACCCCTGACCCCTAACCATGACCCCTGACCCTGACCCCTGACCATGAACCTGACCCCCTGACTCCTGACCTCCTGACCCCTGATCCCCTGACCCCTGACCCTTGACCCCAGACCCCTGACCCCTAACCATGACCCCTAACCCCTGACCCCTAACCATGACCCCAGACCCTGACCCCTGACCCCTAACCATGACCCTGACCCCATACCCCCTGACCCCTGACCCCCTGACCCCTGACCCCTAACCATGACCCCTGACCCTGAGCCTGACCGCTGACCCCTAACCATGGCCCCATTCCCTTGACCCCTGACCCCTGACTCCTGACCCCTGACACCTGACCTTTGACCCCTGACCCTGACCCCCGACCCTTGACCCCTGACCTCCTGACCCCTGACCCCTGACTCTGACCCCTGACCCCTAACCATGACCCCTGACCCTGACCCCTGACCATGAACCTGACCCCTGACTCCTGACCTCCTGACCCCTGATCCCCTGACCCCTGACCCTTGACCCCAGACCCCTGACCCCTAACCATGACCCCTAACCCCTGACCCCTAACCATGACCCCAGACCCTGACCCCTGACCCCTAACCATGACCCTGACCCCATACCCCCTGACCCCTGACCCCCTGACCCCTGACCCCTAACCATGACCCCTGAGCCTGAGCCTGACCGCTGACCCCTAACCATGACCCCATTCCCTGACCCCGACCCCTGACCCCTAACCACGACCCTGACCCTTGACCCCTGACCCCTGACCCCTATTAATGACCCCTGACCTATGACAATGACCCCTGACCTTTGACCCTTGACCCCTGACCCCTGATCCCTGACCCTTGACCCCAGACTCCTGATCCCTGACTCTGACCCCTGACCCCTGACCCCTAACCATGACCCCTGACCATGACCCCTGACAGTGACTCTTACCCCTGACCGCTAACCATTACCCCTGACTCCTGACCCCTGACCACAGACCCCTGACTCTGACCCCTGACCCCTGACTCCTGACCCCTGATCCCTAACCCTGACCCCTGACCCCCTGATCCCTGACCCCTGACCCCAGACCCCTGACTCTATCCCTGAACCCTGACCCTTGAACCCTGACCCCTAGCCATGACCCCTGACCCCCTGACCTCCTGACCCCTGACCCCTAACCATGACCCCTGACCCTGAGCCTGACCGCTGACCCCTAACCATGACCCCATTCCCTGACCCCTGACCCCTAACCACGACCCTGACCCTTGACCCCTGACCCCTGACCCCTATTAATGACCCCTGACCAATGACAATGACCCCTGACCGTTGACCCCTAACCATGACACCTGACCCCTGACCCCTGACCCCTGACCCCTGACCCCTGACCCCTGACCCCTGATCCCTGACTCTGACCCCCGACCACTCACCCCAGACAGCTGACCCCTGATCCCTGACCCTGACCCCAAACCATGACCCTGACCCCTGACCCCTAACCATGACCCCTGACCCCTGACCCTGACCCCTGACCACTAACCATGACCCAATTCCCTGACCCCTGACCCCTAACCATTCCCTGACCCCTGACCCCTGACCCCTGACCCTGACCCCTGACCCCTAACCATGACCCCTGACCCTGACCCCTAACCATGAACCTGACCCGCTGACTCCTGACCTCCTGACCCCTGATCCCCTGACCCCTGACCCTTGACCCCAGACCCCTGACCCCTAACCATGACCCCTAACCCCTGACCCCTAACCATGACCCCAGACCCTGACCCCTAACCATGACCCTGACCCCATACCCCCTGACCCCTGACCCCCTGACCCCTGACCCCTAACCATGACCCCTGAGCCTGAGCCTGACCGCTGACCCCTAACCATGACCCCATTCCCTGACCCCGACCCCTGACCCCTAACCACGACCCCATACCCCCTGACCCCTGACCCCCTGACCCCTGACCCCTAACCATGACCCCTAACCCTGACCCCTGACCACTGACCCCTGACCCCTGACTCTGACCCCTGACCCCTAACCATGACCCCTGACCCTGACCCCTGACCATGAACCTGACCCCTGACTCCTGACCTCCTGACCCCTGATCCCCTGACCCCTGACCCTTGACCCCAGACCCCTGACCCCTAACCATGACCCCTAACCCCTGACCCCTAACCATGACCCCAGACCCTGACCCCTGACCCCTAACCATGACCCTGACCCCATACCCCCTGACCCCTGACCCCCTGACCCCTGACCCCTAACCATGACCCCTGAGCCTGAGCCTGACCGCTGACCCCTAACCATGACCCCATTCCCTGACCCCGACCCCTGACCCCTAACCACGACCCTGACCCTTGACCCCTGACCCCTGACCCCTATTAATGACCCCTGACCTATGACAATGACCCCTGACCTTTGACCCTTGACCCCTGACCCCTGATCCCTGACCCTTGACCCCAGACTCCTGATCCCTGACTCTGACCCCTGACCCCTGACCCCTAACCATGACCCCTGACCATGACCCCTGACAGTGACTCTTACCCCTGACCGCTAACCATTACCCCTGACTCCTGACCCCTGACCACAGACCCCTGACTCTGACCCCTGACCCCTGACTCCTGACCCCTGATCCCTAACCCTGACCCCTGACCCCCTGATCCCTGACCCCTGACCCCAGACCCCTGACTCTATCCCTGAACCCTGACCCTTGAACCCTGACCCCTAGCCATGACCCCTGACCCCCTGACCTCCTGACCCCTGACCCCTAACCATGACCCCTGACCCTGAGCCTGACCGCTGACCCCTAACCATGACCCCATTCCCTGACCCCTGACCCCTAACCACGACCCTGACCCTTGACCCCTGACCCCTGACCCCTATTAATGACCCCTGACCAATGACAATGACCCCTGACCGTTGACCCCTAACCATGACACCTGACCCCTGACCCCTGACCCCTGACCCCTGACCCCTGACCCCTGACCCCTGATCCCTGACTCTGACCCCCGACCACTCACCCCAGACAGCTGACCCCTGATCCCTGACCCTGACCCCAAACCATGACCCTGACCCCTGACCCCTAACCATGACCCCTGACCCCTGACCCTGACCCCTGACCACTAACCATGACCCAATTCCCTGACCCCTGACCCCTAACCATTCCCTGACCCCTGACCCCTGACCCCTGACCCTGACCCCTGACCCCTAACCATGACCCCTGACCCTGACCCCTAACCATGAACCTGACCCGCTGACTCCTGACCTCCTGACCCCTGATCCCCTGACCCCTGACCCTTGACCCCAGACCCCTGACCCCTAACCATGACCCCTAACCCCTGACCCCTAACCATGACCCCAGACCCTGACCCCTAACCATGACCCTGACCCCATACCCCCTGACCCCTGACCCCCTGACCCCTGACCCCTAACCATGACCCCTGAGCCTGAGCCTGACCGCTGACCCCTAACCATGACCCCATTCCCTGACCCCGACCCCTGACCCCTAACCACGACCCCATACCCCCTGACCCCTGACCCCCTGACCCCTGACCCCTAACCATGACCCCTAACCCTGACCCCTGACCACTGACCCCTGACCCCTGACTCTGACCCCTGACCCCTGACCCCTGACCTCTGACCACTCACCCCAGACCCCTGACCCTGACCCTGATCCCTGACCCCTAACCATGACCCTGACCCCTGACTCCTGACCCCTAACCATGACCCCTGATCCCCTGACCCCTGACCCCTGACCCCTAACCATGACCCCAGACCCTGACCCCTGACCCCAAACCATGACCCTGACCCCCTGACCCCTGACCCCTGACCCCTAACCATGACACCTGACCCTGACCCCTGACCCTGACCCCGACCCCTGACCATGACGCTGACCCTTGACCACTGACCCCTGACCCCTACTAATGACCCCTGACCATGACCCATGACCATGACCCCTGACCTTTGACCCCTGACCCCTGACCCTGACCCCTGATCCCTAAGCCTGACCCCTGACCCCCTGACCTTTGACCCCCTGACCCCTGACCCCTAACCCCATGACCCCTGACCCTGAGCCTGACCGCTGTCCCCTAACCATGACCCCATTCCCTGACCCTGACCCCTGACCCCTAACCATGACCCTGACCCCTGACCCCTGACCCCTGACCATCACCCCTGATCCCTGACCCCTGACCCCTGACCCCTGACCCCTGACTCCTGATCCCTGACTCTGACCCCTGACCGCTGACTCCTGATCCCTAACCCTGACCCCTAACCCCTGATGCCTGATGCCTGACCCCTGACCCCTGACCCCTAACCATCACCCCTGACCCCTGACACCTGACCCTTGACCCCTGAACCCTGACCCCTAACCATGACCCCTGACCATGACCCCTGACAGTGACTCTGACCCCTGACCGCTAACCATGACCCCTGACTCCTGACCCCTGACCCCTAACCCCTAACCATGACCCCTGACCCCTGACCCCTAACCATGACCCCTGACCCCTGACCCCTGACCCCTAACCCTGACCCCTGACCTTTGACCCCTCACCCTGCCCCCTGATCCCTAACCCTGACTCCTGACCCCTGACCACCGACCCCTGACCCCTGACCCCTGACCCCTGACCCCTAACCATGGCCCCATTCCCTTGACCCCTGACCCCTGACTCCTGACCCCTGACACCTGACCTTTGACCCCTGACCCTGACCCCCGACCCTTGACCCCTGACCTCCTGACCCCTGACCCCTGACTCTGACCCCTGACCCCTAACCATGACCCCTGACCCTGACCCCTGACCATGAACCTGACCCCCTGACTCCTGACCTCCTGACCCCTGATCCCCTGACCCCTGACCCTTGACCCCAGACCCCTGACCCCTAACCATGACCCCTAACCCCTGACCCCTAACCATGACCCCAGACCCTGACCCCTGACCCCTAACCATGACCCTGACCCCATACCCCCTGACCCCTGACCCCCTGACCCCTGACCCCTAACCATGACCCCTGAGCCTGAGCCTGACCGCTGACCCCTAACCATGACCCCATTCCCTGACCCCGACCCCTGACCCCTAACCACGACCCTGACCCTTGACCCCTGACCCCTGACCCCTATTAATGACCCCTGACCTATGACAATGACCCCTGACCTTTGACCCTTGACCCCTGACCCCTGACCCCTGACCCTTGACCCCAGACTCCTGATCCCTGACTCTGAACCCTGACCCCTGATCCCTGACTCTGACCCCTGACCCCTGACTCCTGATCCCTAACCCTAACCCCTAACCCCTGATGCCTGATGCCTGACCCCTGACCCCTGACCCCTAACCATCACCCCTGACCCCTGACACCTGACCCTTGACCCCTGACCCCTGACCCCTGACCCCTAACCATGACCCCTGGCCATGACCCCTGACAGTGACTCTGATCCCTGACCGCTAACCATGACCCCTGACTCCTGACCCCTGACCCCTGACCCCTAACCATGACCCCATTCTCTGACGCCTAACCATGACCCTGACCCCTGACCACTCACCCCAGACCATGACCCTTGACCCCTGACCCTTGACCCCTGACCCCTGACCCCTAACCATGACCCCTGACCTTTCACCCCTGACCCTGACCCTGACCCCCGACCCCTGACCCCTGATCCCTAACCCTGACCTCCTGACCCCCTGATCCCTGACCCCTGACCCCTAACCATGACCCCTGACCCCTAACAATGACCACTCACCCCAGACCCCTGACCCTTGACCCCTGACCCTTGACCCCTGATCCCTGACCCCTAACCATGACCCTGACCCCTGACCCCTAACCATGACCCCTGATCCCCTGACCCCTGACCCCTAACCATGACCCCAGACCCTGACCCCTGACCCCTAAACATGACCCTGACCCCCTGACCCCTGACCCCTGACCCCTAACCATGACACCTGACCCTGACCCCGACCCCTGACCATGACGCTGACCCTTGACCACTGACCCCTGACCCCTACTAATGACCCCTGACCATGACCCATGACCATGACCCCTGACCTTTGACCCCTGACCCCTGACCCTGACCCCTGATCCCTAAGCCTGACCCCTGACCCCTGACCCCTGACCCCTGACCCCTGACCCCTGACCCCTGACCCCTGACCCCTGACTCCTGATCCCTGACCCCTGACTCCTGATCCCTAACCCTAACCCCTAACCCCTGATGCCTGATGCCTGACCCCTGACCCCTGACCCCTAACCACCACCCCTGACCCCTGACACCTGACCCTTGACCCCTGAACCCTGACCCCTAACCATGACCCCTGACCATGACCCCTAACAGTGACTCTGACCCCTGACCGCTAACCATGACCCCTGACTCCTGACCCCTGACCCCTAACCCCTAACCATGACCCCTGACCCCTGACCCCTAACAATCACCCCTGACCCCTGACCCCTGACCCCTAACCATGACCCCTGACCTTTAACCCCTCACCCTGCCCCCTGATCCCTAACCCTGACTCCTGACCCCTGACCACCGACCCCTGACTCTGACCCCTGACCCCTGACCCCTAACCATGGCCCCATTCCCTTGACCCCTGACCCCTGACTCCTGACCCTGACAGCTGACCCCTGACACCTGACCTTTGACCCCTGACCCTGACCCCTGATCTTTGACCCCTGACCCCGACCCCTGACCTCCTGACCCCTGACGCCTGACCCCTGACCCCCTGACCCTTGACCCCTGACCCTTGACCCCAGACTCCTGATCCCTGACTCTGACCCCTGACCCCTGATCCCTGACTCTGACCCCTGACCCCTGACTCCTGATCCCTAACCCTAACCCCTAACCCCTGATGCCTGATGCCTGACCCCTGACCCCTGACCCCTAACCATCACCCCTGACCCCTGACACCTGACCCTTGACCCCTGACCCCTGACCCCTAACCATGACCCCTGACCATGACCCCTGACAGTGACTCTGATCCCTGACCGCTAACCATGACCCCTGACTCCTGACCCCTACCCCTGACCCCTAACCATGACCCCATTCCCTGACGCCTAACCATGACCCTGACCCCTGACCACTCACCCCAGACCATGACCCTTGACCCCTGACCCTTGACCCCTGACCCCTGACCCCTAACCATGACCCCTGACCTTTGACCCCTAACCCTGACCCTGACCCCCGACCCCTGACCCCTGATCCCTAACCCTGACCCCTGACCCCCTGATCCCTGAACCCTGACCTCAGACCCCTGACCCCTAACCATGACCCCTGACCCCTAACAATGACCCCTGACCCCTGACCTTTGACCCCTGACCTTTGCCCCCTGACCTTTGACCCCTGACCCTGCCCCCTAATCCCTAACCCTGACCCCTGACCACTGACCCCTGACCCCTGACTCTGACCCCTGACCCCTAACCCCTGACCTCTGACCACTCACCCCAGACCCCTGACCCTGACCCTGATCCCTGACCCCTAACCATGACCCTGACCCCTGACCCCTGACCCCTAACCATGACCCCTGATCCCCTGACCCCTGACCCCTGACGCCTAACCATGACCCCAGACCCTGACCCCAGACCCCTAACCATGACCCTGACCCCCTGACCCCTGACCCCTGACCCCTAACCATGACACCTGACCCTGACCCCTGACCCTGACCCTGACCCCTGACCATGACGCTGACCCTTGACCACTGACCCCTGACCCCTACTAATGACCCCTGACCATGACCCATGACCATGACCCCTGACCTTTGACCCCTGACCCCTGACCCTGACCCCTGATCCCTAGGCCTGACCCCTGACCCCTGACCCCCTGACCTTTGACCCCCTGACCCCTGACCCCTAACCCCATGACCCCTGACCCTGAGCCTGACCGCTGACCCCTAACCATGACCCCATTCCCTGACCCTGACCCCTGACCCCTAACCATGACCCTGACCCCTGACCCCTGACCCCTGACCCCTGACCCCTGACCCCTGACCCCTGACCCCTGACCCCTGACCCTGACTCCTGATCCCTGACTCTGACCCCTGACCCCTGACTCCTGATCCCTAACCCTGACCCCTAACCCCTGATGCCTGATGCCTGACCCCTGACCCCTGACCCCTAACCATCACCCCTGACCCCTGACACCTGACCCTTGACCCCTGAACCCTGACCCCTAACCATGACCCCTGACCATGACCCCTGACAGTGACTCTGACCCCTGACCGCTAACCATGACCCCTGACTCCTGACCCCTGACCCCTGACCCCTAACCATGACCCCAGACCCCTAACAATGACCCCTGACCCCTGACCCCTGACCCCTAACCCTGACCCCTGACCTTTGACCCCTCACCCTGCCCCCTGATCCCTAACCCTGACTCCTGACCCCTGACCACCGACCCCTGACTCTGACCCCTGACCCCTGACCCCTAACCATGGCCCCATTCCCTTGACCCCTGACCCCTGACTCCTGACCCTGACACCTGACCCCTGACACCTGACCTTTGACCCCTGACCCTGACCCCTGATCTTTGACCCCTGACCCCGACCCCTGACCCCTAACCATGACCCTGACCCCATACCCCCTGACCCCTGACCCCCTGACCCCTGACCCCTAACCATGACCCCTAACCCCTGACCCCTAACCATGACCCCAGACCCTGACCCCTGACCCCTAACCATGACCCTGACCCCATACCCCCTGACCCCTGACCCCCTGACCCCTGACCCCTAACCATGACCCCTGAGCCTGAGCCTGACCGCTGACCCCTAACCATGACCCCATTCCCTGACCCCGACCCCTGACCCCTAACCACGACCCTGACCCTTGACCCCTGACCCCTGACCCCTATTAATGACCCCTGACCTATGACAATGACCCCTGACCTTTGACCCCTGACCCCTGACCCCTGACCCCTGACCCTTGACCCCAGACTCCTGATCCCTGACTCTGACCCCTGACCCCTGATCCCTGACTCTGACCCCTGACCCCTGACTCCTGATCCCTAACCCTAACCCCTAACCCCTGATGCCTGACCCCTGACCCCTGACCCCTGACCCCTAACCATCACCCCTGACCCCTGACACCTGACCCTTGACCCCTGACCCCTGACCCCTGACCCCTGGCCATGACCCCTGACAGTGACTCTGATCCCTGACCGCTAACCATGACCCCTGACTCCTGACCCCTGACCCCTAACCATGACCCCATTCCCTGATGCCTAACCATGACCCTGACCCCTGACCACTCACCCCAGACCATGACCCTTGACCCCTGACCCTTGACCCCTGACCCCTGACCCCTAACCATGACCCCTGACCTTTGACCCCTGACCCTGACCCCCGACCCCTGACCCCTGATCCCTAACCCTGACCCCTGACCCCCTGATCCCTGACCCCTGACCCCAGACCCCTGACTCTATCCCTGACCCCTGACCCTTGACCCCTGACCCCTAGCCATGACCCCTGACCCCCTGACCTCCTGACCCCTGACCCCTAACCATGACCCCTGACCCCTAACAATGACCCCTGACCCCTGACCTTTGACCCCTGACCTTTGACCCCTGACCCTGCCCCCTAATCCCTAACCCTGACCCCTGACCACTGACCCCTGACCCCTGACTCTGACCCCTGACCCCTAACCCCTGACCTCTGACCACTCACCCCAGACCCCTGACCCTGACCCTGATCCCTGACCCCTAACCATGACCCTGACCCCTGACCCCTGACCCCTAACCATGACCCTGACCCCATACCTCCTTACCCCTGACCCCCTGACCCCTGACCCCTAACCATGACCCCTGAGCCTGAGCCTGACCGCTGACCCCTAACCATGACCCCATTCCCTGACCCCGACCCCTGACCCCTAACCACGACCCTGACCCTTGACCACTGACCCCTGACCCCTACTAATGACCCCTGACCATGACCCATGACCATGACCCCTGACCCCTGACCCCTGACCCCTGACCCTGACCCCTGATCCCTAAGCCTGACCCCTGACGCCTGACCCCTGACCCCTGACCCCTGACCCTTGACCCCTGACCTCCTGACCCCTGACCCCTGACCCTGACCCCTGACCCCTAACCATGACCCCTGACCCTGACCCCTGACCATGAACCTGACCCGCTGACTCCTGACCTCCTGACCCCTGATCCCCTGACCCCTGACCCTTGACCCCAGACCCCTGACCCCTAACCATGACCCCTAACCCCTGACCCCTAACCATGACCCCAGACCCTGACCCCTAACCATGACCCTGACCCCATACCCCCTGACCCCTGACCCCCTGACCCCTGACCCCTAACCATGACCCCTGAGCCTGAGCCTGACCGCTGACCCCTAACCATGACCCCATTCCCTGACCCCGACCCCTGACCCCTAACCACGACCCCATACCCCCTGACCCCTGACCCCCTGACCCCTGACCCCTAACCATGACCCCTAACCCTGACCCCTGACCACTGACCCCTGACCCCTGACTCTGACCCCTGACCCCTAACCCCTGACCTCTGACCACTCACCCCAGACCCCTGACCCTGACCCTGATCCCTGACCCCTAACCATGACCCTGACCCCTGACTCCTGACCCCTAACCATGACCCCTGATCCCCTGACCCCTGACCCCTGACCCCTAACCATGACCCCAGACCCTGACCCCTGACCCCAAACCATGACCCTGACCCCCTGACCCCTGACCCCTGACCCCTAACCATGACACCTGACCCTGACCCCTGACCCTGACCCCGACCCCTGACCATGACGCTGACCCTTGACCACTGACCCCTGACCCCTACTAATGACCCCTGACCATGACCCATGACCATGACCCCTGACCTTTGACCCCTGACCCCTGACCCTGACCCCTGATCCCTAAGCCTGACCCCTGACCCCCTGACCTTTGACCCCCTGACCCCTGACCCCTAACCCCATGACCCCTGACCCTGAGCCTGACCGCTGTCCCCTAACCATGACCCCATTCCCTGACCCTGACCCCTGACCCCTAACCATGACCCTGACCCCTGACCCCTGACCCCTGACCATCACCCCTGATCCCTGACCCCTGACCCCTGACCCCTGACCCCTGACTCCTGATCCCTGACTCTGACCCCTGACCGCTGACTCCTGATCCCTAACCCTGACCCCTAACCCCTGATGCCTGATGCCTGACCCCTGACCCCTGACCCCTAACCATCACCCCTGACCCCTGACACCTGACCCTTGACCCCTGAACCCTGACCCCTAACCATGACCCCTGACCATGACCCCTGACAGTGACTCTGACCCCTGACCGCTAACCATGACCCCTGACTCCTGACCCCTGACCCCTAACCCCTAACCATGACCCCTGACCCCTGACCCCTAACCATGACCCCTGACCCCTGACCCCTGACCCCTAACCCTGACCCCTGACCTTTGACCCCTCACCCTGCCCCCTGATCCCTAACCCTGACTCCTGACCCCTGACCACCGACCCCTGACCCCTGACCCCTGACCCCTGACCCCTAACCATGGCCCCATTCCCTTGACCCCTGACCCCTGACTCCTGACCCCTGACACCTGACCTTTGACCCCTGACCCTGACCCCCGACCCTTGACCCCTGACCTCCTGACCCCTGACCCCTGACTCTGACCCCTGACCCCTAACCATGACCCCTGACCCTGACCCCTGACCATGAACCTGACCCCCTGACTCCTGACCTCCTGACCCCTGATCCCCTGACCCCTGACCCTTGACCCCAGACCCCTGACCCCTAACCATGACCCCTAACCCCTGACCCCTAACCATGACCCCAGACCCTGACCCCTGACCCCTAACCATGACCCTGACCCCATACCCCCTGACCCCTGACCCCCTGACCCCTGACCCCTAACCATGACCCCTGAGCCTGAGCCTGACCGCTGACCCCTAACCATGACCCCATTCCCTGACCCCGACCCCTGACCCCTAACCACTACCCTGACCCTTGACCCCTGACCCCTGACCCCTATTAATGACCCCTGACCTATGACAATGACCCCTGACCTTTGACCCTTGACCCCTGACCCCTGACCCCTGACCCTTGACCCCAGACTCCTGATCCCTGACTCTGAACCCTGACCCCTGATCCCTGACTCTGACCCCTGACCCCTGACTCCTGATCCCTAACCCTAACCCCTAACCCCTGATGCCTGATGCCTGACCCCTGACCCCTGACCCCTAACCATCACCCCTGACCCCTGACACCTGACCCTTGACCCCTGACCCCTGACCCCTGACCCCTAACCATGACCCCTGGCCATGACCCCTGACAGTGACTCTGATCCCTGACCGCTAACCATGACCCCTGACTCCTGACCCCTGACCCCTGACCCCTAACCATGACCCCATTCTCTGACGCCTAACCATGACCCTGACCCCTGACCACTCACCCCAGACCATGACCCTTGACCCCTGACCCTTGACCCCTGACCCCTGACCCCTAACCATGACCCCTGACCTTTCACCCCTGACCCTGACCCTGACCCCCGACCCCTGACCCCTGATCCCTAACCCTGACCTCCTGACCCCCTGATCCCTGACCCCTGACCCCTAACCATGACCCCTGACCCCTAACAATGACCACTCACCCCAGACCCCTGACCCTTGACCCCTGACCCTTGACCCCTGATCCCTGACCCCTAACCATGACCCTGACCCCTGACCCCTAACCATGACCCCTGATCCCCTGACCCCTGACCCCTAACCATGACCCCAGACCCTGACCCCTGACCCCTAAACATGACCCTGACCCCCTGACCCCTGACCCCTGACCCCTAACCATGACACCTGACCCTGACCCCGACCCCTGACCATGACGCTGACCCTTGACCACTGACCCCTGACCCCTACTAATGACCCCTGACCATGACCCATGACCATGACCCCTGACCTTTGACCCCTGACCCCTGACCCTGACCCCTGATCCCTAAGCCTGACCCCTGACCCCTGACCCCTGACCCCTGACCCCTGACCCCTGACCCCTGACCCCTGACCCCTGACTCCTGATCCCTGACCCCTGACTCCTGATCCCTAACCCTAACCCCTAACCCCTGATGCCTGATGCCTGACCCCTGACCCCTGACCCCTAACCACCACCCCTGACCCCTGACACCTGACCCTTGACCCCTGAACCCTGACCCCTAACCATGACCCCTGACCATGACCCCTAACAGTGACTCTGACCCCTGACCGCTAACCATGACCCCTGACTCCTGACCCCTGACCCCTAACCCCTAACCATGACCCCTGACCCCTGACCCCTAACAATCACCCCTGACCCCTGACCCCTGACCCCTAACCATGACCCCTGACCTTTAACCCCTCACCCTGCCCCCTGATCCCTAACCCTGACTCCTGACCCCTGACCACCGACCCCTGACTCTGACCCCTGACCCCTGACCCCTAACCATGGCCCCATTCCCTTGACCCCTGACCCCTGACTCCTGACCCTGACAGCTGACCCCTGACACCTGACCTTTGACCCCTGACCCTGACCCCTGATCTTTGACCCCTGACCCCGACCCCTGACCTCCTGACCCCTGACGCCTGACCCCTGACCCCCTGACCCTTGACCCCTGACCCTTGACCCCAGACTCCTGATCCCTGACTCTGACCCCTGACCCCTGATCCCTGACTCTGACCCCTGACCCCTGACTCCTGATCCCTAACCCTAACCCCTAACCCCTGATGCCTGATGCCTGACCCCTGACCCCTGACCCCTAACCATCACCCCTGACCCCTGACACCTGACCCTTGACCCCTGACCCCTGACCCCTAACCATGACCCCTGACCATGACCCCTGACAGTGACTCTGATCCCTGACCGCTAACCATGACCCCTGACTCCTGACCCCTACCCCTGACCCCTAACCATGACCCCATTCCCTGACGCCTAACCATGACCCTGACCCCTGACCACTCACCCCAGACCATGACCCTTGACCCCTGACCCTTGACCCCTGACCCCTGACCCCTAACCATGACCCCTGACCTTTGACCCCTAACCCTGACCCTGACCCCCGACCCCTGACCCCTGATCCCTAACCCTGACCCCTGACCCCCTGATCCCTGAACCCTGACCTCAGACCCCTGACTCTATCCCTGACCCCTGACCCTTGACCCCTGACCCCTAGCCATGACCCCTGACCCCCTGACCTCCTGACCCCTGACCCCTAACCATGACCCCTGACCCCTAACAATGACCCCTGACCCCTGACCTTTGACCCCTGACCTTTGCCCCCTGACCTTTGACCCCTGACCCTGCCCCCTAATCCCTAACCCTGACCCCTGACCACTGACCCCTGACCCCTGACTCTGACCCCTGACCCCTAACCCCTGACCTCTGACCACTCACCCCAGACCCCTGACCCTGACCCTGATCCCTGACCCCTAACCATGACCCTGACCCCTGACCCCTGACCCCTAACCATGACCCCTGATCCCCTGACCCCTGACCCCTGACGCCTAACCATGACCCCAGACCCTGACCCCAGACCCCTAACCATGACCCTGACCCCCTGACCCCTGACCCCTGACCCCTAACCATGACACCTGACCCTGACCCCTGACCCTGACCCTGACCCCTGACCATGACGCTGACCCTTGACCACTGACCCCTGACCCCTACTAATGACCCCTGACCATGACCCATGACCATGACCCCTGACCTTTGACCCCTGACCCCTGACCCTGACCCCTGATCCCTAGGCCTGACCCCTGACCCCTGACCCCCTGACCTTTGACCCCCTGACCCCTGACCCCTAACCCCATGACCCCTGACCCTGAGCCTGACCGCTGACCCCTAACCATGACCCCATTCCCTGACCCTGACCCCTGACCCCTAACCATGACCCTGACCCCTGACCCCTGACCCCTGACCCCTGACCCCTGACCCCTGACCCCTGACCCCTGACCCCTGACCCTGACTCCTGATCCCTGACTCTGACCCCTGACCCCTGACTCCTGATCCCTAACCCTGACCCCTAACCCCTGATGCCTGATGCCTGACCCCTGACCCCTGACCCCTAACCATCACCCCTGACCCCTGACACCTGACCCTTGACCCCTGAACCCTGACCCCTAACCATGACCCCTGACCATGACCCCTGACAGTGACTCTGACCCCTGACCGCTAACCATGACCCCTGACTCCTGACCCCTGACCCCTGACCCCTAACCATGACCCCAGACCCCTAACAATGACCCCTGACCCCTGACCCCTGACCCCTAACCCTGACCCCTGACCTTTGACCCCTCACCCTGCCCCCTGATCCCTAACCCTGACTCCTGACCCCTGACCACCGACCCCTGACTCTGACCCCTGACCCCTGACCCCTAACCATGGCCCCATTCCCTTGACCCCTGACCCCTGACTCCTGACCCTGACACCTGACCCCTGACACCTGACCTTTGACCCCTGACCCTGACCCCTGATCTTTGACCCCTGACCCCGACCCCTGACCCCTAACCATGACCCTGACCCCATACCCCCTGACCCCTGACCCCCTGACCCCTGACCCCTAACCATGACCCCTAACCCCTGACCCCTAACCATGACCCCAGACCCTGACCCCTGACCCCTAACCATGACCCTGACCCCATACCCCCTGACCCCTGACCCCCTGACCCCTGACCCCTAACCATGACCCCTGAGCCTGAGCCTGACCGCTGACCCCTAACCATGACCCCATTCCCTGACCCCGACCCCTGACCCCTAACCACGACCCTGACCCTTGACCCCTGACCCCTGACCCCTATTAATGACCCCTGACCTATGACAATGACCCCTGACCTTTGACCCCTGACCCCTGACCCCTGACCCCTGACCCTTGACCCCAGACTCCTGATCCCTGACTCTGACCCCTGACCCCTGATCCCTGACTCTGACCCCTGACCCCTGACTCCTGATCCCTAACCCTAACCCCTAACCCCTGATGCCTGACCCCTGACCCCTGACCCCTGACCCCTAACCATCACCCCTGACCCCTGACACCTGACCCTTGACCCCTGACCCCTGACCCCTGACCCCTGGCCATGACCCCTGACAGTGACTCTGATCCCTGACCGCTAACCATGACCCCTGACTCCTGACCCCTGACCCCTAACCATGACCCCATTCCCTGATGCCTAACCATGACCCTGACCCCTGACCACTCACCCCAGACCATGACCCTTGACCCCTGACCCTTGACCCCTGACCCCTGACCCCTAACCATGACCCCTGACCTTTGACCCCTGACCCTGACCCCCGACCCCTGACCCCTGATCCCTAACCCTGACCCCTGACCCCCTGATCCCTGACCCCTGACCCCAGACCCCTGACTCTATCCCTGACCCCTGACCCTTGACCCCTGACCCCTAGCCATGACCCCTGACCCCCTGACCTCCTGACCCCTGACCCCTAACCATGACCCCTGACCCCTAACAATGACCCCTGACCCCTGACCTTTGACCCCTGACCTTTGACCCCTGACCCTGCCCCCTAATCCCTAACCCTGACCCCTGACCACTGACCCCTGACCCCTGACTCTGACCCCTGACCCCTAACCCCTGACCTCTGACCACTCACCCCAGACCCCTGACCCTGACCCTGATCCCTGACCCCTAACCATGACCCTGACCCCTGACCCCTGACCCCTAACCATGACCCTGACCCCATACCTCCTTACCCCTGACCCCCTGACCCCTGACCCCTAACCATGACCCCTGAGCCTGAGCCTGACCGCTGACCCCTAACCATGACCCCATTCCCTGACCCCGACCCCTGACCCCTAACCACGACCCTGACCCTTGACCACTGACCCCTGACCCCTACTAATGACCCCTGACCATGACCCATGACCATGACCCCTGACCCCTGACCCCTGACCCCTGACCCTGACCCCTGATCCCTAAGCCTGACCCCTGACGCCTGACCCCTGACCCCTGACCCCTGACCCTTGACCCCTGACCTCCTGACCCCTGACCCCTGACCCCTGACCCCTGACCCAGACCCCTGACCCCTAACCATGACCCCTGACCCTGACCCCTAACCATGAACCTGACCCCCTGACTCCTGACCTCCTGACCCCTGATCCCCTGACCCCTGACCCTTGACCCCAGACCCCTGACCCCTAACCATGACCCCTAACCCCTGACCCCTAACCATGACCCCAGACCCTGACCCCTGACCCCTAACCATGACCCTGACCCCATACCCCCTGACCCCTGACCCCCTGACCCCCTGACCCCTGACCCCTAACCATGACCCCTGAGCCTGAGCCTGACCGCTGACCCCTAACCATGACCCCATTCCCTGACCCCGACCCCTGACCCCTAACCACGACCCTGACCCTTGACCCCTGACCCCTGACCCCTATTAATGACCCCTGACCTATGACAATGACCCCTGACCTTTGACCCCTGAGCCCTGACCCTTGACCCCAGACTCCTGATCCCTGACTCTGACCCCTGACCCCTGATCCCTGACTCTGACCCCTGACCCCTGACTCCTGATCCCTAACCCTAACCCCTAACCCCTGATGCCTGATGCCTGACCCCTGACCCCTAACCATCACCCCTGACCCCTGACACCTGACCCTTGACCCCTGACCCCTGACCCCTGACCCCTAACCATGACCCCATTCCCTGACGCCTAACCATGACCCTGACCCCTGACCACTCACCGCTAACCATGACCCTTGACCCCTGACCCTTGACCCCTGACCCCTGACCCCTAACCATGACCCCTGACCTTTGACCCCTGACCCTGACCCTGACCCCCGACCCCTGACCCCTGACCCCTAACAATGACCCCTGACCCCTGACCTTTGACCCCTGACCTTTGACCCCTGACCCTGCCCCCTAATCCCTAACCCTGACCCCTGACCACTGACCCCTGACCCCTGACTCTGACCCCTGACCCCTAACCCCTGACCTCTGACCACTCACCCCAGACCCCTGACCCTGACCCTGATCCCTGACCCCTAACCATGACCCTGACCCCTGACCCCTAACCATGACCCCTGATCCCCTGACCCCTGACCCCTGACCCCTAACCATGACCCCAGACCCTGACCCCTGACCCCTAACCATGACCCTGACCCCCTGACCCCTGACCCCTGACCCCTAACCATGACACCTGACCCTGACCCCTGACCCTGACCCCGACCCCTGACCATGACGCTGACCCTTGACCACTGACCCCTGACCCCTACTAATGACCCCTGACCATGACCCATGACCATGACCCCTGACCTTTGACCCCTGACCCCTGACCCTGACCCCTGATCCCTAAGCCTGACCCCTGACCCCTGCCCCATTGAACCCTAACCATCACCCCTGACCCCTGACACCTGACCCTTGACTCCTGATCCCTGACCCCTAACCATGACCCCTGACCATGACCCCTGACAGTGACTCTGACACCTGACCGCTAACCATGACCCCTGACTCCTGACCCCTGACCCCTGACCCCTAACCATGACCCCTGACCCCTAACAATGACCCCTGACCCCTGACCCCTGACCCCTAACCATCACCCCTGACCCCTGACACCTGACCCTTGACCCCTGAACCCTGACCCCTAACCATGACCCCTGACCATGACCCCTGACAGTGACTCTGACCCCTGACCGCTAACCATGACCCCTGACTCCTGACCCCTGACCCCTAACCCCTAACCATGACCCCTGACCCCTGACCCCTAACAATGACCCCTGACCCCTGACCCCTGACCCCTAACCCTGACCCCTGACCTTTGACCCCTCACCCTGCCCCCTGATCCCTAACCCTGACTCCTGACCCCTGACCACCGACCCCTGACTCTGACCCCTGACCCCTGACCCCTAACCATGGCCCCATTCCCTTGACCCCTGACCCATGACTCCTGACCCTGACACCTGACCCCTGACACCTGACCTTTGACCCCTGACCCTGACCCCTGATCTTTGACCCTGACCCCGACCCCTGACCCCTGACCCCTGACGCCTGACCCCTGACCCCTGACCCCCTGACCCTTGACCCCTGACCTCCTGACCCCTGACCCCAGACCCTGACCCCTGACCCCTAACCATGACCCCTGACCCTGACCCCTGACCATGAACCTGACCCCCTGACTCCTGACCTCCTGACCCCTGATCCCCTGACCCCTAACCCTTGACCCCAGACCCCTGACCCCTAACCATGACCCCTAACCCCTGACCCCTAACCATGACCCCAGACCCTGACCCCTGACCCCTAACCATGACCCTGACCCCATACCCCCTGACCCCTGACCCCCTGACCCCCTGACCCCTGACCCCTAACCATGACCCCTGAGCCTGAGCCTGACCGCTGACCCCTAACCATGACCCCATTCCCTGACCCCGACCCCTGACCCCTAACCACGACCCTGACCCTTGACCCCTGACCCCTGACCCCTATTAATGACCCCTGACCTATGACAATGACCCCTGACCTTTGACCCCTGAGCCCTGACCCTTGACCCCAGACTCCTGATCCCTGACTCTGACCCCTGACCCCTGATCCCTGACTCTGACCCCTGACCCCTGACTCCTGATCCCTAACCCTAACCCCTAACCCCTGATGCCTGATGCCTGACCCCTGACCCCTAACCATCACCCCTGACCCCTGACACCTGACCCTTGACCCCTGACCCCTGACCCCTGACCCCTAACCATGACCCCATTCCCTGACGCCTAACCATGACCCTGACCCCTGACCACTCACCGCTAACCATGACCCTTGACCCCTGACCCTTGACCCCTGACCCCTGACCCCTAACCATGACCCCTGACCTTTGACCCCTGACCCTGACCCTGACCCCCGACCCCTGACCCCTGACCCCTAACAATGACCCCTGACCCCTGACCTTTGACCCCTGACCTTTGACCCCTGACCCTGCCCCCTAATCCCTAACCCTGACCCCTGACCACTGACCCCTGACCCCTGACTCTGACCCCTGACCCCTAACCCCTGACCTCTGACCACTCACCCCAGACCCCTGACCCTGACCCTGATCCCTGACCCCTAACCATGACCCTGACCCCTGACCCCTAACCATGACCCCTGATCCCCTGACCCCTGACCCCTGACCCCTAACCATGACCCCAGACCCTGACCCCTGACCCCTAACCATGACCCTGACCCCCTGACCCCTGACCCCTGACCCCTAACCATGACACCTGACCCTGACCCCTGACCCTGACCCCGACCCCTGACCATGACGCTGACCCTTGACCACTGACCCCTGACCCCTACTAATGACCCCTGACCATGACCCATGACCATGACCCCTGACCTTTGACCCCTGACCCCTGACCCTGACCCCTGATCCCTAAGCCTGACCCCTGACCCCTGCCCCATTGAACCCTAACCATCACCCCTGACCCCTGACACCTGACCCTTGACTCCTGATCCCTGACCCCTAACCATGACCCCTGACCATGACCCCTGACAGTGACTCTGACACCTGACCGCTAACCATGACCCCTGACTCCTGACCCCTGACCCCTGACCCCTAACCATGACCCCTGACCCCTAACAATGACCCCTGACCCCTGACCCCTGACCCCTAACCATCACCCCTGACCCCTGACACCTGACCCTTGACCCCTGAACCCTGACCCCTAACCATGACCCCTGACCATGACCCCTGACAGTGACTCTGACCCCTGACCGCTAACCATGACCCCTGACTCCTGACCCCTGACCCCTAACCCCTAACCATGACCCCTGACCCCTGACCCCTAACAATGACCCCTGACCCCTGACCCCTGACCCCTAACCCTGACCCCTGACCTTTGACCCCTCACCCTGCCCCCTGATCCCTAACCCTGACTCCTGACCCCTGACCACCGACCCCTGACTCTGACCCCTGACCCCTGACCCCTAACCATGGCCCCATTCCCTTGACCCCTGACCCATGACTCCTGACCCTGACACCTGACCCCTGACACCTGACCTTTGACCCCTGACCCTGACCCCTGATCTTTGACCCTGACCCCGACCCCTGACCCCTGACCCCTGACGCCTGACCCCTGACCCCTGACCCCCTGACCCTTGACCCCTGACCTCCTGACCCCTGACCCCTGACCCTGACCCCTGACCCCTAACCATGACCCCTGACCCTGACCCCTGACCATGAACCTGACCCCCTGACTCCTGACCTCCTGACCCCTGATCCCCTGACCCCTAACCCTTGACCCCAGACCCCTGACCCCTAACCATGACCCCTAACCCCTGACCCCTAACCATGACCCCAGACCCTGACCCCTGACCCCTAACCATGACCCTGACCCCATACCCCCTGACCCCTGACCCCCTGACCCCTGACCCCTAACCATGACCCCTGAGCCTGAGCCTGACCGCTGACCCCTAACCATGACCCCATTCCCTGACCCCGACCCCTGACCCCTAACCACGACCCTGACCCTTGACCCCTGACCCCTCACCCCTATTAATGACCCCTGACCTATGACAATGACCCCTGACCTTTGACCCCTGACCCCTGACCCCTGACCCCTGACCCTTGACCCCAGACTCCTGATCCCTGACTCTGACCCCTGACCCCTGATCCCTGACTCTGACCCCTGACCCCTGACCCCTGATCCCTGACTCTGACCCCTGACCCCTGACTCCTGATCCCTAACCCTAACCCCTAACCCCTGATGCCTGACCCCTGACCCCTGACCCCTAACCATCACCCCTGACCCCTGACACCTGACCCTTGACCCCTGACCCCTGACCCCTGACCCCTGACCATGACCCCTGACAGTGACTCTGATCCCTGACCGCTAACCATGACCCCTGACTCCTGACCCCTGACCCCTAACCATGACCCCATTCCCTGATGTCTAACCATGACCCTGACCCCTGACCACTCACCCCAGACCATGACCCTTGACCCCTGACCCTTGACCCCTGACCCCTGACCCCTAACCATGACCCCTGACCTTTGACCCCTGACCCTGACCCTGACCCCCGACCCCTGACCCCTGATCCCTAACCCTGACCCCTGACCCCTGATCCCTGACCCCTGACCCCAGACCCCTGACTCTATCCCTGACCCCTGACCCTTGACCCCTGACCCCTAGCCATGACCCCTGACCCCCTGACCTCCTGACCCCTGACCCCTAACCATGACCCCTGCCCCCTAACAATGACCCCTGACCCCTGACCTTTGACCCCTGACCTTTGACCCCTGACCCTGCCCCCTAATCCCTAACCCTGACCCCTGACCACTGACCCCTGACCCCTGACTCTGACCCCTGACCCCTAACCCCTGACCTCTGACCACTCACCCCAGACCCCTGACCCTGACCCTGATCCCTGACCCCTAACCATGACCCTGACCCCTGACCCCTGACCCCTAACCATGACCCTGACCCCATACCCCCTGACCCCTGACCCCCTGACCCCTGACCCCTAACCATGACCCCTGAGCCTGAGCCTGACCGCTGACCCCTAACCATGACCCCATTCCCTGACCCCGACCCCTGACCCCTAACCACGACCCTGACCCTTGACCACTGACCCCTGACCCCTACTAATGACCCCTGACCATGACCCATGACCATAACCCCTGACCTTTGACCCCTGACCCCTGACCCTGACCCCTGATCCCTAAGCCTGACCCCTGACCCCTGACCCCTGACCCTGACCCCTGATCCCTAAGCCTGACCCCTGACCCCTGACGCCTGACCCCTGACCCCTGACCCCTGACCTCCTGAGCCCTGACCCCTGACCCTGACCCTTGACCCCTAACCATGACCCCTGACCCTGACCCCTGACCATGAACCTGACCCCCTGACTCCTGACCTCCTGACCCCTGATCCCCTGACCCCTGACCCTTGACCCCAGACCCCTGACCCCTAACCATGACCCCTGACCCCTGACCCCTAACCATGACCTTTGACCCTGACCCTGACCCCTGACCCCTAACCATGACACCTGACCCTGACCCCTGACCCTGACCCCGACCCCTGACCATGACACTGACCCTTGACCACTGACCCCTGACCCCTACTAATGACCCCTGACCATGACCCATGACCATGACCTCTGACCTTTGACCCCTGACCCTGACCCTGACCCCCGACCCCTGACCCCTGATCCCTAACCCTGACCCCTGACCCCCTGATCCCTGACCCCTGACCCCAGACCCCTGACTCTATCCCTGACCCCTGACCCTTGACCCCTGACCCCTAGCCATGACCCCTGACCCCCTGACCTCCTGACACCTGACCCCTGACCCCTAACCATGACCCCTGACCCCTAACAATGACCCCTGACCCCTGACCCCTGACCTTTGACCCCTGACCTTTGACCCCTGACCCTGCCCCCTAATCCCTAACCCTGACCCCTGACCACTGACCCCTGACCCCTGACTCTGACCCCTGACCCCTAACCCCTGACCTCTGACCACTCACCCCAGACCCCTGACCCTGACCCTGATCCCTGACCCCTAACCATGACCCTGACCCCTGACCCCTGACCCCTAACCATGACCCTGACCCCATACCCCCTGACCCCTGACCCCCTGACCCCTGACCCCTAACCATGACCCCTGAGCCTGAGCCTGACCGCTGACCCCTAACCATGACCCCATTCCCTGACCCCGACCCCTGACCCCTAACCACGACCCTGACCCTTGACCACTGACCCCTGACCCCTACTAATGACCCCTGACCATGACCCATGACCATAACCCCTGACCTTTGACCCCTGACCCCTGACCCTGACCCCTGATCCCTAAGCCTGACCCCTGACCCCTGACCCCTGACCCTGACCCCTGATCCCTAAGCCTGACCCCTGACCCCTGACCCCTGACCCCTGACCCCTGACCCCTGACCTCCTGAGCCCTGACCCCTGACCCTGACCCTTGACCCCTAACCATGACCCCTGACCCTGACCCCTGACCATGAACCTGACCCCCTGACTCCTGACCTCCTGACCCCTGATCCCCTGACCCCTGACCCTTGACCCCAGACCCCTGACCCCTAACCATGACCCCTAACCCCTGACCCCTAACCATGACCCCAGACCCTGACCCCTGACCCCTAACCATGACCCTGACCCCATACCCCCTGACCCCTGACCCCCTGACCCCTGACCCCTAACCATGACCCCTGAGCCTGAGCCTGACCGCTGACCCCTAACCATGACCCCATTCCCTGACCCCGACCCCTGACCCCTAACCACGACCCTGACCCTTGACCCCTGACCCCTGACCCCTATTAATGACCCCTGACCTATGACAATGACCCCTGACCTTTGACCCCTGACCCCTGACCCCAGACTCCTGATCCCTGACTCTGACCCCTGACCCCTGATCCCTGACTCTGACCCCTGACCCCTGACTCCTGATCCCTAACCCTAACCCCTAACCCCTGATGCCTGATGCCTGACCCCTGACCCCTGACCCCTAACCATCACCCCTGACCCCTGACACCTGACCCTTGACCCCTGACCCCTGACCCCTGACCCCTAACCATGACCCCTGGCCATGACCCCTGACAGTGAGTCTGATCCCTGACCGCTAACCATGACCCCTGACTCCTGACCCCTGACCCCTGACCCCTAACCATGACCCCTGACCCCTAACAATGACCCCTGACCCCTGACCCCTAACCATGACCCTGACCCCTGACCCCTAACCATGACCCCATTCCCTGACGCCTAACCATGACCCTGACCCCTGACCACTCACCCCAGACCATGACCCTTGACCCCTGACCCTTGACCCCTGACCCCTGACCCCTAACCATGACCCCTGACCTTTGACCCCTGACCCTGACCCCCGACCCCTGACCCCTGATCCCTAACCCTGACCCCTGACCCCCTGATCCCTGACCCCTGACCCCTCACCATGACCCCTGACCCCTAACAATGACCCCTGACCCCTGACCTTTGACCCCTGACCTTTGACCCCTGACCCTGCCCCCTAATCCCTAACCCTGACCCTGACCACTGACCCCTGACCCCTGACTCTGACCCCTGACCCCTAACCCCTGACCTCTGACCACTCACCCCAGACCCCTGACCCTGACCCTGATCCCTGACCCCTAACCATGACCCTGACCCCTGACCCCTAACCATGACCCCTGATCCCCTGACCCCTGACCCCTGACCCCTAACCATGACCCCAGACCCTGACCCCTGACCCCTAACCATGACCCTGACCATCTGACCCCTGACCCCTGACCCCTAACCATGACACCTGACCCTGACCCCTGACCCTGACCCCGACCCCTGACCATGACGCTGACCCTTGACCACTGACCCCTGACCCCTACTAATGACCCCTGACCATGACCCATGACCATGACCCCTGACCTTTGACCCCTGACCATGACCCTGACCCCTGATCGCTAAGCCTGACCCCTGACCCCTGACCCCTGACCCCTGACTCCTGATCCCTGACTCTGACCCCTGACCCCTGACTCCTGATCCCTAACCCTAACCCCTAACCCCTGATGCCTGATGCCTGACCCCTGACCCCTAACCATCACCCCTGACCCCTGACACCTGACCCTTGACCCCTGAACCCTGACCCCTAACCATGACCCCTGACCATGACCCCTGACAGTGACTCTGACCCCTGACCGCTAACCATGACCCCTGACTCCTGACCCCTGACCCCTAACCCCTAACCATGATCCCTGACCCCTGACCCCTAACAATGACCCCTGACCCCTGACCCCTGACCCCTAACCCTGACCCCTGACCTTTAACCCCTCACCCTGCCCCCTGATCCCTAACCCTGACTCCTGACCCCTGACCACCGACCCCTGACTCTGACCCCTGACCCCTGACCCCTAACCATGGCCCCATTCCCTTGACCCCTGACCCCTGACTCCTGACCCTGACACCTGACCCCTGACACCTGACCTTTGACCCCTGACCCTGACCCCTGATCTTTGACCCCTGACCCCGACCCCTGACCCCTGACCCCTGACGCCTGACCCCTGACCCCCTGACCCTTGACCCCTGACCCTTGACCCCAGACTCCTGATCCCTGACTCTGACCCCTGACCCCTGATCCCTGACTCTGACCCCTGACCCCTGACTCCTGATCCCTAACCCTAACCCCTAACCCCTGATGCCTGATGCCTGACCCCTGACCCCTGACCCCTAACCATCACCCCTGACGCCTGACACCTGACCCTGACCCCTGACCCCTGACCCCTGACCCCTAACCATGACCCCTGACCATGACCCCTGACAGTGACTCTGATCCCTGACCGCTAACCATGACCCCTGACTCCTGACCCCTGACCCCTGACCCCTAACCATGACCCCATTCCCTGACGCCTAACCATGACCCTGACCCCTGAAAACTCACCCCAGACCATGACCCTTGACCCCTGACCCTTGACCCCTGACCCCTGACCCCTAACCATGACCCCTGACCTTTGACCCCTGACCCTGACCCCCGACCCCTGACCCCTGATCCCTAACCCTGACCCCTGACCCCCTGATCCCTGACCCCTGACCCCAGACCCCTGACTCTATCCCTGACCCCTGACCCTTGACCCCTGACCCCTAACAATGACCCCTGACCCCTGACCCCTGACCTTTGACCCCTGACCTTTGACCCCTGACCCTGCCCCCTAATCCCTAACCCTGACCCCTGACCACTGACCCCTGACCCCTGACTCTGACCCCTGACCCCTAACCCCTGACCTCTGACCACTCACCCCAGACCCCTGACCCTGACCCTGATCCCTGACCCCTAACCATGACCCTGATCTTTGACCCCTGACCCCTAACCATGACCCCTGATGCCCTGACCCCTGACCCCTGACCCCTAACCATGACCCCAGACCCTGACCCCTGACCCCTAACCATGACCCTGACCCCCTGACCCCTGACCCCTGACCCCTACTAATGACCCCTGACCATGACCCATGACCATGACCCCTGACCTTTGACCCCTGACCCCTGACCCTGACCCCTGATCCCTAAGCCTGACCCCTGACCCCTGACCCCCTGACCTTTGACCCCCTGACCCCTGACCCCTAACCCCATGACCCCTGACCCTGAGCCTGACCGCTGACCCCTAACCATGACCCCATTCCCTGACCCTGACCCCTGACCCCTAACCATGACCCTGACCCCTGACCCCTGACCCCTGACCCCTGACCCCTGACCCCTGACCCCTGACCCCTGACCCCTGACCCTGACTCCTGATCCCTGACTCTGACCCCTGACCCCTGACTCCTGATCCCTAACCCTGACCCCTAACCCCTGATGCCTGATGCCTGACCCCTGACCCCTGACCCCTAACCATCACCCCTGACCCCTGACACCTGACCCTTGACCCCTGAACCCTGACCCCTAACCATGACCCCTGACCATGACCCCTGACAGTGACTCTGACCCCTGACCGCTAACCATGACCCCTGACTCCTGACCCCTGACCCCTGACCCCTAACCATGACCCCTGACCCCTAACAATGACCCCTGACCCCTGACCCCTGACCTTTGACCCCTGACCTTTGACCCCTGACCCTGCCCCCTAATCCCTAACCCTGACCCCTGACCACTGACCCCTGACCCCTGACTCTGACCCCTGACCCCTAACCCCTGACCTCTGACCACTCACCCCAGAACCCTGACCCTGACCCTGATCCCTGACCCCTAACCATGACCCTGATCTTTGACCCCTGACCCCTAACCATGACCCCTGATGCCCTGACTCCTGACCCCTGACCCCTAACCATGACCCCAGACCCTGACCCCTGACCCCTAACCATGACCCTGACCCCCTGACCCCTGACCCCTGACCCCTACTAATGACCCCTGACCATGACCCATGACCATGACCCCTGACCTTTGACCCCTGACCCCTGACCCTGACCCCTGATCCCTAAGCCTGACCCCTGACCCCTGACCCCCTGACCTTTGACCCCCTGACCCCTGACCCCTAACCCCATGACCCCTGACCCTGAGCCTGACCGCTGACCCCTAACCATGACCCCATTCCCTGACCCTGACCCCTGACCCCTAACCATGACCCTGACCCCTGACCCCTGACCCCTGACCCCTGACCCCTGACCCCTGACCCCTGACCCCTGACCCCTGACCCTGACTCCTGATCCCTGACTCTGACCCCTGACCCCTGACTCCTGATCCCTAACCCTGACCCCTAACCCCTGATGCCTGATGCCTGACCCCTGACCCCTGACCCCTAACCATCACCCCTGACCCCTGACACCTGACCCTTGACCCCTGAACCCTGACCCCTAACCATGACCCCTGACCATGACCCCTGACAGTGACTCTGACCCCTGACCGCTAACCATGACCCCTGACTCCTGACCCCTGACCCCTGACCCCTAACCATGACCCCTGACCCCTAACAATGACCCCTGACCCCTGACCCCTGACCCCTAACCATCACCCCTGACCCCTGACACCTGACCCTTGACCCCTGAACCCTGACCCCTAACCATGACCCCTGACCCTGACCCCTGACAGTGACTCTGACCCCTGACCGCTAACCATGACCCCTGACTCCTGACCCCTGACCCCTAACCCCTAACCATGACCCCTGACCCCTGACCCCTAACAATGACCCCTGACCCCTGACCCCTGACCCCTAACCCTGACCCCTGACCTTTGACCCCTCACCCTGCCCCCGATCCCTAACCCTGACTCCTGACCCCTGACCACCGACCCCTGACTCTGACCCCTGACCCCTAACCATGGCCCCATTCCCTTGACCCCTGACCCCTGACTCCTGATCTTTGACCCCTGACCACCGACCCCTGACTCTGACCCCTGACCCCTAACCATGGCCCCATTCCCTTGACACCTGACCCCTGACACCTGACCTTTGACCCCTGACCCTGACCCCTGATCTTTGACCCCTGACCCCGACCCCTGACCCCTGACCCCTGACGCCTGACCCCTGACCCCTGACCCCCTGACCCTTGACCCCTGACCTCCTGACCCCTGACCCCTGACCCTGACCCCTGACCCCTAACCATGACCCCTGACCCTGACCCCTGACCATGAACCTGACCCCCTGAATCCTGAACTCCTGACCCCTGATCCCCTGACCCCTGACCCTTGACCCCAGACCCCTGACCCCTAACCATGACCCCTAACCCCTGACCCCTAACCATGACCCCAGACCCTGACCCCTGACCCCTAACCATGACCCTGACCCCATACCCCCTGACCCCTGACCCCCTGACCCCTGACCCCTAACCATGACCCCTGAGCCTGAGCCTGACCGCTGACCCCTAACCATGACCCCATTCCCTGACCCCGACCCCTGACCCCTAACCACGACCCTGACCCTTGACCCCTGACCCCTGACCCCTATTAATGACCCCTGACCTATGACAATGACCCCTGACCTTTGACCCCTGACCCCTGACCCCTGACCCTTGACCCCAGACTCCTGATCCCTGACTCTGACCCCTGACCCCTGATCCCTGACTCTGACCCCTGACCCCTGACTCCTGATCCCTAACCCTAACCCCTAACCCCTGATGCCTGATGCCTGACCCCTGACCCCTGACCCCTAACCATCACCCCTGACCCCTGACACCTGACCCTTGACCCCTGACCCCTGACCCCTGACCCCTAACCATGACCCCTGGCCATGACCCCTGACAGTGACTCTGATCCCTGACCGCTAACCATGACCCCTGACTCCTGACCCCTGACCCCTAAACATGACCCCATTCCCTGACGCCTAACCATGACCCTGACCCCTGACCACTCACCCCAGACCATGACCCTTGACCCCTGACCCTTGACCCCTGACCCCTGACCCCTGACCCCTAACCATGACCCCTGACGTTTGACCCCTGACCCTGACCCTGACCCCCGACCCCTGACCCCTGATCCCTAACCCTGACCCCTGACCCCCTGATCCCTGACCCCTGACCCCTCACCATGACCCCTGACCCCTAACAATGACCCCTGACCCCTGACCTTTGACCCCTGACCTTTGACCCCTGACCCTGCCCCCTAATCCCTAACCCTGACCCCTGACCACTGACCCCTGACCCCTGACTCTGACCCCTGACCCCTAACCCCTGACCTCTGACCACTCACCCCAGACCCCTGACCCTGACCCTGATCCCTGACCCCTAACCATGACCCTGACCCCTGACCCCTAACCATGACCCCTGATCCCCTGACCCCTGACCCCTGACCCCTAACCATGACCCCAGACCCTGACCCCTGACCCCTAACCATGACCCTGACCCCCTGACCCCTGACCCCTGACCCCTAACCATGACACCTGACCCTGACCCCTGACCCTGACCCCGACCCCTGACCATGACGCTGACCCTTGACCACTGACCCCTGACCCCTACTAATGACCCCTGACCATGACCCATGACCATGACCCCTGACCTTTGACCCCTGACCCCTGACCCTGACCCCTGATCCCTAAGCCTGACCCCTGACCCCTGACCCCTGACCCCTGACTCCTGATCCCTGACTCTGACCCCTGACCCCTGACTCCTGATCCCTAACCCTAACCCCTAACCCCTGATGCCTGATGCCTGACCCCTGACCCCTGACCCCTAACCATCACCCCTGACCCCTGACACCTGACCCTTGACCCCTGAACCCTGACCCCTAACCATGACCCCTGACCATGACCCCTGACAGTGACTCTGACCCCTGACCGCTAACCATGACCCCGGACTCCTGACCCCTGACCCCTAACCATGACCCCTGACCCCTAACAATGACCCCTGACCCCTGACCTTTGACCCCTGACCCTGACCCTGACCCCCGACCCCTGACCCCTGATCCCTAACCCTGACCCCTGACCCCCTGATCCCTGACCCCTGACCCCAGACCCCTGACTCTATCCCTGACCCCTGACCCTTGACCCCTGACCCCTAGCCATGACCCCTGACCCCCTGACCTCCTGACCCCTGACCCCTAACCATGACCCCTGACCCCTAACAATGACCCCTGACCCCTGACCTTTGACCCCTGACCTTTGACCCCTGACCCTGCCCCCTAATCCCTAACCCTGACCCCTGACCACTGACCCCTGACCCCTGACTCTGACCCCTAACCCCTGACCTCTGACCACTCACCCCAGACCCCTGACCCTGACCCTGATCCCTGACCCCTAACCATGACCCTGACCCCTGACCCCTAACCATGACCCCTGATCCCCTGACCCCTGACCCCTGACCCCTAACCATGACCCCAGACCCTGACCCCTGACCCCTAACCATGACCCTGACCCCCTGACCCCTGACCCCTGACCTCTAACCATGACACCTGACCCTGACCCCTGACCCTGACCCCGACCCCTGACCATGACGCTGACCCTTGACCACTGACCCCTGACCCCTACTAATGACCCCTGACCATGACCCATGACCATGACCCCTGACCATGAACCTGACCCCCTGACTCCTGACCTGACCCCTGATCCCCTGACCCCTGACCCTTGACCCCAGACCCCTGACCCCTAACCATGACCCCTAACCCCTGACCCCTAACCATGACCCCAGACACTGACCCCTGACCCCTAACCATGACCCTGACCCCATACCCCCTGACCCCTGACCCCCTGACCCCCTGACCCCTGACCCCTAACCATGACCCCTGAGCCTGAGCCTGACCGCTGACCCCTAACCATGACCCCATTACCTGACCCCGACCCCTGACCCCTAACCACGACCCTGACCCTTGACCACTGACCCCTGACCCCTACTAATGACCCCTGACCATGACCCATGACCATGACCCCTGACCCCTGACCCCTGACCCTGACCCCTGATCCCTAAGCCTGACCCCTGACCCCTGACCCCTGACCCCTGACCCCTGACCCTTGACCCCTGACCTCCTGACCCCTGACCCCTGACCCTGACCCCTGACCCCTAACCATGACCCCTGACCCTGACCCCTGACCATGAACCTGACCCCCTGACTCCTGACCTCCTGACCCCTGATCCCCTGACCCCTGACCCTTGACCCCAGACCCCTGACCCCTAACCATGACCCCTAACCCCTGACCCCTAACCATGACCCCAGACCCTGACCCCTGACCCCTAACCATGACCCTGACCCCATACCCCCTGACCCCTGACCCCCTGACCCCCTGACCCCTGACCCCTAACCATGACCCCTGAGCCTGAGCCTGACCGCTGACCCCTAACCATGACCCCATTCCCTGACCCCGACCCCTGACCCCTAACCACGACCCTGACCCTTGACCCCTGAACCCTGACCCCTATTAATGACCCCTGACCTATGACAATGACCGCTGACCTTTGACCCCTGACCCCTGACCCCTGACCCTTGACCCCAGACTCCTGATCCCTAACCATGACACCTGACCCTGACCCCTGACCCTGACCCCGACCCCTGACCATGACGCTGACCCTTGACCACTGACCCCTGACCCCTACTAATGACCCCTGACCATGACCCATGACCATGACCCCTGACCTTTGACCCCTGACCCTGACCCTGACCCCCGACCCCTGACCCCTGATCCCTAACCCTGACCCCTGACCCCCTGATCCCTGACCCCTGACCCCAGACCCCTGACTCTATCCCTGACCCCTGACCCTTGACCCCTGACCCCTAGCCATGACCCCTGACCCCCTGACCTCCTGACCCCTGACCCCTGACCCCTAACCATGACCCCTGACCCCTAACAATGACCCCTGACCCCTGACCCCTGACCTTTGACCCCTGACCTTTGACCCCTGACTCTGCCCCCTAATCCCTAACCCTGACCCCTGACCACTGACCCCTGACCCCTGACTCTGACCCCTGACCCCTAACCCCTGACCTCTGACCACTCACCCCAGACCCCTGACCCTGACCCTGATCCCTGACCCCTAACCATGACCCTGACCCCTGACCCCTGACCCCTAACCATGACCCTGACCCCATACCCCCTGACCCCTGACCCCCTGACCCCTGACCCCTAACCATGACCCCTGAGACTGAGCCTGACCGCTGACCCCTAACCATGACCCCATTCCCTGACCCCGACCCCTGACCCCTAACCACGACCCTGACCCTTGACCACTGACCCCTGACCCCTACTAATGACCCCTGACCATGACCCATGACCATGACCCCTGACCTTTGACCCCTGACCCCTGACCCTGACCCCTGATCCCTAAGCCTGACCCCTGACCCCCGACCCCTGACCCCTGACCCCTGACCCTTGACCCCTGACCTCCTGACCCCTGACCCCTGACCCTGACCCCTGACCCCTAACCATGACCCCTGACCCTGACCCCTGACCATGAACCTGACCCCCTGACTCCTGACCTCCTGACCCCTGATCCCCTGACCCCTGACCCTTGACCCCAGACCCCTGACCCCTAACCATGACCCCTAACCCCTGACCCCTAACCATGACTCCAGACCCTGACCCCTGACCCCTAACCATGACCCTGACCCCATACCCCCTGACCCCTGACCCCCTGACCCCTGACCCCTAACCATGACCCCTGAGCCTGAGCCTGACCGCTGACCCCTAACCATGACCCCATTCCCTGACCCCGACCCCTGACCCCTAACCACGACCCTGACCCTTGACCCCTGACCCCTATTAATGACCCCTGACCTATGACAATGACCCCTGACCTTTGACCCCTGACCCCTGACCCCTGACCCCTGACCCTTGACCCCAGACTCCTGATCCCTGACTCTGACCCCTGACCCCTGATCCCTGACTCTGACCCCTGACCCCTGACTCCTGATCCCTAACCCTAACCCCTAACCCCTGATGCCTGATGCCTGACCCCTGACCCCTGACCCCTAACCATCACCCCTGACCCCTGACACCTGACCCTTGACCCCTGACCCCTGACCCCTGACCCCTAACCATGACCCCTGACCATGACCCCTGACAGTGACTCTGATCCCTGACCGCTAACCATGACCCCTGACTCCTGACCCCTGACCCCTGACCCCTAACCATGACCCCATTCCCTGACGCCTAACCATGACCCTGACCCCTGACCACTCACCCCAGACCATGACCCTTGACCCCTGACCCTTGACCCCTGACCCCTGACCCCTAACCATGACCCCTGACCTTTGACCCCTGACCCTGACCCTGACCCCTGACCACTGACCCCTGACCCCTGACTCTGACCCCTGACCCCTAACCCCTGACCTCTGACCACTCACCCCAGACCCCTGACCCTGACCCTGATCCCTGACCCCTAACCATGACCCTGACCCCTGACCCCTAACCATGACCCTGACCCCCTGACCCCTGACCCCTGACCCCTAACCATGACACCTGACCCTGACCCCTGACCCTGACCCCGACCCCTGACCATGACGCTGACCCTTGACCACTGACCCCTGACCCCTACTAATGACCCCTGACCATGACCCATGACCATGACCCCTGACCTTTGACCCCTGACCCCTGACCCTGACCCCTGATCCCTAAGCCTGACCCCTGACCCCTGCCCCATTGACCCCTAACCATCACCCCTGACCCCTGACACCTGACCCTTGACTCCTGATCCCTGACCCCTAACCATGACCCCTGACCATGACCCCTGACAGTGACTCTGACACCTGACCGCTAACCATGACCCCTGACTCCTGACCCCTGACCCCTGACCCCTAACCATGACCCCTGACCCCTAACAATGACCCCTGACCCCTGACCCCTGACCCCTAACCATCACCCCTGACCCCTGACACCTGACCCTTGACCCCTGAACCCTGACCCCTAACCATGACCCCTGACCATGACCCCTGACAGTGACTCTGACCCCTGACCGCTAACCATGACCCCTGACTCCTGACCCCTGACCCCTAACCCCTAACCATGACCCCTGACCCCTGACCCCTAACAATGACCCCTGACCCCTGACCCCTGACCCCTAACCCTGACCCCTGACCTTTGATCCCTCACCCTGCCCCCTGATCCCTAACCCTGACTCCTGACCCCTGACCACCGACCCCTGACTCTGACCCCTGACCCCTGACCCCTAACCATGGCCCCATTCCCTTGACCCCTGACCCATGACTCCTGACCCTGACACCTGACCCCTGACACCTGACCTTTGACCCCTGACCCTGACCCCTGATCTTTGACCCTGACCCCGACCCCTGACCCCTGACCCCTGACGCCTGACCCCTGACCCCTGACCCCCTGACCCTTGACCCCTGACCTCCTGACCCCTGACCCCTGACCCTGACCCCTGACCCCTAACCATGACCCCTGACCCTGACCCCTGACCATGAACCTGACCCCCTGACTCCTGACCTCCTGACCCCTGATCCCCTGACCCCTAACCCTTGACCCCAGACCCATGACCCATAACCATGACCCCTAACCCCTGACCCCTAACCATGACCCCAGACCCTGACCCCTGACCCCTAACCATGACCCTGACCCCATACCCCCTGACCCCTGACCCCCTGACCCCTGACCCCTAACCATGACCCCTGAGCCTGAGCCTGACCGCTGACCCCTAACCATGACCCCATTCCCTGACCCCGACCCCTGACCCCTAACCACGACCCTGACCCTTGACCCCTGACCCCTCACCCCTATTAATGACCCCTGACCTATGACAATGACCCCTGACCTTTGACCCCTGACCCCTGACCCCTGACCCCTGACCCTTGACCCCAGACTCCTGATCCCTGACTCTGACCCCTGACCCCTGATCCCTGACTCTGACCCCTGACCCCTGACTCCTGATCCCTAACCCTAACCCCTAACCCCTGATGCCTGACCCCTGACCCCTGACCCCTAACCATCACCCCTGACCCCTGACACCTGACCCTTGACCCCTGACCCTTGACCCCTGACCCCTAGCCATGACCCCTGACCCCTTGACCTCCTGACCCCTGACCCCTGACCCCTAACCATGACCCCTGCCCCCTAACAATGACCCCTGACCCCTGACCTTTGACCCCTGACCTTTGACCCCTGACCCTGCCCCCTAATCCCTAACCCTGACCCCTGACCACTGACCCCTGACCCCTGACTCTGACCCCTGACCCCTAACCCCTGACCTCTGACCACTCACCCCAGACCCCTGACCCTGACCCTGATCCCTGACCCCTAACCATGACCCTGACCCCATACCCCCTGACCCCTGACCCCCTGACCCCTGACCCCTAACCATGACCCCTGAGCCTGAGCCTGACCGCTGACCCCTAACCATGACCCCATTCCCTGTCCCCGACCCCTGACCCCTAACCACGACCCTGACCCTTGACCACTGACCCCTGACCCCTACTAATGACCACTGACCATGACCCATGACCATGACCCCTGACCCCTGACCCCTGACCCCTGACCCTGACCCCTGATCCCTAAGCCTGACCCCTGACCCCTGACCCCTGACCCCTGACCCTTGACCCCTGACCTCCTGACCCCTGACCCCTGACCTTGACCCCTAACCATGACCCCTGACCCTGACCCCTGACCATGAACCTGACCCCCTGACTCCTGACCTCCTGACCCCTGATCCCCTGACCCCTGACCCTTGACCCCAGACCCCTGACCCCTAATCATGACCCCTAACCCCTGACCCCTAACCATGACCCCAGACCCTGACTCCTGACCCCTAACCATGACCCTGACCCCATACCCCCTGACCCCTGACCCACTGACCCCCTGACCCCTGACCCCTAACCATGACCCCTGAGCCTGAGCCTGACCGCTGACCCCTAACCATGACCCCATTCCCTGACCCCGACCCCTGACCCCTAACCACGACCCTGACCCTTGACCCCTGACCCCTGACCCCTATTAATGACCCCTGACCTATGACAATGACCCCTGACCTTTGACCCCTGACCCCTGACCCCTGACCCTTGACCCCAGACTCCTGATCCCTGACTCTGACCCCTGACCCCTGATCCCTGACTCTGACCCCTGACCCCTGACTCCTGATCCCTAACCCTAACCCCTAACCCCTGATGCCTGATGCCTGACCCCTGACCCCTGACCCCTAACCATCACCCCTGACCCCTGACACCTGACCCTTGACCCCTGACCCCTGACCCCTGACCCCTAACCATGACCCCTGACCTTTGACCCCTGACCCTGACCCTGACCCCTCACCATGACCCCTGACCCCTAACAATGACCCCTGACCCCTGACCTTTGACCCCTGACCTTTGACCCCTGACCCTGCCCCCTAATCCCTAACCCTGACCCCTGACCACTGACCCCTGACCCCTGACTCTGACCCCTGACCCCTAACCCCTGACCTCTGACCACTCACCCCAGACCCCTGACCCTGACCCTGATCCCTGACCCCTAACCATGACCCTGACCCCTGACCCCTAACCATGACCCCTGATCCCCTGACCCCTGACCCCTGACCCCTAACCATGACCCCAGACCCTGACCCCTGACCCCTAACCATGACCCTGACCCCCTGACCCCTGACCCCTGACCCCTAACCATGACACCTGACCCTGACCCCTGACCCTGACCCCGACCCCTGACCATGACACTGACCCTTGACCACTGACCCCTGACCCCTACTAATGACCCCTGACCATGACCCATGACCATGACCCCTGACCTTTGACCCCTGACCCTGACCCTGACCCCCGACCCCTGACCCCTGATCCCTAACCCTGACCCCTGACCCCCTGATCCCTGACCCCTGACCCCAGACCCCTGACTCTATCCCTGACCCCTGACCCTTGACCCCTGACCCCTAGCCATGACCCCTGACCCCCTGACCTCCTGACCCCTGACCCCTGACCCCTAACCATGACCCCTGACCCCTAACAATGACCCCTGACCCCTGACCCCTGACCTTTGACCCCTGACCTTTGACCCCTGACTCTGCCCCCTAATCCCTAACCCTGACCCCTGACCCCCTGATCCCTGACCCCTGACCCCAGACCCCTGACTCTATCCCTGACCCCTGACCCTTGACCCCTGACCCCTAGCCATGACCCCTGACCCCCTGACCTCCTGACCCCTGACCCCTAACCATGACCCCTGACCCCTAACAATGACCCCTGACCCCTGACCTTTGACCCCTGACCTTTGACCCCTGACCCTGCCCCCTAATCCCTAACCCTGACCCCTGACCACTGACCCCTGACCCCTGACTCTGACCCCTGACCCCTAACCCCTGACCTCTGACCACTCACCCCAGACCCCTGACCCTGACCCTGATCCCTGACCCCTAACCATGACCCTGACCCCTGACCCCTGACCCCTAACCATGACCCTGACCCCATACCTCCTTACCCCTGACCCCCTGACCCCTGACCCCTAACCATGACCCCTGAGCCTGAGCCTGACCGCTGACCCCTAACCATGACCCCATTCCCTGACCCCGACCCCTGACCCCTAACCACGACCCTGACCCTTGACCACTGACCCCTGACCCCTACTAATGACCCCTGACCATGACCCATGACCATGACCCCTGACCCCTGACCCCTGACCCCTGACCCTGACCCATGATCCCTAAGCCTGACCCCTGACCCCTGACCCCTGACCCCTGACCCCTGACCCTTGACCCCTGACCTCCTGACCCCTGACCCCTGACCCTGACCCCTGACCCCTAACCATGACCCCTGACCCTGACCCCTGACCATGAACCTGACCCCCTGACTCCTGACCTCCTGACCCCTGATCCCCTGACCCCTGACCCTTGACCCCAGACCCCTGACCCCTAACCATGACCCCTAACCCCTGACCCCTAACCATGACCCCAGACCCTGACCCCTGACCCCTAACCATGACCCTGACCCCATACCCCCTGACCCCTGACCCCCTGACCCCCTGACCCCTGACCCCTAACCATGACCCCTGAGCCTGAGCCTGACCGCTGACCCCTAACCATGACCCCATTCCCTGACCCCGACCCCTGACCCCTAACCACGACCCTGACCCTTGACCCCTGACCCCTGACCCCTATTAATGACCCCTGACCTATGACAATGACCCCTGACCTTTGACCCCTGAGCCCTGACCCTTGACCCCAGACTCCTGATCCCTGACTCTGACCCCTGACCCCTGATCCCTGACTCTGACCCCTGACCCCTGACTCCTGATCCCTAACCCTAACCCCTAACCCCTGATGCCTGATGCCTGACCCCTGACCCCTAACCATCACCCCTGACCCCTGACACCTGACCCTTGACCCCTGACCCCTGACCCCTGACCCCTAATCATGACCCCATTCCCTGACGCCTAACCATGACCCTGACCCCTGACCACTCACCGCTAACCATGACCCTTGACCCCTGACCCTTGACCCCTGACCCCTGACCCCTAACCATGACCCCTGACCTTTGACCCCTGACCCTGACCCTGACCCCCGACCCCTGACCCCTGACCCCTAACAATGACCCCTGACCCCTGATCCCTGACCCCTGACCCCAGACCCCTGACTCTATCCCTGACCCCTGACCCTTGACCCCTGACCCCTAGCCATGACCCCTGACCCCCTGACCTCCTGACCCCTGACCCCTAACCATGACCCCTGCCCCCTAACAATGACCCCTGACCCCTGACCTTTGACCCCTGACCTTTGACCCCTGACCCTGCCCCCTAATCCCTAACCCTGACCCCTGACCACTGACCCCTGACCCCTGACTCTGACCCCTGACCCCTAACCCCTGACCTCTGACCACTCACCCCAGACCCCTGACCCTGACCCTGATCCCTGACCCCTAACCATGACCCTGACCCCTGACCCCTGACCCCTAACCATGACCCTGACCCCATACCCCCTGACCCCTGACCCCCTGACCCCTGACCCCTAACCATGACCCCTGAGCCTGAGCCTGACCGCTGACCCCTAACCATGACCCCATTCCCTGACCCCGACCCCTGACCCCTAACCACGACCCTGACCCTTGACCCCTGACCCCTGACCCCTACTAATGACCCCTGACCATGACCCATGACCATAACCCCTGACCTTTGACCCCTGACCCCTGACCCTGACCCCTGATCCCTAAGCCTGACCCCTGACCCCTGACGCCTGACCCCTGACCCCTGACCCCTGACCTCCTGAGCCCTGACCCCTGACCCTGACCCTTGACCCCTAACCATGACCCCTGACCCTGACCCCTGACCATGAACCTGACCCCCTGACTCCTGACCTCCTGACCCCTGATCCCCTGACCCCTGACCCTTGACCCCAGACCCCTGACCCCTAACCATGACCCCTGACCCCTGACCCCTAACCATGACCCCTGACCCTGACCCTGACCCCTGACCCCTAACCATGACACCTGACCCTGACCCCTGACCCTGACCCCGACCCCTGACCATGACACTGACCCTTGACCACTGACCCCTGACCCCTACTAATGACCCCTGACCATGACCCATGACCATGACCCCTGACCTTTGACCCCTGACCCTGACCCTGACCCCTGATCCCTGACCCCTGACCCCAGACCCCTGACTCTATCCCTGACCCCTGACCCTTGACCCCTGACCCCTAGCCATGACCCCTGACCCCCTGACCTCCTGACACCTGACCCCTGACCCCTAACCATGACCCTGACCCCTGACCCCTAACCATGACCCCTGATCCCCTGACCCCTGACCCCTGACCCCTAACCATGACCCCAGACCCTGACCCCTGACCCCTAACCATGACCCTGACCATCTGACCCCTGACCCCTGACCCCTAACCATGACACCTGACCCTGACCCCTGACCCTGACCCCGACCCCTGACCATGACGCTGACCCTTGACCACTGACCCCTGACCCCTACTAATGACCCCTGACCATGACCCATGACCATGACCCCTGACCTTTGACCCCTGACCATGACCCTGACCCCTGATCGCTAAGCCTGACCCCTGACCCCTGACCCCTGACCCCTGACTCCTGATCCCTGACTCTGACCCCTGACCCCTGACTCCTGATCCCTAACCCTAACCCCTAACCCCTGATGCCTGATGCCTGACCCCTGACCCCTAACCATCACCCCTGACCCCTGACACCTGACCCTTGACCCCTGAACCCTGACCCCTAACCATGACCCCTGACCATGACCCCTGACAGTGACTCTGACCCCTGACCGCTAACCATGACCCCTGACTCCTGACCCCTGACCCCTAACCCCTAACCATGATCCCTGACCCCTGACCCCTAACAATGACCCCTGACCCCTGACCCCTGACCCCTAACCCTGACCCCTGACCTTTAACCCCTCACCCTGCCCCCTGATCCCTAACCCTGACTCCTGACCCCTGACCACCGACCCCTGACTCTGACCCCTGACCCCTGACCCCTAACCATGGCCCCATTCCCTTGACCCCTGACCCCTGACTCCTGACCCTGACACCTGACCCCTGACACCTGACCTTTGACCCCTGACCCTGACCCCTGATCTTTGACCCCTGACCCCGACCCCTGACCCCTGACCCCTGACGCCTGACCCCTGACCCCCTGACCCTTGACCCCTGACCCTTGACCCCAGACTCCTGATCCCTGACTCTGACCCCTGACCCCTGATCCCTGACTCTGACCCCTGACCCCTGACTCCTGATCCCTAACCCTAACCCCTAACCCCTGATGCCTGATGCCTGACCCCTGACCCCTGACCCCTAACCATCACCCCTGACCCCTGACACCTGACCCTGACCCCTGACCCCTGACCCCTGACCCCTAACCATGACCCCTGACCATGACCCCTGACAGTGACTCTGATCCCTGACCGCTAACCATGACCCCTGACTCCTGACCCCTGACCCCTGACCCCTAACCATGACCCCATTCCCTGACGCCTAACCATGACCCTGACCCCTGAAAACTCACCCCAGACCATGACCCTTGACCCCTGACCCTTGACCCCTGACCCCTGACCCCTAACCATGACCCCTGACCTTTGACCCCTGACCCTGACCCCCGACCCCTGACCCCTGATCCCTAACCCTGACCCCTGACCCCCTGATCCCTGACCCCTGACCCCAGACCCCTGACTCTATCCCTGACCCCTGACCCTTGACCCCTGACCCCTAGCCATGACCCCTGACCCCCTGACCTCCTGACCCCTGACCCCTAACCATGACCCCTGACCCCTAACAATGACCCCTGACCCCTGACCCCTGACCTTTGACCCCTGACCTTTGACCCCTGACCCTGCCCCCTAATCCCTAACCCTGACCCCTGACCACTGACCCCTGACCCCTGACTCTGACCCCTGACCCCTAACCCCTGACCTCTGACCACTCACCCCAGACCCCTGACCCTGACCCTGATCCCTGACCCCTAACCATGACCCTGATCTTTGACCCCTGACCCCTAACCATGACCCCTGATGCCCTGACCCCTGACCCCTGACCCCTAACCATGACCCCAGACCCTGACCCCTGACCCCTAACCATGACCCTGACCCCCTGACCCCTGACCCCTGACCCCTACTAATGACCCCTGACCATGACCCATGACCATGACCCCTGACCTTTGACCCCTGACCCCTGACCCTGACCCCTGATCCCTAAGCCTGACCCCTGACCCCTGACCCCCTGACCTTTGACCCCCTGACCCCTGACCCCTAACCCCATGACCCCTGACCCTGAGCCTGACCGCTGACCCCTAACCATGACCCCATTCCCTGACCCTGACCCCTGACCCCTAACCATGACCCTGACCCCTGACCCCTGACCCCTGACCCCTGACCCCTGACCCCTGACCCCTGACCCCTGACCCCTGACCCCTGACCCTGACTCCTGATCCCTGACTCTGACCCCTGACCCCTGACTCCTGATCCCTAACCCTGACCCCTAACCCCTGATGCCTGATGCCTGACCCCTGACCCCTGACCCCTAACCATCACCCCTGACCCCTGACACCTGACCCTTGACCCCTGAACCCTGACCCCTAACCATGACCCCTGACCATGACCCCTGACAGTGACTCTGACCCCTGACCGCTAACCATGACCCCTGACTCCTGACCCCTGACCCCTGACCCCTAACCATGACCCCTGACCCCTAACAATGACCCCTGACCCCTGACCTTTGACCCCTGACCTTTGACCCCTGACCCTGCCCCCTAATCCCTAACCCTGACCCCTGACCACTGACCCCTGACCCCTGACTCTGACCCCTGACCCCTAACCCCTGACCTCTGACCACTCACCCCAGAACCCTGACCCTGACCCTGATCCCTGACCCCTAACCATGACCCTGATCTTTGACCCCTGACCCCTAACCATGACCCCTGATGCCCTGACTCCTGACCCCTGACCCCTAACCATGACCCCAGACCCTGACCCCTGACCCCTAACCATGACCCTGACCCCCTGACCCCTGACCCCTGACCCCTACTAATGACCCCTGACCATGACCCATGACCATGACCCCTGACCTTTGACCCCTGACCCCTGACCCTGACCCCTGATCCCTAAGCCTGACCCCTGACCCCTGACCCCCTGACCTTTGACCCCCTGACCCCTGACCCCTAACCCCATGACCCCTGACCCTGAGCCTGACCGCTGACCCCTAACCATGACCCCATTCCCTGACCCTGACCCCTGACCCCTAACCATGACCCTGACCCCTGACCCCTGACCCCTGACCCCTGACCCCTGACCCCTGACCCCTGACCCCTGACCCCTGACCCCTGACCCTGACTCCTGATCCCTGACTCTGACCCCTGACCCCTGACTCCTGATCCCTAACCCTGACCCCTAACCCCTGATGCCTGATGCCTGACCCCTGACCCCTGACCCCTAACCATCACCCCTGACCCCTGACACCTGACCCTTGACCCCTGAACCCTGACCCCTAACCATGACCCCTGACCATGACCCCTGACAGTGACTCTGACCCCTGACCGCTAACCATGACCCCTGACTCCTGACCCCTGACCCCTGACCCCTAACCATGACCCCTGACCCCTAACAATGACCCCTGACCCCTGACCCCTGACCCCTAACCATCACCCCTGACCCCTGACACCTGACCCTTGACCCCTGAACCCTGACCCCTAACCATGACCCCTGACCCTGACCCCTGACAGTGACTCTGACCCCTGACCGCTAACCATGACCCCTGACTCCTGACCCCTGACCCCTAACCCCTAACCATGACCCCTGACCCCTGACCCCTAACAATGACCCCTGACCCCTGACCCCTGACCCCTAACCCTGACCCCTGACCTTTGACCCCTCACCCTGCCCCCGATCCCTAACCCTGACTCCTGACCCCTGACCACCGACCCCTGACTCTGACCCCTGACCCCTAACCATGGCCCCATTCCCTTGACCCCTGACCCCTGACTCCTGATCTTTGACCCCTGACCACCGACCCCTGACTCTGACCCCTGACCCCTAACCATGGCCCCATTCCCTTGACACCTGACCCCTGACACCTGACCTTTGACCCCTGACCCTGACCCCTGATCTTTGACCCCTGACCCCGACCCCTGACCCCTGACCCCTGACGCCTGACCCCTGACCCCTGACCCCCTGACCCTTGACCCCTGACCTCCTGACCCCTGACCCCTGACCCTGACCCCTGACCCCTAACCATGACCCCTGACCCTGACCCCTGACCATGAACCTGACCCCCTGAATCCTGAACTCCTGACCCCTGATCCCCTGACCCCTGACCCTTGATCCCAGACCCCTGACCCCTAACCATGACCCCTAACCCCTGACCCCTAACCATGACCCCAGACCCTGACCCCTGACCCCTAACCATGACCCTGACCCCATACCCCCTGACCCCTGACCCCCTGACCCCTGACCCCTAACCATGACCCCTGAGCCTGAGCCTGACCGCTGACCCCTAACCATGACCCCATTCCCTGACCCCGACCCCTGACCCCTAACCACGACCCTGACCCTTGACCCCTGACCCCTGACCCCTATTAATGACCCCTGACCTATGACAATGACCCCTGACCTTTGACCCCTGACCCCTGACCCCTGACCCTTGACCCCAGACTCCTGATCCCTGACTCTGACCCCTGACCCCTGATCCCTGACTCTGACCCCTGACCCCTGACTCCTGATCCCTAACCCTAACCCCTAACCCCTGATGCCTGATGCCTGACCCCTGACCCCTGACCCCTAACCATCACCCCTGACCCCTGACACCTGACCCTTGACCCCTGACCCCTGACCCCTGACCCCTAACCATGACCCCTGGCCATGACCCCTGACAGTGACTCTGATCCCTGACCGCTAACCATGACCCCTGACTCCTGACCCCTGACCCCTAAACATGACCCCATTCCCTGACGCCTAACCATGACCCTGACCCCTGACCACTCACCCCAGACCATGACCCTTGACCCCTGACCCTTGACCCCTGACCCCTGACCCCTAACCATGACCCCTGACGTTTGACCCCTGACCCTGACCCTGACCCCCGACCCCTGACCCCTGATCCCTAACCCTGACCCCTGACCCCCTGATCCCTGACCCCTGACCCCTCACCATGACCCCTGACCCCTAACAATGACCCCTGACCCCTGACCTTTGACCCCTGACCTTTGACCCCTGACCCTGCCCCCTAATCCCTAACCCTGACCCCTGACCACTGACCCCTGACCCCTGACTCTGACCCCTGACCCCTAACCCCTGACCTCTGACCACTCACCCCAGACCCCTGACCCTGACCCTGATCCCTGACCCCTAACCATGACCCTGACCCCTGACCCCTAACCATGACCCCTGATCCCCTGACCCCTGACCCCTGACCCCTAACCATGACCCCAGACCCTGACCCCTGACCCCTAACCATGACCCTGACCCCCTGACCCCTGACCCCTGACCCCTAACCATGACACCTGACCCTGACCCCTGACCCTGACCCCGACCCCTGACCATGACGCTGACCCTTGACCACTGACCCCTGACCCCTACTAATGACCCCTGACCATGACCCATGACCATGACCCCTGACCTTTGACCCCTGACCCCTGACCCTGACCCCTGATCCCTAAGCCTGACCCCTGACCCCTGACCCCTGACCCCTGACTCCTGATCCCTGACTCTGACCCCTGACCCCTGACTCCTGATCCCTAACCCTAACCCCTAACCCCTGATGCCTGATGCCTGACCCCTGACCCCTGACCCCTAACCATCACCCCTGAGCCCTGACACCTGACCCTTGACCCCTGAACCCTGACCCCTAACCATGACCCCTGACCATGACCCCTGACAGTGACTCTGACCCCTGACCGCTAACCATGACCCCGGACTCCTGACCCCTGACCCCTAACCATGACCCCTGACCCCTAACAATGACCCCTGACCCCTGACCTTTGACCCCTGACCCTGACCCTGACCCCCGACCCCTGACCCCTGATCCCTAACCCTGACCCCTGACCCCTGACCCCTAACCATCACCCCTGACCCCTGACACCTGACCCTTGACCCCTGAACCCTGACCCCTAACCATGACCCCTGACCCTGACCCCTGACAGTGACTCTGACCCCTGACCGCTAACCATGACCCCTGACTCCTGACCCCTGACCCCTAACCCCTAACCATGACCCCTGACCCCTGACCCCTAACAATGACCCCTGACCCCTGACCCCTGACCCCTAACCCTGACCCCTGACCTTTGACCCCTCACCCTGCCCCCGATCCCTAACCCTGACTCCTGACCCCTGACCACCGACCCCTGACTCTGACCCCTGACCCCTAACCATGGCCCCATTCCCTTGACCCCTGACCCCTGACTCCTGATCTTTGACCCCTGACCACCGACCCCTGACTCTGACCCCTGACCCCTAACCATGGCCCCATTCCCTTGACACCTGACCCCTGACACCTGACCTTTGACCCCTGACCCTGACCCCTGATCTTTGACCCCTGACCCCGACCCCTGACCCCTGACCCCTGACGCCTGACCCCTGACCCCTGACCCCCTGACCCTTGACCCCTGACCTCCTGACCCCTGACCCCTGACCCTGACCCCTGACCCCTAACCATGACCCCTGACCCTGACCCCTGACCATGAACCTGACCCCCTGAATCCTGAACTCCTGACCCCTGATCCCCTGACCCCTGACCCTTGATCCCAGACCCCTGACCCCTAACCATGACCCCTAACCCCTGACCCCTAACCATGACCCCAGACCCTGACCCCTGACCCCTAACCATGACCCTGACCCCATACCCCCTGACCCCTGACCCCCTGACCCCTGACCCCTAACCATGACCCCTGAGCCTGAGCCTGACCGCTGACCCCTAACCATGACCCCATTCCCTGACCCCGACCCCTGACCCCTAACCACGACCCTGACCCTTGACCCCTGACCCCTGACCCCTATTAATGACCCCTGACCTATGACAATGACCCCTGACCTTTGACCCCTGACCCCTGACCCCTGACCCTTGACCCCAGACTCCTGATCCCTGACTCTGACCCCTGACCCCTGATCCCTGACTCTGACCCCTGACCCCTGACTCCTGATCCCTAACCCTAACCCCTAACCCCTGATGCCTGATGCCTGACCCCTGACCCCTGACCCCTAACCATCACCCCTGACCCCTGACACCTGACCCTTGACCCCTGACCCCTGACCCCTGACCCCTAACCATGACCCCTGGCCATGACCCCTGACAGTGACTCTGATCCCTGACCGCTAACCATGACCCCTGACTCCTGACCCCTGACCCCTAAACATGACCCCATTCCCTGACGCCTAACCATGACCCTGACCCCTGACCACTCACCCCAGACCATGACCCTTGACCCCTGACCCTTGACCCCTGACCCCTGACCCCTAACCATGACCCCTGACGTTTGACCCCTGACCCTGACCCTGACCCCCGACCCCTGACCCCTGATCCCTAACCCTGACCCCTGACCCCCTGATCCCTGACCCCTGACCCCTCACCATGACCCCTGACCCCTAACAATGACCCCTGACCCCTGACCTTTGACCCCTGACCTTTGACCCCTGACCCTGCCCCCTAATCCCTAACCCTGACCCCTGACCACTGACCCCTGACCCCTGACTCTGACCCCTGACCCCTAACCCCTGACCTCTGACCACTCACCCCAGACCCCTGACCCTGACCCTGATCCCTGACCCCTAACCATGACCCTGACCCCTGACCCCTAACCATGACCCCTGATCCCCTGACCCCTGACCCCTGACCCCTAACCATGACCCCAGACCCTGACCCCTGACCCCTAACCATGACCCTGACCCCCTGACCCCTGACCCCTGACCCCTAACCATGACACCTGACCCTGACCCCTGACCCTGACCCCGACCCCTGACCATGACGCTGACCCTTGACCACTGACCCCTGACCCCTACTAATGACCCCTGACCATGACCCATGACCATGACCCCTGACCTTTGACCCCTGACCCCTGACCCTGACCCCTGATCCCTAAGCCTGACCCCTGACCCCTGACCCCTGACCCCTGACTCCTGATCCCTGACTCTGACCCCTGACCCCTGACTCCTGATCCCTAACCCTAACCCCTAACCCCTGATGCCTGATGCCTGACCCCTGACCCCTGACCCCTAACCATCACCCCTGAGCCCTGACACCTGACCCTTGACCCCTGAACCCTGACCCCTAACCATGACCCCTGACCATGACCCCTGACAGTGACTCTGACCCCTGACCGCTAACCATGACCCCGGACTCCTGACCCCTGACCCCTAACCATGACCCCTGACCCCTAACAATGACCCCTGACCCCTGACCTTTGACCCCTGACCCTGACCCTGACCCCCGACCCCTGACCCCTGATCCCTAACCCTGACCCCTGACCCCCTGATCCCTGACCCCTGACCCCAGACCCCTGACTCTATCCCTGACCCCTGACCCTTGACCCCTGACCCCTAGCCATGACCCCTGACCCCCTGACCTCCTGACCCCTGACCCCTAACCATGACCCCTGACCCCTAACAATGACCCCTGACCCCTGACCTTTGACCCCTGACCTTTGACCCCTGACCCTGCCCCCTAATCCCTAACCCTGACCCCTGACCACTGACTCCTGACCCCTGACTCTGACCCCTGACCCCTAACCCCTGACCTCTGACCACTCACCCCAGACCCCTGACCCTGACCCTGATCCCTGACCCCTAACCATGACCCTGACCCCTGACCCCTGACCCCTAACCATGACCCTGACCCCATACCTCCTTACCCCTGACCCCCTGACCCCTGACCCCTAACCATGACCCCTGAGCCTGAGCCTGACCGCTGACCCCTAACCATGACCCCATTCCCTGACCCCGACCCCTGACCCCTAACCACGACCCTGACCCTTGACCACTGACCCCTGACCCCTACTAATGACCCCTGACCATGACCCATGACCATGACCCCTGACCCCTGACCCCTGACCCCTGACCCTGACCCCTGATCCCTAAGCCTGACCCCTGACGCCTGACCCCTGACCCCTGACCCCTGACCCCTGACCCCTGACCCCTGACCCCTGACCCCTAACCATGACCCCTGACCCTGACCCCTGACCATGAACCTGACCCCCTGACTCCTGACCTCCTGACCCCTGATCCCCTGACCCCTGACCCTTGACCCCAGACCCCTGACCCCTAACCATGACCCCTAACCCCTGACCCCTAACCATGACCCCAGACCCTGACCCCTGACCCCTAACCATGACCCTGACCCCATACCCCCTGACCCCTGACCCCCTGACCCCTGACCCCTGACCCCTAACCATGACCCCTGAGCCTGAGCCTGACCGCTGACCCCTAACCATGACCCCATTCCCTGACCCCGACCCCTGACCCCTAACCACGACCCTGACCCTTGACCCCTGACCCCTGACCCCTATTAATGACCCCTGACCTATGACAATGACCCCTGACCTTTGACCCCTGACCCCTGACCCTTGACCCCAGACTCCTGATCCCTGACTCTGACCCCTGACCGCTGATCCCTGACTCTGACCCCTGACCCCTGACTCCTGATCCCTAACCCTAACCCCTAACCCCTGATGCCTGATGCCTGACCCCTGACCCCTGACCCCTAACCATCAACCCTGACCCTGACCCCCGACCCCTGACCCCTGACCCCTAACAATGACCCCTGACCCCTGACCTTTGACCCCTGACCTTTGACCCCTGACCCTGCCCCCTAATCCCTAACCCTGACCCCTGACCACTGACCCCTGACCCCTGACTCTGACCCCTGACCCCTAACCCCTGACCTCTGACCACTCACCCCAGACCCCTGACCCTGACCCTGATCCCTGACCCCTAACCATGACCCTGACCCCTGACCCCTAACCATGACCCCTGATCCCCTGACCCCTGACCCCTGACCCCTAACCATGACCCCAGACCCTGACCCCTGACCCCTAACCATGACCCTGACCCCCTGACCCCTGACCCCTGACCTCTAACCATGACACCTGACCCTGACCCCTGACCCTGACCCCGACCCCTGACCATGACGCTGACCCTTGACCACTGACCCCTGACCCCTACTAATGACCCCTGACCATGACCCATGACCATGACCCCTGACCATGAACCTGACCCCCTGACTCCTGACCTCCTGACCCCTGATCCCCTGACCCCTGACCCTTGACCCCAGACCCCTGACCCCTAACCATGACCCCTAACCCCTGACCCCTAACCATGACCCCAGACACTGACCCCTGACCCCTAACCATGACCCTGACCCCATACCCCCTGACCCCTGACCCCCTGACCCCCTGACCCCTGACCCCTAACCATGACCCCTGAGCCTGAGCCTGACCGCTGACCCCTAACCATGACCCCATTACCTGACCCCGACCCCTGACCCCTAACCACGACCCTGACCCTTGACCACTGACCCCTGACCCCTACTAATGACCCCTGACCATGACCCATGACCATGACCCCTGACCCCTGACCCCTGACCCTGACCCCTGATCCCTAAGCCTGACCCCTGACCCCTGACCCCTGACCCCTGACCCCTGACCCTTGACCCCTGACCTCCTGACCCCTGACCCCTGACCCTGACCCCTGACCCCTAACCATGACCCCTGACCCTGACCCCTGACCATGAACCTGACCCCCTGACTCCTGACCTCCTGACCCCTGATCCCCTGACCCCTGACCCTTGACCCCAGACCCCTGACCCCTAACCATGACCCCTAACCCCTGACCCCTAACCATGACCCCAGACCCTGACCCCTGACCCCTAACCATGACCCTGACCCCATACCCCCTGACCCCTGACCCCCTGACCCCCTGACCCCTGACCCCTAACCATGACCCCTGAGCCTGAGCCTGACCGCTGACCCCTAACCATGACCCCATTCCCTGACCCCGACCCCTGACCCCTAACCACGACCCTGACCCTTGACCCCTGAACCCTGACCCCTATTAATGACCCCTGACCTATGACAATGACCCCTGACCTTTGACCCCTGACCCCTGACCCCTGACCCTTGACCCCAGACTCCTGATCCCTAACCATGACACCTGACCCTGACCCCTGACCCTGACCCCGACCCCTGACCATGACGCTGACCCTTGACCACTGACCCCTGACCCCTACTAATGACCCCTGACCATGACCCATGACCATGACCCCTGACCTTTGACCCCTGACCCTGACCCTGACCCCCGACCCCTGACCCCTGATCCCTAACCCTGACCCCTGACCCCCTGATCCCTGACCCCTGACCCCAGACCCCTGACTCTATCCCTGACCCCTGACCCTTGACCCCTGACCCCTAGCCATGACCCCTGACCCCCTGACCTCCTGACCCCTGACCCCTGACCCCTAACCATGACCCCTGACCCCTAACAATGACCCCTGACCCCTGACCCCTGACCTTTGACCCCTGACCTTTGACCCCTGACTCTGCCCCCTAATCCCTAACCCTGACCCCTGACCACTGACCCCTGACCCCTGACTCTGACCCCTGACCCCTAACCCCTGACCTCTGACCACTCACCCCAGACCCCTGACCCTGACCCTGATCCCTGACCCCTAACCATGACCCTGACCCCTGACCCCTGACCCCTAACCATGACCCTGACCCCATACCCCCTGACCCCTGACCCCCTGACCCCTGACCCCTAACCATGACCCCTGAGACTGAGCCTGACCGCTGACCCCTAACCATGACCCCATTCCCTGACCCCGACCCCTGACCCCTAACCACGACCCTGACCCTTGACCACTGACCCCTGACCCCTACTAATGACCCCTGACCATGACCCATGACCATGACCCCTGACCTTTGACCCCTGACCCCTGACCCTGACCCCTGATCCCTAAGCCTGACCCCTGACCCCCGACCCCTGACCCCTGACCCCTGACCCTTGACCCCTGACCTCCTGACCCCTGACCCCTGACCCTGACCCCTGACCCCTAACCATGACCCCTGACCCTGACCCCTGACCATGAACCTGACCCCCTGACTCCTGACCTCCTGACCCCTGATCCCCTGACCCCTGACCCTTGACCCCAGACCCCTGACCCCTAACCATGACCCCTAACCCCTGACCCCTAACCATGACTCCAGACCCTGACCCCTGACCCCTAACCATGACCCTGACCCCATACCCCCTGACCCCTGACCCCCTGACCCCTGACCCCTAACCATGACCCCTGAGCCTGAGCCTGACCGCTGACCCCTAACCATGACCCCATTCCCTGACCCCGACCCCTGACCCCTAACCACGACCCTGACCCTTGACCCCTGACCCCTATTAATGACCCCTGACCTATGACAATGACCCCTGACCTTTGACCCCTGACCCCTGACCCCTGACCCCTGACCCTTGACCCCAGACTCCTGATCCCTGACTCTGACCCCTGACCCCTGATCCCTGACTCTGACCCCTGACCCCTGACTCCTGATCCCTAACCCTAACCCCTAACCCCTGATGCCTGATGCCTGACCCCTGACCCCTGACCCCTAACCATCACCCCTGACCCCTGACACCTGACCCTTGACCCCTGACCCCTGACCCCTGACCCCTAACCATGACCCCTGACCATGACCCCTGACAGTGACTCTGATCCCTGACCGCTAACCATGACCCCTGACTCCTGACCCCTGACCCCTGACCCCTAACCATGACCCCATTCCCTGACGCCTAACCATGACCCTGACCCCTGACCACTCACCCCAGACCATGACCCTTGACCCCTGACCCTTGACCCCTGACCCCTGACCCCTAACCATGACCCCTGACCTTTGACCCCTGACCCTGACCCTGACCCCTGACCACTGACCCCTGACCCCTGACTCTGACCCCTGACCCCTAACCCCTGACCTCTGACCACTCACCCCAGACCCCTGACCCTGACCCTGATCCCTGACCCCTAACCATGACCCTGACCCCTGACCCCTAACCATGACCCTGACCCCCTGACCCCTGACCCCTGACCCCTAACCATGACACCTGACCCTGACCCCTGACCCTGACCCCGACCCCTGACCATGACGCTGACCCTTGACCACTGACCCCTGACCCCTACTAATGACCCCTGACCATGACCCATGACCATGACCCCTGACCTTTGACCCCTGACCCCTGACCCTGACCCCTGATCCCTAAGCCTGACCCCTGACCCCTGCCCCATTGACCCCTAACCATCACCCCTGACCCCTGACACCTGACCCTTGACTCCTGATCCCTGACCCCTAACCATGACCCCTGACCATGACCCCTGACAGTGACTCTGACACCTGACCGCTAACCATGACCCCTGACTCCTGACCCCTGACCCCTGACCCCTAACCATGACCCCTGACCCCTAACAATGACCCCTGACCCCTGACCCCTGACCCCTAACCATCACCCCTGACCCCTGACACCTGACCCTTGACCCCTGAACCCTGACCCCTAACCATGACCCCTGACCATGACCCCTGACAGTGACTCTGACCCCTGACCGCTAACCATGACCCCTGACTCCTGACCCCTGACCCCTAACCCCTAACCATGACCCCTGACCCCTGACCCCTAACAATGACCCCTGACCCCTGACCCCTGACCCCTAACCCTGACCCCTGACCTTTGATCCCTCACCCTGCCCCCTGATCCCTAACCCTGACTCCTGACCCCTGACCACCGACCCCTGACTCTGACCCCTGACCCCTGACCCCTAACCATGGCCCCATTCCCTTGACCCCTGACCCATGACTCCTGACCCTGACACCTGACCCCTGACACCTGACCTTTGACCCCTGACCCTGACCCCTGATCTTTGACCCTGACCCCGACCCCTGACCCCTGACCCCTGACGCCTGACCCCTGACCCCTGACCCCCTGACCCTTGACCCCTGACCTCCTGACCCCTGACCCCTGACCCTGACCCCTGACCCCTAACCATGACCCCTGACCCTGACCCCTGACCATGAACCTGACCCCCTGACTCCTGACCTCCTGACCCCTGATCCCCTGACCCCTAACCCTTGACCCCAGACCCATGACCCATAACCATGACCCCTAACCCCTGACCCCTAACCATGACCCCAGACCCTGACCCCTGACCCCTAACCATGACCCTGACCCCATACCCCCTGACCCCTGACCCCCTGACCCCTGACCCCTAACCATGACCCCTGAGCCTGAGCCTGACCGCTGACCCCTAACCATGACCCCATTCCCTGACCCCGACCCCTGACCCCTAACCACGACCCTGACCCTTGACCCCTGACCCCTCACCCCTATTAATGACCCCTGACCTATGACAATGACCCCTGACCTTTGACCCCTGACCCCTGACCCCTGACCCCTGACCCTTGACCCCAGACTCCTGATCCCTGACTCTGACCCCTGACCCCTGATCCCTGACTCTGACCCCTGACCCCTGACTCCTGATCCCTAACCCTAACCCCTAACCCCTGATGCCTGACCCCTGACCCCTGACCCCTAACCATCACCCCTGACCCCTGACACCTGACCCTTGACCCCTGACCCCTGACCCCTGACCCCTGGCCATGACCCCTGACAGTGACTCTGATCCCTGACCGCTAACCATGACCCCTGACTCCTGACCCCTGACCCCTAACCATGACCCCATTCCCTGATGCCTAACCATGACCCTGACCCCTGACCACTCACCCCAGACCATGACCCTTGACCCCTGACCCTTGACCCCTGACCCCTGACCCCTAACCATGACCCCTGACCTTTGACCCCTGACCCTGACCCTGACCCCCGACCCCTGACCCCTGATCCCTAACCCTGACCCCTGACCCCCTGATCCCTGACCCCTGACCCCAGACCCCTGACTCTATCCCTGACCCCTGACCCTTGACCCCTGACCCCTAGCCATGACCCCTGACCCCCTGACCTCCTGACCCCTGACCCCTAACCATGACCCCTGCCCCCTAACAATGACCCCTGACCCCTGACCTTTGACCCCTGACCTTTGACCCCTGACCCTGCCCCCTAATCCCTAACCCTGACCCCTGACCACTGACCCCTGACCCCTGACTCTGACCCCTGACCCCTAACCCCTGACCTCTGACCACTCACCCCAGACCCCTGACCCTGACCCTGATCCCTGACCCCTAACCATGACCCTGACCCCTGACCCCTGACCCCTAACCATGACCCTGACCCCATACCCCCTGACCCCTGACCCCCTGACCCCTGACCCCTAACCATGACCCCTGAGCCTGAGCCTGACCGCTGACCCCTAACCATGACCCCATTCCCTGTCCCCGACCCCTGACCCCTAACCACGACCCTGACCCTTGACCACTGACCCCTGACCCCTACTAATGACCCCTGACCATGACCCATGACCATGACCCCTGACCCCTGACCCCTGACCCCTGACCCTGACCCCTGATCCCTAAGCCTGACCCCTGACCCCTGACCCCTGACCCCTGACCCTTGACCCCTGACCTCCTGACCCCTGACCCCTGACCTTGACCCCTAACCATGACCCCTGACCCTGACCCCTGACCATGAACCTGACCCCCTGACTCCTGACCTCCTGACCCCTGATCCCCTGACCCCTGACCCTTGACCCCAGACCCCTGACCCCTAACCATGACCCCTAACCCCTGACCCCTAACCATGACCCCAGACCCTGACTCCTGACCCCTAACCATGACCCTGACCCCATACCCCCTGACCCCTGACCCACTGACCCCCTGACCCCTGACCCCTAACCATGACCCCTGAGCCTGAGCCTGACCGCTGACCCCTAACCATGACCCCATTCCCTGACCCCGACCCCTGACCCCTAACCACGACCCTGACCCTTGACCCCTGACCCCTGACCCCTATTAATGACCCCTGACCTATGACAATGACCCCTGACCTTTGACCCCTGACCCCTGACCCCTGACCCTTGACCCCAGACTCCTGATCCCTGACTCTGACCCCTGACCCCTGATCCCTGACTCTGACCCCTGACCCCTGACTCCTGATCCCTAACCCTAACCCCTAACCCCTGATGCCTGATGCCTGACCCCTGACCCCTGACCCCTAACCATCACCCCTGACCCCTGACACCTGACCCTTGACCCCTGACCCCTGACCCCTGACCCCTAACCATGACCCCTGGCCATGACCCCTGACAGTGACTCTGATCCCTGACCGCTAACCATGACCCCTGACTCCTGACCCCTGACCCCTGACCCCTAACCATGACCCTGACCCCTGACCCTTGACCCCTGACCCCTGACCCCTAACCATGACCCCTGACCTTTGACCCCTGACCCTGACCCTGACCCCTCACCATGACCCCTGACCCCTAACAATGACCCCTGACCCCTGACCTTTGACCCCTGACCTTTGACCCCTGACCCTGCCCCCTAATCCCTAACCCTGACCCCTGACCACTGACCCCTGACCCCTGACTCTGACCCCTGACCCCTAACCCCTGACCTCTGACCACTCACCCCAGACCCCTGACCCTGACCCTGATCCCTGACCCCTAACCATGACCCTGACCCCTGACCCCTAACCATGACCCCTGATCCCCTGACCCCTGACCCCTGACCCCTAACCATGACCCCAGACCCTGACCCCTGACCCCTAACCATGACCCTGACCCCCTGACCCCTGACCCCTGACCCCTAACCATGACACCTGACCCTGACCCCTGACCCTGACCCCGACCCCTGACCATGACACTGACCCTTGACCACTGACCCCTGACCCCTACTAATGACCCCTGACCATGACCCATGACCATGACCCCTGACCTTTGACCCCTGACCCTGACCCTGACCCCCGACCCCTGACCCCTGATCCCTAACCCTGACCCCTGACCCCCTGATCCCTGACCCCTGACCCCAGACCCCTGACTCTATCCCTGACCCCTGACCCTTGACCCCTGACCCCTAGCCATGACCCCTGACCCCCTGACCTCCTGACCCCTGACCCCTGACCCCTAACCATGACCCCTGACCCCTAACAATGACCCCTGACCCCTGACCCCTGACCTTTGACCCCTGACCTTTGACCCCTGACTCTGCCCCCTAATCCCTAACCCTGACCCCTGACCCCCTGATCCCTGACCCCTGACCCCAGACCCCTGACTCTATCCCTGACCCCTGACCCTTGACCCCTGACCCCTAGCCATGACCCCTGACCCCCTGACCTCCTGACCCCTGACCCCTAACCATGACCCCTGACCCCTAACAATGACCCCTGACCCCTGACCTTTGACCCCTGACCTTTGACCCCTGACCCTGCCCCCTAATCCCTAACCCTGACCCCTGACCACTGACCCCTGACCCCTGACTCTGACCCCTGACCCCTAACCCCTGACCTCTGACCACTCACCCCAGACCCCTGACCCTGACCCTGATCCCTGACCCCTAACCATGACCCTGACCCCTGACCCCTGACCCCTAACCATGACCCTGACCCCATACCTCCTTACCCCTGACCCCCTGACCCCTGACCCCTAACCATGACCCCTGAGCCTGAGCCTGACCGCTGACCCCTAACCATGACCCCATTCCCTGACCCCGACCCCTGACCCCTAACCACGACCCTGACCCTTGACCACTGACCCCTGACCCCTACTAATGACCCCTGACCATGACCCATGACCATGACCCCTGACCCCTGACCCCTGACCCCTGACCCTGACCCCTGATCCCTAAGCCTGACCCCTGACCCCTGACCCCTGACCCTTGACCCCTGACCTCCTGACCCCTGACCCCTGACCCTGACCCCTGACCCCTAACCATGACCCCTGACCCTGACCCCTGACCATGAACCTGACCCCCTGACTCCTGACCTCCTGACCCCTGATCCCCTGACCCCTGACCCTTGACCCCAGACCCCTGACCCCTAACCATGACCCCTAACCCCTGACCCCTAACCATGACCCCAGACCCTGACCCCTGACCCCTAACCATGACCCTGACCCCATACCCCCTGACCCCTGACCCCCTGACCCCCTGACCCCTGACCCCTAACCATGACCCCTGAGCCTGAGCCTGACCGCTGACCCCTAACCATGACCCCATTCCCTGACCCCGACCCCTGACCCCTAACCACGACCCTGACCCTTGACCCCTGACCCCTGACCCCTATTAATGACCCCTGACCTATGACAATGACCCCTGACCTTTGACCCCTGAGCCCTGACCCTTGACCCCAGACTCCTGATCCCTGACTCTGACCCCTGACCCCTGATCCCTGACTCTGACCCCTGACCCCTGACTCCTGATCCCTAACCCTAACCCCTAACCCCTGATGCCTGATGCCTGACCCCTGACCCCTAACCATCACCCCTGACCCCTGACACCTGACCCTTGACCCCTGACCCCTGACCCCTGACCCCTAACCATGACCCCATTCCCTGACGCCTAACCATGACCCTGACCCCTGACCACTCACCGCTAACCATGACCCTTGACCCCTGACCCTTGACCCCTGACCCCTGACCCCTAACCATGACCCCTGACCTTTGACCCCTGACCCTGACCCTGACCCCCGACCCCTGACCCCTGACCCCTAACAATGACCCCTGACCCCTGACCTTTGACCCCTGACCTTTGACCCCTGACCCTGCCCCCTAATCCCTAACCCTGACCCCTGACCACTGACCCCTGACCCCTGACTCTGACCCCTGACCCCTAACCCCTGACCTCTGACCACTCACCCCAGACCCCTGACCCTGACCCTGATCCCTGACCCCTAACCATGACCCTGACCCCTGACCCCTAACCATGACCCCTGATCCCCTGACCCCTGACCCCTGACCCCTAACCATGACCCCAGACCCTGACCCCTGACCCCTAACCATGACCCTGACCCCCTGACCCCTGACCCCTGACCCCTAACCATGACACCTGACCCTGACCCCTGACCCTGACCCCGACCCCTGACCATGACGCTGACCCTTGACCACTGACCCCTGACCCCTACTAATGACCCCTGACCATGACCCATGACCATGACCCCTGACCTTTGACCCCTGACCCCTGACCCTGACCCCTGATCCCTAAGCCTGACCCCTGACCCCTGCCCCATTGAACCCTAACCATCACCCCTGACCCCTGACACCTGACCCTTGACTCCTGATCCCTGACCCCTAACCATGACCCCTGACCATGACCCCTGACAGTGACTCTGACACCTGACCGCTAACCATGACCCCTGACTCCTGACCCCTGACCCCTGACCCCTAACCATGACCCCTGACCCCTAACAATGACCCCTGACCCCTGACCCCTGACCCCTAACCATCACCCCTGACCCCTGACACCTGACCCTTGACCCCTGAACCCTGACCCCTAACCATGACCCCTGACCATGACCCCTGACAGTGACTCTGACCCCTGACCGCTAACCATGACCCCTGACTCCTGACCCCTGACCCCTAACCCCTAACCATGACCCCTGACCCCTGACCCCTAACAGTGACCCCTGACCCCTGACCCCTAACCCTGACCCCTGACCTTTGACCCCTCACCCTGCCCCCTGATCCCTAACCCTGACTCCTGACCCCTGACCACCGACCTCTGACTCTGACCCCTGACCCCTGACCCCTAACCATGGCCCCATTCCCTTGACCCCTGACCCATGACTCCTGACCCTGACACCTGACCCCTGACACCTGACCTTTGACCCCTGACCCTGACCCCTGATCTTTGACCCTGACCCCGACCCCTGACCCCTGACCCCTGACGCCTGACCCCTGACCCCTGACCCCCTGACCCTTGACCCCTGACCTCCTGACCCCTGACCCCTGACCCTGACCCCTGACCCCTAACCATGACCCCTGACCCTGACCCCTGACCATGAACCTGACCCCCTGACTCCTGACCTCCTGACCCCTGATCCCCTGACCCCTAACCCTTGACCCCAGACCCCTGACCCCTAACCATGACCCCTAACCCCTGACCCCTAACCATGACCCCAGACCCTGACCCCTGACCCCTAACCATGACCCTGACCCCATACCCCCTGACCCCTGACCCCCTGACCCCTGACCCCTAACCATGACCCCTGAGCCTGAGCCTGACCGCTGACCCCTAACCATGACCCCATTCCCTGACCCCGACCCCTGACCCCTAACCACGACCCTGACCCTTGACCCCTGACCCCTCACCCCTATTAATGACCCCTGACCTATGACAATGACCCCTGACCTTTGACCCCTGACCCCTGACCCCTGACCCCTGACCCTTGACCCCAGACTCCTGATCCCTGACTCTGACCCCTGACCCCTGATCCCTGACTCTGACCCCTGACCCCTGACCCCTGATCCCTGACTCTGACCCCTGACCCCTGACTCCTGATCCCTAACCCTAACCCCTAACCCCTGATGCCTGACCCCTGACCCCTGACCCCTAACCATCACCCCTGACCCCTGACACCTGACCCTTGACCCCTGACCCCTGACCCCTGACCCCTGACCATGACCCCTGACAGTGACTCTGATCCCTGACCGCTAACCATGACCCCTGACTCCTGACCCCTGACCCCTAACCATGACCCCATTCCCTGATGCCTAACCATGACCCTGACCCCTGACCACTCACCCCAGACCATGACCCTTGACCCCTGACCCTTGACCCCTGACCCCTGACCCCTAACCATGACCCCTGACCTTTGACCCCTGACCCTGACCCTGACCCCCGACCCCTGACCCCTGATCCCTAACCCTGACCCCTGACCCCTGATCCCTGACCCCTGACCCCAGACCCCTGACTCTATCCCTGACCCCTGACCCTTGACCCCTGACCCCTAACCATGACCCCTGCCCCCTAACAATGACCCCTGACCCCTGACCTTTGACCCCTGACCTTTGACCCCTGACCCTGCCCCCTAATCCCTAACCCTGACCCCTGACCACTGACCCCTGACCCCTGACTCTGACCCCTGACCCCTAACCCCTGACCTCTGACCACTCACCCCAGACCCCTGACCCTGACCCTGATCCCTGACCCCTAACCATGACCCTGACCCCTGACCCCTGACCCCTAACCATGACCCTGACCCCATACCCCCTGACCCCTGACCCCCTGACCCCTGACCCCTAACCATGACCCCTGAGCCTGAGCCTGACCGCTGACCCCTAACCATGACCCCATTCCCTGACCCCGACCCCTGACCCCTAACCACGACCCTGACCCTTGACCACTGACCCCTGACCCCTACTAATGACCCCTGACCATGACCCATGACCATAACCCCTGACCTTTGACCCCTGACCCCTGACCCTGACCCCTGATCCCTAAGCCTGACCCCTGACCCCTGACCCCTGACCCTGACCCCTGATCCCTAAGCCTGACCCCTGACCCCTGACGCCTGACCCCTGACCCCTGACCCCTGACCTCCTGAGCCCTGACCCCTGACCCTGACCCTTGACCCCTAACCATGACCCCTGACCCTGACCCCTGACCATGAACCTGACCCCCTGACTCCTGACCTCCTGACCCCTGATCCCCTGACCCCTGACCCTTGACCCCAGACCCCTGACCCCTAACCATGACCCCTGACCCCTGACCCCTAACCATGACCCCTGACCCTGACCCTGACCCCTGACCCCTAACCATGACACCTGACCCTGACCCCTGACCCTGACCCCGACCCCTGACCATGACACTGACCCTTGACCACTGACCCCTGACCCCTACTAATGACCCCTGACCATGACCCATGACCATGACCCCTGACCTTTGACCCCTGACCCTGACCCTGACCACCGACCCCTGACCCCTGATCCCTAACCCTGACCCCTGACCCCCTGATCCCTGACCCCTGACCCCAGACCCCTGACTCTATCCCTGACCCCTGACCCTTGACCCCTGACCCCTAGCCATGACCCCTGACCCCCTGACCTCCTGACACCTGACCCCTGACCCCTAACCATGACCCCTGACCCCTAACAATGACCCCTGACCCCTGACCCCTGACCTTTGACCCCTGACCTTTGACCCCTGACCCTGCCCCCTAATCCCTAACCCTGACCCCTGACCACTGACCCCTGACCCCTGACTCTGACCCCTGACCCCTAACCCCTGACCTCTGACCACTCACCCCAGACCCCTGACCCTGACCCTGATCCCTGACCCCTAACCATGACCCTGACCCCTGACCCCTGACCCCTAACCATGACCCTGACCCCATACCCCCTGACCCCTGACCCCCTGACCCCTGACCCCTAACCATGACCCCTGAGCCTGAGCCTGACCGCTGACCCCTAACCATGACCCCATTCCCTGACCCCTGACCCCTAACCACGACCCTGACCCTTGACCCCTGATCCCCTGACCCCTGACCCTTGACCCCAGACCCCTGACCCCTAACCATGACCCCTAACCCCTGACCCCTAACCATGACCCCAGACCCTGACCCCTGACCCCTAACCATGACCCTGACCCCATACCCCCTGACCCCTGACCCCCTGACCCCTGACCCCTAACCATGACCCCTGAGCCTGAGCCTGACCGCTGACCCCTAACCATGACCCCATTCCCTGACCCCGACCCCTGACCCCTAACCACGACCCTGACCCTTGACCCCTGACCCCTGACCCCTATTAATGACCCCTGACCTATGACAATGACCCCTGACCTTTGACCCCTGACCCCTGACCCCAGACTCCTGATCCCTGACTCTGACCCCTGACCCCTGATCCCTGACTCTGACCCCTGACCCCTGACTCCTGATCCCTAACCCTAACCCCTAACCCCTGATGCCTGATGCCTGACCCCTGACCCCTGACCCCTAACCATCACCCCTGACCCCTGACACCTGACCCTTGACCCCTGACCCCTGACCCCTGACCCCTAACCATGACCCCTGGCCATGACCCCTGACAGTGAGTCTGATCCCTGACCGCTAACCATGACCCCTGACTCCTGACCCCTGACCCCTGACCCCTAACCATGACCCCATTCCCTGACGCCTAACCATGACCCTGACCCCTGACCACTCACCCCAGACCATGACCCTTGACCCCTGACCCTTGACCCCTGACCCCTGACCCCTAACCATGACCCCTGACCTTTGACCCCTGACCCTGACCCCCGACCCCTGACCCCTGATCCCTAACCCTGACCCCTGACCCCCTGATCCCTGACCCCTGACCCCTCACCATGACCCCTGACCCCTAACAATGACCCCTGACCCCTGACCTTTGACCCCTGACCTTTGACCCCTGACCCTGCCCCCTAATCCCTAACCCTGACCCCTGACCACTGACCCCTGACCCCTGACTCTGACCCCTGACCCCTAACCCCTGACCTCTGACCACTCACCCCAGACCCCTGACCCTGACCCTGATCCCTGACCCCTAACCATGACCCTGACCCCTGACCCCTAACCATGACCCCTGATCCCCTGACCCCTGACCCCTGACCCCTAACCATGACCCCAGACCCTGACCCCTGACCCCTAACCATGACCCTGACCATCTGACCCCTGACCCCTGACCCCTAACCATGACACCTGACCCTGACCCCTGACCCTGACCCCGACCCCTGACCATGACGCTGACCCTTGACCACTGACCCCTGACCCCTACTAATGACCCCTGACCATGACCCATGACCATGACCCCTGACCTTTGACCCCTGACCATGACCCTGACCCCTGATCGCTAAGCCTGACCCCTGACCCCTGACCCCTGACCCCTGACTCCTGATCCCTGACTCTGACCCCTGACCCCTGACTCCTGATCCCTAACCCTAACCCCTAACCCCTGATGCCTGATGCCTGACCCCTGACCCCTAACCATCACCCCTGACCCCTGACACCTGACCCTTGACCCCTGAACCCTGACCCCTAACCATGACCCCTGACCATGACCCCTGACAGTGACTCTGACCCCTGACCGCTAACCATGACCCCTGACTCCTGACCCCTGACCCCTAACCCCTAACCATGATCCCTGACCCCTGACCCCTAACAATGACCCCTGACCCCTGACCCCTGACCCCTAACCCTGACCCCTGACCTTTAACCCCTCACCCTGCCCCCTGATCCCTAACCCTGACTCCTGACCCCTGACCACCGACCCCTGACTCTGACCCCTGACCCCTGACCCCTAACCATGGCCCCATTCCCTTGACCCCTGACCCCTGACTCCTGACCCTGACACCTGACCCCTGACACCTGACCTTTGACCCCTGACCCTGACCCCTGATCTTTGACCCCTGACCCCGACCCCTGACCCCTGACCCCTGACGCCTGACCCCTGACCCCCTGACCCTTGACCCCTGACCCTTGACCCCAGACTCCTGATCCCTGACTCTGACCCCTGACCCCTGATCCCTGACTCTGACCCCTGACCCCTGACTCCTGATCCCTAACCCTAACCCCTAACCCCTGATGCCTGATGCCTGACCCCTGACCCCTGACCCCTAACCATCACCCCTGACGCCTGACACCTGACCCTGACCCCTGACCCCTGACCCCTGACCCCTAACCATGACCCCTGACCATGACCCCTGACAGTGACTCTGATCCCTGACCGCTAACCATGACCCCTGACTCCTGACCCCTGACCCCTGACCCCTAACCATGACCCCATTCCCTGACGCCTAACCATGACCCTGACCCCTGAAAACTCACCCCAGACCATGACCCTTGACCCCTGACCCTTGACCCCTGACCCCTGACCCCTAACCATGACCCCTGACCTTTGACCCCTGACCCTGACCCCCGACCCCTGACCCCTGATCCCTAACCCTGACCCCTGACCCCCTGATCCCTGACCCCTGACCCCAGACCCCTGACTCTATCCCTGACCCCTGACCCTTGACCCCTGACCCCTAGCCATGACCCCTGACCCCCTGACCTCCTGACCCCTGACCCCTAACCATGACCCCTGACCCCTAACAATGACCCCTGACCCCTGACCCCTGACCTTTGACCCCTGACCTTTGACCCCTGACCCTGCCCCCTAATCCCTAACCCTGACCCCTGACCACTGACCCCTGACCCCTGACTCTGACCCCTGACCCCTAACCCCTGACCTCTGACCACTCACCCCAGACCCCTGACCCTGACCCTGATCCCTGACCCCTAACCATGACCCTGATCTTTGACCCCTGACCCCTAACCATGACCCCTGATGCCCTGACCCCTGACCCCTGACCCCTAACCATGACCCCAGACCCTGACCCCTGACCCCTAACCATGACCCTGACCCCCTGACCCCTGACCCCTGACCCCTACTAATGACCCCTGACCATGACCCATGACCATGACCCCTGACCTTTGACCCCTGACCCCTGACCCCTGATCCCTAAGCCTGACCCCTGACCCCTGACCCCCTGACCTTTGACCCCCTGACCCCTGACCCCTAACCCCATGACCCCTGACCCTGAGCCTGACCGCTGACCCCTAACCATGACCCCATTCCCTGACCCTGACCCCTGACCCCTAACCATGACCCTGACCCCTGACCCCTGACCCCTGACCCCTGACCCCTGACCCCTGACCCCTGACCCCTGACCCCTGACCCCTGACCCTGACTCCTGATCCCTGACTCTGACCCCTGACCCCTGACTCCTGATCCCTAACCCTGACCCCTAACCCCTGATGCCTGATGCCTGACCCCTGACCCCTGACCCCTAACCATCACCCCTGACCCCTGACACCTGACCCTTGACCCCTGAACCCTGACCCCTAACCATGACCCCTGACCATGACCCCTGACAGTGACTCTGACCCCTGACCGCTAACCATGACCCCTGACTCCTGACCCCTGACCCCTGACCCCTAACCATGACCCCTGACCCCTAACAATGACCCCTGACCCCTGACCCCTGACCTTTGACCCCTGACCTTTGACCCCTGACCCTGCCCCCTAATCCCTAACCCTGACCCCTGACCACTGACCCCTGACCCCTGACTCTGACCCCTGACCCCTAACCCCTGACCTCTGACCACTCACCCCAGAACCCTGACCCTGACCCTGATCCCTGACCCCTAACCATGACCCTGATCTTTGACCCCTGACCCCTAACCATGACCCCTGATGCCCTGACTCCTGACCCCTGACCCCTAACCATGACCCCAGACCCTGACCCCTGACCCCTAACCATGACCCTGACCCCCTGACCCCTGACCCCTGACCCCTACTAATGACCCCTGACCATGACCCATGACCATGACCCCTGACCTTTGACCCCTGACCCCTGACCCTGACCCCTGATCCCTAAGCCTGACCCCTGACCCCTGACCCCCTGACCTTTGACCCCCTGACCCCTGACCCCTAACCCCATGACCCCTGACCCTGAGCCTGACCGCTGACCCCTAACCATGACCCCATTCCCTGACCCTGACCCCTGACCCCTAACCATGACCCTGACCCCTGACCCCTGACCCCTGACCCCTGACCCCTGACCCCTGACCCCTGACCCCTGACCCTGACTCCTGATCCCTGACTCTGACCCCTGACCCCTGACTCCTGATCCCTAACCCTGACCCCTAACCCCTGATGCCTGATGCCTGACCCCTGACCCCTGACCCCTAACCATCACCCCTGACCCCTGACACCTGACCCTTGACCCCTGAACCCTGACCCCTAACCATGACCCCTGACCATGACCCCTGACAGTGACTCTGACCCCTGACCGCTAACCATGACCCCTGACTCCTGACCCCTGACCCCTGACCCCTAACCATGACCCCTGACCCCTAACAATGACCCCTGACCCCTGACCCCTAACCATCACCCCTGACCCCTGACACCTGACCCTTGACCCCTGAACCCTGACCCCTAACCATGACCCCTGACCCTGACCCCTGACAGTGACTCTGACCCCTGACCGCTAACCATGACCCCTGACTCCTGACCCCTGACCCCTAACCCCTAACCATGACCCCTGACCCCTGACCCCTAACAATGACCCCTGACCCCTGACCCCTGACCCCTAACCCTGACCCCTGACCTTTGACCCCTCACCCTGCCCCCGATCCCTAACCCTGACTCCTGACCCCTGACCACCGACCCCTGACTCTGACCCCTGACCCCTAACCATGGCCCCATTCCCTTGACCCCTGACCCCTGACTCCTGATCTTTGACCCCTGACCACCGACCCCTGACTCTGACCCCTGACCCCTAACCATGGCCCCATTCCCTTGACACCTGACCCCTGACACCTGACCTTTGACCCCTGACCCTGACCCCTGATCTTTGACCCCTGACCCCGACCCCTGACCCCTGACCCCTGACGCCTGACCCCTGACCCCTGACCCCCTGACCCTTGACCCCTGACCTCCTGACCCCTGACCCCTGACCCTGACCCCTGACCCCTAACCATGACCCCTGACCCTGACCCCTGACCATGAACCTGACCCCCTGAATCCTGAACTCCTGACCCCTGATCCCCTGACCCCTGACCCTTGACCCCAGACCCCTGACCCCTAACCATGACCCCTAACCCCTGACCCCTAACCATGACCCCAGACCCTGACCCCTGACCCCTAACCATGACCCTGACCCCATACCCCCTGACCCCTGACCCCCTGACCCCTGACCCCTAACCATGACCCCTGAGCCTGAGCCTGACCGCTGACCCCTAACCATGACCCCATTCCCTGACCCCGACCCCTGACCCCTAACCACGACCCTGACCCTTGACCCCTGACCCCTGACCCCTATTAATGACCCCTGACCTATGACAATGACCCCTGACCTTTGACCCCTGACCCCTGACCCCTGACCCTTGACCCCAGACTCCTGATCCCTGACTCTGACCCCTGACCCCTGATCCCTGACTCTGACCCCTGACCCCTGACTCCTGATCCCTAACCCTAACCCCTAACCCCTGATGCCTGATGCCTGACCCCTGACCCCTGACCCCTAACCATCACCCCTGACCCCTGACACCTGACCCTTGACCCCTGACCCCTGACCCCTGACCCCTAACCATGACCCCTGGCCATGACCCCTGACAGTGACTCTGATCCCTGACCGCTAACCATGACCCCTGACTCCTGACCCCTGACCCCTAAACATGACCCCATTCCCTGACGCCTAACCATGACCCTGACCCCTGACCACTCACCCCAGACCATGACCCTTGACCCCTGACCCTTGACCCCTGACCCCTGACCCCTAACCATGACCCCTGACGTTTGACCCCTGACCCTGACCCTGACCCCCGACCCCTGACCCCTGATCCCTAACCCTGACCCCTGACCCCCTGATCCCTGACCCCTGACCCCTCACCATGACCCCTGACCCCTAACAATGACCCCTGACCCCTGACCTTTGACCCCTGACCTTTGACCCCTGACCCTGCCCCCTAATCCCTAACCCTGACCCCTGACCACTGACCCCTGACCCCTGACTCTGACCCCTGACCCCTAACCCCTGACCTCTGACCACTCACCCCAGACCCCTGACCCTGACCCTGATCCCTGACCCCTAACCATGACCCTGACCCCTGACCCCTAACCATGACCCCTGATCCCCTGACCCCTGACCCCTGACCCCTAACCATGACCCCAGACCCTGACCCCTGACCCCTAACCATGACCCTGACCCCCTGACCCCTGACCCCTGACCCCTAACCATGACACCTGACCCTGACCCCTGACCCTGACCCCGACCCCTGACCATGACGCTGACCCTTGACCACTGACCCCTGACCCCTACTAATGACCCCTGACCATGACCCATGACCATGACCCCTGACCTTTGACCCCTGACCCCTGACCCTGACCCCTGATCCCTAAGCCTGACCCCTGACCCCTGACCCCTGACCCCTGACTCCTGATCCCTGACTCTGACCCCTGACCCCTGACTCCTGATCCCTAACCCTAACCCCTAACCCCTGATGCCTGATGCCTGACCCCTGACCCCTGACCCCTAACCATCACCCCTGAGCCCTGACACCTGACCCTTGACCCCTGAACCCTGACCCCTAACCATGACCCCTGACCATGACCCCTGACAGTGACTCTGACCCCTGACCGCTAACCATGACCCCGGACTCCTGACCCCTGACCCCTAACCATGACCCCTGACCCCTAACAATGACCCCTGACCCCTGACCTTTGACCCCTGACCCTGACCCTGACCCCCGACCCCTGACCCCTGATCCCTAACCCTGACCCCTGACCCCCTGATCCCTGACCCCTGACCCCAGACCCCTGACTCTATCCCTGACCCCTGACCCTTGACCCCTGACCCCTAGCCATGACCCCTGACCCCCTGACCTCCTGACCCCTGACCCCTAACCATGACCCCTGACCCCTAACAATGACCCCTGACCCCTGACCTTTGACCCCTGACCTTTGACCCCTGACCCTGCCCCCTAATCCCTAACCCTGACCCCTGACCACTGACCCCTGACCCCTGACTCTGACCCCTGACCCCTAACCCCTGACCTCTGACCACTCACCCCAGACCCCTGACCCTGACCCTGATCCCTGACCCCTAACCATGACCCTGACCCCTGACCCCTGACCCCTAACCATGACCCTGACCCCATACCTCCTTACCCCTGACCCCCTGACCCCTGACCCCTAACCATGACCCCTGAGCCTGAGCCTGACCGCTGACCCCTAACCATGACCCCATTCCCTGACCCCGACCCCTGACCCCTAACCACGACCCTGACCCATGACCATGACCCCTGACCCCTGACCCCTGACCCCTGACCCTGACCCCTGATCCCTAAGCCTGACCCCTGACGCCTGACCCCTGACCCCTGACCCCTGACCCTTGACCCCTGACCTCCTGACCCCTGACCCCTGACCCTGACCCCTAACCATGACCCCTGACCCTGACCCCTGACCATGAACCTGACCCCCTGACTCCTGACCTCCTGACCCCTGATCCCCTGACCCCTGACCCTTGACCCCAGACCCCTGACCCCTAACCATGACCCCTAACCCCTGACCCCTAACCATGACCCCAGACCCTGACCCCTGACCCCTAACCATGACCCTGACCCCATACCCCCTGACCCCTGACCCCCTGACCCCTGACCCCTGACCCCTAACCATGACCCCTGAGCCTGAGCCTGACCGCTGACCCCTAACCATGACCCCATTCCCTGACCCCGACCCCTGACCCCTAACCACGACCCTGACCCTTGACCCCTGACCCCTGACCCCTATTAATGACCCCTGACCTATGACAATGACCCCTGACCTTTGACCCCTGACCCCTGACCCTTGACCCCAGACTCCTGATCCCTGACTCTGACCCCTGACCCCTGATCCCTGACTCTGACCCCTGACCCCTGACTCCTGATCCCTAACCCTAACCCCTAACCCCTGATGCCTGATGCCTGACCCCTGACCCCTGACCCCTAACCATCAACCCTGACCCTGACCCCCGACCCCTGACCCCTGACCCCTAACAATGACCCCTGACCCCTGACCTTTGACCCCTGACCTTTGACCCCTGACCCTGCCCCCTAATCCCTAACCCTGACCCCTGACCACTGACCCCTGACCCCTGACTCTGACCCCTGACCCCTAACCCCTGACCTCTGACCACTCACCCCAGACCCCTGACCCTGACCCTGATCCCTGACCCCTAACCATGACCCTGACCCCTGACCCCTAACCATGACCCCTGATCCCCTGACCCCTGACCCCTGACCCCTAACCATGACCCCAGACCCTGACCCCTGACCCCTAACCATGACCCTGACCCCCTGACCCCTGACCCCTGACCCCTAACCATGACACCTGACCCTGACCCCTGACCCTGACCCCGACCCCTGACCATGACACTGACCCTTGACCACTGACCCCTGACCCCTACTAATGACCCCTGACCATGACCCATGACCATGACCCCTGACCTTTGACCCCTGACCCTGACCCCCGACCCCTGACCCCTGATCCCTAACCCTGACCCCTGACCCCCTGATCCCTGACCCCTGACCCCAGACCCCTGACTCTATCCCTGACCCCTGACCCTTGACCCCTGACCCCTAGCCATGACCCCTGACCCCCTGACCTCCTGACCCCTGACCCCTGACCCCTAACCATGACCCCTGACCCCTAACAATGACCCCTGACCCCTGACCCCTGACCTTTGACCCCTGACCTTTGACCCCTGACTCTGCCCCCTAATCCCTAACCCTGACCCCTGACCACTGACCCCTGACCCCTGACTCTGACCCCTGACCCCTAACCCCTGACCTCTGACCACTCACCCCAGACCCCTGACCCTGACCCTGATCCCTGACCCCTAACCATGACCCTGACCCCTGACCCCTGACCCCTAACCATGACCCTGACCCCATACCCCCTGACCCCTGACCCCCTGACCCCTGACCCCTAACCATGACCCCTGAGCCTGAGCCTGACCGCTGACCCCTAACCATGACCCCATTCCCTGACCCCGACCCCTGACCCCTAACCACGACCCTGACCCTTGACCCCTGACCCCTATTAATGACCCCTGACCTATGACAATGACCCCTGACCTTTGACCCCTGACCCCTGACCCCTGACCCCTGACCCTTGACCCCAGACTCCTGATCCCTGACTCTGACCCCTGACCCCTGATCCCTGACTCTGACCCCTGACCCCTGACTCCTGATCCCTAACCCTAACCCCTAACCCCTGATGCCTGATGCCTGACCCCTGACCCCTGACCCCTAACCATCACCCCTGACCCCTGACACCTGACCCTTGACCCCTGACCCCTGACCCCTGACCCCTAACCATGACCCCTGACCATGACCCCTGACAGTGACTCTGATCCCTGACCGCTAACCATGACCCCTGACTCCTGACCCCTGACCCCTGACCCCTAACCATGACCCCATTCCCTGACGCCTAACCATGACCCTGACCCCTGACCACTCACCCCAGACCATGACCCTTGACCCCTGACCCTTGACCCCTGACCCCTGACCCCTAACCATGACCCCTGACCTTTGACCCCTGACCCTGACCCTGACCCCTGACCACTGACCCCTGACCCCTGACTCTGACCCCTGACCCCTAACCCCTGACCTCTGACCACTCACCCCAGACCCCTGACCCTGACCCTGATCCCTGACCCCTAACCATGACCCTGACCCCTGACCCCTAACCATGACCCTGACCCCCTGACCCCTGACCCCTGACCCCTAACCATGACACCTGACCCTGACCCCTGACCCTGACCCCGACCCCTGACCATGACGCTGACCCTTGACCACTGACCCCTGACCCCTACTAATGACCCCTGACCATGACCCATGACCATGACCCCTGACCTTTGACCCCTGACCCCTGACCCTGACCCCTGATCCCTAAGCCTGACCCCTGACCCCTGCCCCATTGACCCCTAACCATCACCCCTGACCCCTGACACCTGACCCTTGACTCCTGATCCCTGACCCCTAACCATGACCCCTGACCATGACCCCTGACAGTGACTCTGACACCTGACCGCTAACCATGACCCCTGACTCCTGACCCCTGACCCCTGACCCCTAACCATGACCCCTGACCCCTAACAATGACCCCTGACCCCTGACCCCTGACCCCTAACCATCACCCCTGACCCCTGACACCTGACCCTTGACCCCTGAACCCTGACCCCTAACCATGACCCCTGACCATGACCCCTGACAGTGACTCTGACCCCTGACCGCTAACCATGACCCCTGACTCCTGACCCCTGACCCCTAACCCCTAACCATGACCCCTGACCCCTGACCCCTAACAATGACCCCTGACCCCTGACCCCTGACCCCTAACCCTGACCCCTGACCTTTGATCCCTCACCCTGCCCCCTGATCCCTAACCCTGACTCCTGACCCCTGACCACCGACCCCTGACTCTGACCCCTGACCCCTGACCCCTAACCATGGCCCCATTCCCTTGACCCCTGACCCATGACTCCTGACCCTGACACCTGACCCCTGACACCTGACCTTTGACCCCTGACCCTGACCCCTGATCTTTGACCCTGACCCCGACCCCTGACCCCTGACCCCTGACGCCTGACCCCTGACCCCTGACCCCCTGACCCTTGACCCCTGACCTCCTGACCCCTGACCCCTGACCCTGACCCCTGACCCCTAACCATGACCCCTGACCCTGACCCCTGACCATGAACCTGACCCCCTGACTCCTGACCTCCTGACCCCTGATCCCCTGACCCCTAACCCTTGACCCCAGACCCATGACCCATAACCATGACCCCTAACCCCTGACCCCTAACCATGACCCCAGACCCTGACCCCTGACCCCTAACCATGACCCTGACCCCATACCCCCTGACCCCTGACCCCCTGACCCCTGACCCCTAACCATGACCCCTGAGCCTGAGCCTGACCGCTGACCCCTAACCATGACCCCATTCCCTGACCCCGACCCCTGACCCCTAACCACGACCCTGACCCTTGACCCCTGACCCCTCACCCCTATTAATGACCCCTGACCTATGACAATGACCCCTGACCTTTGACCCCTGACCCCTGACCCCTGACCCCTGACCCTTGACCCCAGACTCCTGATCCCTGACTCTGACCCCTGACCCCTGATCCCTGACTCTGACCCCTGACCCCTGACTCCTGATCCCTAACCCTAACCCCTAACCCCTGATGCCTGATGCCTGACCCCTGACCCCTGACCCCTAACCATCACCCCTGACCCCTGACACCTGACCCTTGACCCCTGACCCCTGACCCCTGACCCCTGGCCATGACCCCTGACAGTGACTCTGATCCCTGACCGCTAACCATGACCCCTGACTCCTGACCCCTGACCCCTAACCATGACCCCATTCCCTGATGCCTAACCATGACCCTGACCCCTGACCACTCACCCCAGACCATGACCCTTGACCCCTGACCCTTGACCCCTGACCCATGACCCCTAACCATGACCCCTGACCTTTGACCCCTGACCCTGACCCTGACCCCCGACCCCTGACCCCTGATCCCTAACCCTGACCCCTGACCCCCTGATCCCTGACCCCTGACCCCAGACCCCTGACTCTATCCCTGACCCCTGACCCTTGACCCCTGACCCCTAGCCATGACCCCTGACCCCCTGACCTCCTGACCCCTGACCCCTAACCATGACCCCTGCCCCCTAACAATGACCCCTGACCCCTGACCTTTGACCCCTGACCTTTGACCCCTGACCCTGCCCCCTAATCCCTAACCCTGACCCCTGACCACTGACCCCTGACCCCTGACTCTGACCCCTGACCCCTAACCCCTGACCTCTGACCACTCACCCCAGACCCCTGACCCTGACCCTGATCCCTGACCCCTAACCATGACCCTGACCCCTGACCCCTGACCCCTAACCATGACCCTGACCCCATACCCCCTGACCCCTGACCCCCTGACCCCTGACCCCTAACCATGACCCCTGAGCCTGAGCCTGACCGCTGACCCCTAACCATGACCCCATTCCCTGTCCCCGACCCCTGACCCCTAACCACGACCCTGACCCTTGACCACTGACCCCTGACCCCTACTAATGACCCCTGACCATGACCCATGACCATGACCCCTGACCCCTGACCCCTGACCCCTGACCCTGACCCCTGATCCCTAAGCCTGACCCCTGACCCCTGACCCCTGACCCCTGACCCTTGACCCCTGACCTCCTGACCCCTGATCCCCTGACCCCTGACCCTTGACCCCAGACCCCTGACCCCTAACCATGACCCCTAACCCCTGACCCCTAACCATGACCCCAGACCCTGACTCCTGACCCCTAACCATGACCCTGACCCCATACCCCCTGACCCCTGACCCACTGACCCCCTGACCCCTGACCCCTAACCATGACCCCTGAGCCTGAGCCTGACCGCTGACCCCTAACCATGACCCCATTCCCTGACCCCGACCCCTGACCCCTAACCACGACCCTGACCCTTGACCCCTGACCCCTGACCCCTATTAATGACCCCTGACCTATGACAATGACCCCTGACCTTTGACCCCTGACCCCTGACCCCTGACCCTTGACCCCAGACTCCTGATCCCTGACTCTGACCCCTGACCCCTGATCCCTGACTCTGACCCCTGACCCCTGACTCCTGATCCCTAACCCTAACCCCTAACCCCTGATGCCTGATGCCTGACCCCTGACCCCTGACCCCTAACCATCACCCCTGACCCCTGACACCTGACCCTTGACCCCTGACCCCTGACCCCTGACCCCTAACCATGACCCCTGGCCATGACCCCTGACAGTGACTCTGATCCCTGACCGCTAACCATGACCCCTGACTCCTGACCCCTGACCCCTAACCATGACCCCATTCCCTGACGCCTAACCATGACCCTGACCCCTGACCACTCACCCCAGACCATGACCCTTGACCCCTGACCCTTGACCCCTGACCCCTGACCCCTAACCATGACCCCTGACCTTTGACCCCTGACCCTGACCCCCGACCCCTGACCCCTGATCCCTAACCCTGACCCCTGACCCCCTGATCCCTGACCCCTGACCCCAGACCCCTGACTCTATCACTGACCCCTGACCCTTGACCCCTGACCCCTAGCCATGACCCCTGACCCCCTGACCTCCTGACCCCTGACCCCTGACCCCTAACCATGACCCCTGACCCCTAACAATGACCCCTGACCCCTGACCTTTGACCCCTGACCTTTGACCCCTGACCCTGCCCCCTAATCCCTAACCCTGACCCCTGACCACTGACCCCTGACCCCTGACTCTGACCCCTGACCCCTAACCCCTGACCTCTGACCACTCACCCCAGAGCCCTGACCCTGATCCCTGACCCCTAACCATGACCCTGACCCCTGACCCCTGACCCCTAACCATGACCCTGACCCCATACCCCCTGACCCCTGACCCCCTGACCCCTGACCCCTAACCATGACCCCTGAGCCTGAGCCTGACCGCTGACCCCTAACCATGACCCCATTCCCTGACCCCGACCCCTGACCCCTAACCACGACCCTGACCCTTGACCACTGACCCCTGACCCCTACTAATGACCCCTGACCATGACCCCTGACCATGACCCCTGACCTTTGACCCCTGACCCCTGACCCTGACCCCTGATCCCTAAGCCTGACCCCTGACCCCTGACCCCTGACCCCTGACCCCTGACCCCTGACCCTTGCCCCCTGACCTCCTGACCCCTGACCCCTGACCCTGACCCCTGACCCCTAAAAATGACCCCTGACCCCTGACCCCTGACCTTTGACCCCTGACCTTTGACCCCTGACCCTGCCCCCTAATCCCTAACCCTGACCCCTGACCACTGACCCCTGACCCCTGACTCTGACCCCTGACCCCTAACCCCTGACCTCTGACCACTCACCCCAGACCCCTGACCCTGACCCCGATCCCTGACCCCTAACCATGACCCTGACCCCTGACCCCTAACAATGACCCCTGATCCCCTGACCCCTGACCCCTGACCCCTAACCATGACCCCAGACCCTGACCCCTGACCCCTAACCATGACCCTGACCCCCTGACCCCTGACCCCTGACCCCGACCCCTGACCATGACGCTGACCCTTGACCACTGACCCCTGACCCCTGACCCTTGACCCCTGACCTCCTGACCCCTGACCCTGACCCCTGACCTTTGACCCCTGACCCCTGACCCTGACCCCTGATCCCTAAGCCTGACCCCTGACCCCTGACCCCTGACCCCTGACCCTTGACCCCTGACCTCCTGACCCCTGACCCTGACCCCTGACCCCTAACCATGACCCCTGACCCTGACCCCTGACCATGAACCTGACCCCCTGACTCCTGACCTCCTGACCCCTGATCCCCTGACCCCTGACCCTTGACCCCAGACCCCTGACCCCTAACCATGACCCCTAACCCCTGACCCCTAACCATGACCCCAGACCCTGACCCCTGACCCCTAACCATGACCCTGACCCCATACCCCCTGACCCCTGACCCCCTGACCCCTGACCCCTAACCATGACCCCTGAGCCTGAGCCTGACCGCTGACCCCTAACCATGACCCCATTCCCTGACCCCGACCCCTGACCCCTAACCACGACCCTGACCCTTGACCCCTGACCCCTGACCCCTATTAATGACCCCTGACCTATGACAATGACCCCTGACCTTTGACCCCTGACCCCTGACCCCTGACCCCTGACCCTTGACCCCAGACTCCTGATCCCTGACTCTGACCCCTGACCCCTGATCCCTGACTCTGACCCCTGACCCCTGACTCCTGATCCCTAACCCTAACCCCTAACCCCTGATGCCTGATGCCTGACCCCTGACCCCTGACCCCTAACCATCACCCCTGACCCCTGACACCTGACCCTTGACCCCTGACCCCTGACCCCTAACCATGACCCCTGACCATGACCCCTGACAGTGACTCTGATCCCTGACCGCTAACCATGACCCCTGACTCCTGACCCCTGACCCCTGACCCCTAACCATGACCCCATTTCCTGACGCCTAACCATGACCCTGACCCCTGACCACTCACCCCAGACCATGACCCTTGACCCCTGACCCTTGACCCCTGACCCCTGACCCCTGACCCCTAACCATGACCCCTGACCTTTGACCCCTGACCCTGACGCCCGACCCCTGACCCCTGATCCCTAACCCTGACCCCTGACCCCCTGATCCCTGACCCCTGACCCCTAACCATGACCCCTGACCCCTAACAATGACCCCTGACCCCTGACCCCTGACCTTTGACCCCTGACCTTTGACCCCTGACCCTGCCCCCTAATCCCTAACCCTGACCCCTGACCACTGACCCCTGACCCCTGACTCTGACCCCTGACCCCTAACCCCTGACCTCTGACCACTCACCCCAGACCCCTGACCCTGACCCTGATCCCTGACCCCTAACCATGACCCTGACCCCTGACCCCTAACCATGACCCCTGATCCCCTGAACCCTGACCCCTGACCCCTAACCATGACCCCAGACCCTGACCCCTGACCCCTAACCATGACCCTGATCCCCTGACCCCTGACCCCTAACCATGACCCTGACCCCCTGACCCCTGACCCTTGACCCCAGACCCCTGACCCCTAACCATGACCCCTAACCCCTGACCCCTAACCATGACCCCAGACCCTGACCCCTGACCCCTAACCATGACCCTGACCCCATACCCCCTGACCCCTGACCCCCTGACCCCTGACCCCTAACCATGACCCCTGAGCCTGAGCCTGACCGCTGACCCCTAACCATGACCCCATTCCCTGACCCCGACCCCTGACCCCTAACCACGACCCTGACCCTTGACCCCTGACCCCTGACCCCTATTAATGACCCCTGACCTATGACAATGACCCCTGACCTTTGACCCCTGACCCCTGACCCCTGACCCCTGACCCCTGACCCCTGACCCCTGACCCTTGACCCCAGACTCCTGATCCCTGACTCTGACCCCTGACCCCTGATCCCTGACTCTGACCCCTGACCCCTGACTCCTGATCCCTAACCCTAACCCCTAACCCCTGATGCCTGATGCCTGACCCCTGACCCCTGACCCCTAACCATCACCCCTGACCCCTGACACCTGACCCTTGACCCCTGACCCCTGACCCCTGACCCCTAACCATGACCCCTGGCCATGACCCCTGACAGTGACTCTGATCCCTGACCGCTAACCATGACCCCTGACTCCTGACCCCTGACCCCTGACCCCTAACCATGACCCCATTTCCTGACGCCTAACCATGACCCTGACCACTGACCACTCACCCCAGACCATGACCCTTGACCCCTGACCCTTGACCCCTGACCCCTGACCCCTGACCCCTAACCATGACCCCTGACCTTTGACCCCTGACCCTGACCCTGACCCTGACCCTGACCCCCGACCCCTGACCCCTGATCCCTAACCCTGACCCCTGACCCCCTGATCCCTGACCCCTGACCCCTAACCATGACCCCTGACCCCTAACAATGACCCCTGACCCCTGACCTTTGACCCCTGACCTTTGACCCCTGACCCCTGACCCCTAATCCCTAACCCTGACCCCTGACCACTGACCCCCTGACCCCTGACCCCCTGACCCCTGACCCCAAACCCCTGACCTCTGACCACTCACCCCAGACCCCTGACCCTGACCCTGATCCCTGACCCCTGACCTTTGACCCCTGACCTCTGACCCCCTGACCCCTGACCCCCTGACCCCTGACCCCTAACCCCTGACCTCTGACCACTCACCCCAGACCCCTGACCCTGACCCTGATCCCTGACCCCTAACCATGACCCTGACCCCTGACCCCTAACCATGACCCCTGATCCCCTGACCCCTGACCCCTGACCCCTAACCATGACCCCAGACCCTGACCCCTGACCCCTAACCATGACCCTGACCCCCTGACCCCTGACCCCTGACCCCTAACCATGACACCTGACCCTGACCCCTGACCCTGACCCCGACCCCTGACCATGACGCTGACCCTTGACCACTGACCCCTGACCCCTACTAATGACCCCTGACCATGACCCATGACCATGACCCCTGACCTTTGACCCCTGACCCCTGACCCCTGACCCTGACCCCTGATCCCTAAGCCTGACCCCTGACCCCTGACCCCTGACCCCTAACCATCACCCCTGACCCCTGACACCTGACCCTTGACCCCTGAACCCTGACCCCTAACCATGACCCCTGACCATGACCCCTGACAGTGACTCTGACCCCTGACCGCTAACCATGACCCCTGACTCCTGACCCCTGACCCCTAACCCCTAACCATGACCCCTGACCCCTGACCCATAACAATGACCCCTGACCCCTGACCCCTGACCCCTAACCCTGACCCCTGACCTTTGACCCCTCACCCTGCCCCCTGATCCCTAACCCTGACTCCTGACCCCTGACCACCGACCCCTGACTCTGACCCCTGACCCCTGACCCCTAACCATGGCCCCATTCCCTTGACCCCTGACCCCTGACGCCTGACCCCTGACCCCTGACCCCCTGACCCTTGACCCCTGACCTCCTGACCCCTGACCCCTGACCCCTGACCCCTAACCATGACCCCTGACCCTGACCCCTGACCATGAACCTGACCCCCTGACTCCTGACCTCCTGACCCCTGATCCCCTGACCCCTGACCCTTGACCCCAGACCCCTGACCCCTAACCATGACCCCTAACCCCTGACCCCTAACCATGACCCCAGACCCTGACCCCTGACCCCTAACCATGACCCTGACCCCATACCCCCTGACCCCTGACCCCCTGACCCCTGACCCCTAACCATGACCCCTGAGCCTGAGCCTGACCGCTGACCCCTAACCATGACCCCATTCCCTGACCCCGACCCCTGACCCCTAACCACGACCCTGACCCTTGACCCCTGACCCCTGACCCCTATTAATGACCCCTGACCTATGACAATGACCCCTGACCTTTGACCCCTGACCCCTGACCCCTGACCCTTGACCCCAGACTCCTGATCCCTGACTCTGACCCCTGACCCCTGATCCCTGACTCTGACCCCTGACCCCTGACTCCTGATCCCTAACCCTAACCCCTAACCCCTGATGCCTGACCCCTGACCCCTGACCCCTGACCCCTGACCCCTAACCATCACCCCTGACCCCTGACACCTGACCCTTGACCCCTGACCCCTGACCCCTGACCCCTGGCCATGACCCCTGACAGTGACTCTGATCCCTGACCGCTAACCATGACCCCTGACCTTTGACCCCTGACCCTGACCCCCGACCCCTGACCCCTGATCCCTAACCCTGACCCCTGACCCCCTGATCCCTGACCCCTGACCCCAGACCCCTGACTCTATCCCTGACCCCTGACCCTTGACCCCTGACCCCTAGCCATGACCCCTGACCCCCTGACCTCCTGACCCCTGACCCCTGACCCCTAACCATGACCCCTGACCCCTAAAAATGACCCCTGACCCCTGACCCCTGACGTTTGACCCCTGACCTTTGACCCCTGACCCTGCCCCCTAATCCCTAACCCTGACCCCTGACCACTGACCCCTGACCCCTGACTCTGACCCCTGACCCCTAACCCCTGACCTCTGACCACTCACCCCAGACCCCTGACCCTGACCCTGATCCCTGACCCCTAACCATGACCCTGACCCCTGACCCCTGACCCCTAACCATGACCCTGACCCCATACCCCCTGACCCCTGACCCCCTGACCCCTGACCCCTAACCATGACCCCTGAGCCTGAGCCTGACCGCTGACCCCTAACCATGACCCCATTCCCTGACCCCGACCCCTGACCCCTAACCACGACCCTGACCCTTGACCACTGACCCCTGACCCCTACTAATGACCCCTGACCATGACCCATGACCATAACCCCTGACCTTTGACCCCTGACCCCTGACCCTGACCCCTGATCCCTAAGCCTGACCCCTGACCCCTGACCCCTGACCCATGACCCCTGACCCTTGACCCCTGACCTCCTGACCCCTGACCCTGACCCCAGACCCCTAACCATGACCCCTGACCCTGACCCCTGACTATGAACCTGACCCCCTGACTCCTGACCTCCTGACCCCTGATCCCCTGACCCCTGACCCTTGACCCCAGACCCGTGACCCCTAACCATGACCCCTAACCCCTGACCCCTAACCATGACCCCATTCCCTGACCCCGACCCCTGACCCCTAACCACGACCCTGACCCTTGACCACTGACCCCTGACCCCTACTAATGACCCCTGACCATGACCCCTGACCATGACCCCTGACCTTTGACCCCTGACCCCTGACCCTGACCCCTGATCCCTAAGCCTGACCCCTGACCCCTGACCTCCTGACCCCTGACCCCTGACCCTGACCCCTGACCCCTAACCATGACCCCTGACCCCTGACCCCTGACCTTTGACCCCTGACCTTTGACCCCTGACCCTGCCCCCTAATCCCTAACCCTGACCCCTGACCACTGACCCCTGACCCCTGACTCTGACCCCTGACCCCTAACCCCTGACCTCTGACCACTCACCCCAGACCCCTGACCCTGACCCCGATCCCTGACCCCTAACCATGACCCTGACCCCTGACCCCTAACAATGACCCCTGATCCCCTGACCCCTGACCCCTGACCCCTAACCATGACCCCAGACCCTGACCCCTGACCCCTAACCATGACCCTGACCCCCTGACCCCTGACCCCTGACCCCGACCCCTGACCATGACGCTGACCCTTGACCACTGACCCCTGACCCCTGACCCTTGACCCCTGACCTCCTGACCCCTGACCCTGACCCCTGACCTTTGACCCCTGACCCCTGACCCTGACCCCTGATCCCTAAGCCTGACCCCTGACCCCTGACCCCTGACCCCTGACCCTTGACCCCTGACCTCCTGACCCCTGACCCTGACCCCTGACCCCTAACCATGACCCCTGACCCTGACCCCTGACCATGAACCTGACCCCCTGACTCCTGACCTCCTGACCCCTGATCCCCTGACCCCTGACCCTTGACCCCAGACCCCTGACCCCTAACCATGACCCCTAACCCCTGACCCCTAACCATGACCCCAGACCCTGACCCCTGACCCTTAACCATGACCCTGACCCCATACCCCCTGACCCCTGACCCCCTGACCCCTGACCCCTAACCATGACCCCTGAGCCTGAGCCTGACCGCTGACCCCTAACCATGACCCCATTCCCTGACCCCGACCCCTGACCCCTAACCACGACCCTGACCCTTGACCCCTGACCCCTGACCCCTATTAATGACCCCTGACCTATGACAATGACCCCTGACCTTTGACCCCTGACCCCTGACCCCTGACCCCTGACCCTTGACCCCAGACTCCTGATCCCTGACTCTGACCCCTGACCCCTGATCCCTGACTCTGACCCCTGACCCCTGACTCCTGATCCCTAACCCTAACCCCTAACCCCTGATGCCTGATGCCTGACCCCTGACCCCTGACCCCTAACCATCACCCCTGACCCCTGACACCTGACCCTTGACCCCTGACCCCTGACCCCTAACCATGACCCCTGACCATGACCCCTGACAGTGACTCTGATCCCTGACCGCTAACCATGACCCCTGACTCCTGACCCCTGACCCCTGACCCCTAACCATGACCCCATTTCCTGACGCCTAACCATGACCCTGACCCCTGACCACTCACCCCAGACCATGACCCTTGACCCCTGACCCTTGACCCCTGACCCCTGACCCCTGACCCCTAACCATGACCCCTGACCTTTGACCCCTGACCCTGACCCTGACGCCCGACCCCTGACCCCTGATCCCTAACCCTGACCCCTGACCCCCTGATCCCTGACCCCTGACCCCTAACCATGACCCCTGACCCCTAACAATGACCCCTGACCCCTGACCCCTGACCTTTGACCCCTGACCTTTGACCCCTGACCCTGCCCCCTAATCCCTAACCCTGACCCCTGACCACTGACCCCTGACCCCTGACTCTGACCCCTGACCCCTAACCCCTGACCTCTGACCACTCACCCCAGACCCCTGACCCTGACCCTGATCCCTGACCCCTAACCATGACCCTGACCCCTGACCCCTAACCATGACCCCTGATCCCCTGAACCCTGACCCCTGACCCCTAACCATGACCCCAGACCCTGACCCCTGACCCCTAACCATGACCCTGATCCCCTGACCCCTGACCCCTAACCATGACCCTGACCCCCTGACCCCTGACCCTTGACCCCAGACCCCTGACCCCTAACCATGACCCCTAACCCCTGACCCCTAACCATGACCCCAGACCCTGACCCCTGACCCCTAACCATGACCCTGACCCCATACCCCCTGACCCCTGACCCCCTGACCCCTGACCCCTAACCATGACCCCTGAGCCTGAGCCTGACCACTGACCCCTAACCATGACCCCATTCCCTGACCCCGACCCCTGACCCCTAACCACGACCCTGACCCTTGACCCCTGACCCCTGACCCCTATTAATGACCCCTGACCTATGACAATGACCCCTGACCTTTGACCCCTGACCCCTGACCCCTGACCCCTGACCCCTGACCCCTGACCCCTGACCCTTGACCCCAGACTCCTGATCCCTGACTCTGACCCCTGACCCCTGACTCCTGATCCCTAACCCTAACCCCTAACCCCTGATGCCTGATGCCTGACCCCTGACCCCTGACCCCTAACCATCACCCCTGACCCCTGACACCTGACCCTTGACCCCTGACCCCTGACCCCTGACCCCTAACCATGACCCCTGGCCATGACCCCTGACAGTGACTCTGATCCCTGACCGCTAACCATGACCCCTGACTCCTGACCCCTGACCCCTGACCCCTAACCATGACCCCATTTCCTGACGCCTAACCATGACCCTGACCCCTGACCACTCACCCCAGACCATGACCCTTGACCCCTGACCCTTGACCCCTGACCCCTGACCCCTGACCCCTAACCATGACCCCTGACCTTTGACCCCTGACCCTGACCCTGACCCCCGACCCCTGACCCCTGATCCCTAACCCTGACCCCTGACCCCCTGATCCCTGACCCCTGACCCCTAACCATGACCCCTGACCTTTGACCCCTGAACCTGACCCTGACCCCCGACCCCTGACCCCTGATCCCTAACCCTGACCCCTGACCCCTGACTCCTGACCCCTGATCCCTAACCCTGACCCCTGACCCCCTGATCCCTGACCCTGACCCCAGACCACTGACTCTATCCCTGACCCCTGACCCTTGACCCCTGACCCCTAGCCATGACCCCTGACCCCCTGACCTCCTGACCCCTGACCCCTGACCCCTAACCATGACCCCTGACCCCTAACAATGACCCCTGACCCAGACCCTGACCCCTGACCCCTAACAATGACCCCAGACCCTGACCCCTGACCCCTAACCATGACCCTGACCCCCTGACCCCTGACCCCTGACCCCTAACCATGACACCTGACCCTGACCCCTGACCCTGACCCTGACCCCTGACCCCTAACCATGACCCTGAACCCTGACCCCTACGCCTGACCCCTGACCCCTGACCCCCTGACCCTCTGACCCCCTGACCCCCTGACACCTGACCCTTGACGCCTGACCCATGACCCCTTACCATGACCCCTTACCTCTGACCCCTGACCCCTGATCCCTAACCCTGACCCCTGACCCCCGACCCCTGAGCCCTGACTCTGACCCCCGACCACTCACCCCAGACAGCTGACCTCTGATCCCTGACCCTGACCCCAAACCATGACCCTGACCCCTGACCCCTAACCATGACCCCTGACCCTGACCCCTAACCATGAACCTGACCCCCTGACTCCTGACCTCCTGACCCCTGATCCCCTGACCCCTGACCCTTGACCCCAGACCCCTGACCCCTAACCATGACCCCTGACCCCTGACCCCTAACCATGACCCCTGACCCTGACCCTGACCCCTGACCCCTAACCATGACCCTGACCCCTGACCCCTGACCCCAGAGTCCTGATCCCAAACTCTGACCCCTGACCCCCTGACCCCCTGACCCCTGACCCCTAACCATGGCCCCTGACCCTGACCGCTGACCCCTAACCATGACCCCATTCCCTGACCCTGACCCCGACCCCTAACCATGACGCTGACCCTTGACCACTGACCCCTAACCATGACTCCTGACCTTTGACCCCTGACCCCTGACCATGACCCCAGAGCCCTGACAATGACCCCTGACCCCTACCCCTGTGCCCTGACCTCTGACCACTCACCCCAGACCCCTGACCCCTGACCCTGACCCTGATCCCTGACCCTGACCCCTAACCATGAACCTGACCCCCTGACTCCTGACCTCCTGACCCCTGATCCCCTGACCCCTGACCCCTGACCCTTGACCCCAGACCCCTGACCCCTAACCATGACCCCTGACCCCTGACCCTGATACCTGACCCCTAACCATGACCCCTGACCCCTGACCCCTAACCATGACCCCTGACCCTGACCCTGATACCTGACCCCTAACCATGACCCTGACCCCTGACCCCTGACCCCTGAGTCCTGATCCCTAACTATGACCCCTGACCCCCTGACCCCCTGACCCCTGACCCCTAACCATGACCCCATTCCCTGACCGCTGACCCCTAACCATGACCCCATTCCCTGACCCTGACCCCGACCCCTAACCATGACGCTGACCCTTGACCACTGACCCCTGACCCCTACTAATGACCCCTGACCATGACCCATGACCATGACCCCTGACCTTTGACACCTGACCCCTGACCCTGACCCCTGATCCCTAACCCTGACCCCTTACCCCTGACCCCCTGACCCCCTGACCCCTGACCCCTAACCATGACCCCTGACCCTGAGCCTGACCGCTGACCCCTAACCATGACCCCATTCCCTGACCCTGACCCCTGACCCCTAACCATGACCCTGACCCTTGACCCCTGACCCCTGACTCCTACTAATGACCCCTGACCCATGACAATGACCCCTGACCTTTGACCTTTGACCCCTGACCCCTGACCCCTGACTCCTGATCCCTGACTCTGACCCCTGAACCCTGACTCCTGATCCCTAACCCTGACCCCTAACCCCTGATGCCTTATGCCTGACCCCTGACCCCTGACCCCTAACCATCACCCCTGACCCCTGACACCTGACCCTTGACCCCTGAACCCTGACCCCTAACCATGACCCCTGACCATGACCCCTGACAGTGACTCTGACCCCTGACCGCTAACCATGACCCCTGACTCCTGACCCCTGACCCCTAACCCCTAACCATGACCCCTGACCCCTAACAATGACCCCTGACCCCTGACCCCTGACCCTGACCCCTGACCTTTGACCCCTCACCCTGCCCCCTGATCCCTAACCCTGACTCCTGACCCCTGACCACCGACCCCTGACTCTGACCCCTGACCCCTAACCATGGCCCCATTCCCTTGACCCCTGACCCCTGACTCCTGACACTGACACCTGACCCCTGACACCTGACCTTTGACCCCTGACCCTGACCCCTGATCTTTGACCCCTGACCCCGACCCCTGACCCCTGACCCCTGACCCCTAACCATGACCCTGACCCCTGACCCCTGACCCCAGAGTCCTGATCCCTAACTCTGACCCCTGACCCCCTGACCCCCTGACCCCTGACCCCTGACCCCTAACCATGGCCCCTGACCCTGACCGCTGACCCCTAACCATGACCCCATTCCCTGACCCTGACCCCGACCCCTAACCATGACGCTGACCCTTGACCACTGACCCCTAACCATGACTCCTGACCTTTGACCCCTGACTCCTGACCATGACCCCTGAGCCCTGACAATGACCCCTGACCCCTGACCCCTGTGCCCTGACCTCTGACCACTCACCCCAGACCCCTGACCCCTGACCCTGACCCTGATCCCTAACCCTGACCCCTAACCATGAACCTGACCCCCTGACTCCTGACCACCTGACCCCTGATCCCCTGACCCCTGACCCCTGACCCTTGACCCCCTGACTCCTGACCTCCTGACCCCTGATCCCCTGACCCCTGACCCCTAACCATGACCCCTGACCCTGACCCTGATACCTGACCCCTAACCATGACCCTGACCCCTGACCCCTGACCCCTGAGTCCTGATCCCTAACTCTGACCCCTGACCCCCTGACCCCCTGACCCCCTGACCCCTGACCCCTAACCATGACCCCATTCCCTGACCGCTGACCCCTAACCATGACCCCATTCCCTGACCCTGACCCCGACCCCTAACCATGACGCTGCCCCTTGACCACTGACCCCTGACCCCTACTAATGACCCCTGACCATGACCCATGACCATGACCCCTGACCTTTGACCCCTGACCCCTGACCCTGACCCCTGATCCCTAACCCTGACCCCTGACCCCTGACACCTGACCCCTGACCCCCTGACCCCTGACCCCTAACCATGACCCCTGACCCTGAGCCTGACCGCTGACCACTAACCATGACCCCATTCCCTGACCCTGACCCCTGACCCCTAGCCATGACCCTGACCCTTGACCCCTGACCCCTGACTCCTACTAATGACCCCTGACCCATGACAATGACCAATGACCTTTGACCTTTGACCCCTGACCCCTGACCCCTGACCCCTGACCCCTGACTCCTGATCCCTGACTCTGACCCCTGACCCCTGACTCCTGATCCCTAACCCTGACCCCTAACCCCTGATGCCTGATGCCTGACCCCTGACCCCTGACCCCTAACCATCACCCCTGACCCCTGACACCTGACCCTTGACCCCTGAACCCTGACCCCTAACCATGACCCCTGACTCCTGACCCCTGACCCCTAACCATGACCCCTGACCGCTAACCATGACCCCTGACTCCTGACCCCTGACCCCTAACCCTGACCCCTGACCTTTGACCCCTCACCCTGCCCCCTGATCCCTAACCCTGACTCCTGACCACTGACCACCGACCCCTGACTCTGACCCCTGACCCCTAACCATGACCCTGACCCCATACCCCCTGACCCCTGACCCCCTGACCCCTGACCCCTAACCATGACCCCTGAGCCTGAGCCTGACCGCTGACCCCTAACCATGACCCCATTCCCTGACCCCGACCCCTGACCCCTAACCACGACCCTGACCCTTGACCCCTGACCCCTGACCCCTATTAATGACCCCTGACCTATGACAATGACCCCTGACCTTTGACCCCTGACCCCTGACCCCTGACCCCTGACCCCTGACCCCTGACCCCTGACCCCTGACCCTTGACCCCAGACTCCTGATCCCTGACTCTGACCCCTGACCCCTGATCCCTGACTCTGACCCCTGACCCCTGACTCCTGATCCCTAACCCTAACCCCTAACCCCTGATGCCTGATGCCTGACCCCTGACCCCTGACCCCTAACCATCACCCCTGACCCCTGACACCTGACCCTTGACCCCTGACCCCTGACCCCTGACCCCTAACCATGACCCCTGGCCATGACCCCTGACAGTGACTCTGATCCCTGACCGCTAACCATGACCCCTGACTCCTGACCCCTGACCCCTAACCATGACCCCATTTCCTGACGCCTAACCATGACCCTGACCACTGACCACTCACCCCAGACCATGACCCTTGACCCCTGACCCTTGACCCCTGACCCCTGACCCCTGACCCCTAACCATGACCCCTGACCTTTGACCCCTGACCCTGACCCTGACCCTGATCCTGACCCCCGACCCCTGACCCCTGATCCCTAACCCTGACCCCTGACCCCCTGATCCCTGACCCCTGACCCCTAACCATGACCCCTGACCCCTAACAATGACCCCTGACCCCTGACCCCTGACCTTTGACCCCTGACCTTTGACCCCTGACCCCTGACCCCTAATCCCTAACCCTGACCCCTGACCACTGACCCCCTGACCCCTGACCCCCTGACCCCTGACCCCAAACCCCTGACCTCTGACCACTCACCCCAGACCCCTGACCCTGACCCTGATCCCTGACCCCTGACCTTTGACCCCTGACCTCTGACCCCCTGACCCCTGACCCCCTGACCCCTGACCCCTAACCCCTGACCTCTGACCACTCACCCCAGACCCCTGACCCTGACCCTGATCCCTGACCCCTAACCATGACCCTGACCCCTGACCCCTAACCATGACCCCTGATCCCCTGACCCCTGACCCCTGACCCCTAACCATGACCCCAGACCCTGACCCCTGACCCCTAACCATGACCCTGACCCCCTGACCCCTGACCCCTGACCCCTAACCATGACACCTGACCCTGACCCCTGACCCTGACCCCGACCCCTGACCATGACGCTGACCCTTGACCACTGACCCCTGACCCCTACTAATGACCCCTGACCATGACCCATGACCATGACCCCTGACCTTTGACCCCTGACCCCTGACCCCTGACCCTGACCCCTGATCCCTAAGCCTGACCCCTGACCCCTGACCCCTGACCCCTAACCATCACCCCTGACCCCTGACACCTGACCCTTGACCCCTGAACCCTGACCCCTAACCATGACCCCTGACCATGACCCCTGACAGTGACTCTGACCCCTGACCGCTAACCATGACCCCTGACTCCTGACCCCTGACCCCTGACCCCTAACCATGACCCCTGACCCCTGACCCATAACAATGACCCCTGACCCCTGACCCCTGACCCCTAACCCTGACCCCTGACCTTTGACCCCTCACCCTGCCCCCTGATCCCTAACCCTGACTCCTGACCCCTGACCACCGACCCCTGACTCTGACCCCTGACCCCTGACCCCTAACCATGGCCCCATTCCCTTGACCCCTGACCCCTGACGCCTGACCCCTGACCCCTGACCCCCTGACCCTTGACCCCTGACCTCCTGACCCCTGACCCCTGACCCCTGACCCCTAACCATGACCCCTGACCCTGACCCCTGACCATGAACCTGACCCCCTGACTCCTGACCTCCTGACCCCTGATCCCCTGACCCCTGACCCTTGACCCCAGACCCCTGACCCCTAACCATGACCCCTAACCCCTGACCCCTAACCATGACCCCAGACCCTGACCCCTGACCCCTAACCATGACCCTGACCCCATACCCCCTGACCCCTGACCCCCTGACCCCTGACCCCTAACCATGACCCCTGAGCCTGAGCCTGACCGCTGACCCCTAACCATGACCCCATTCCCTGACCCCGACCCCTGACCCCTAACCACGACCCTGACCCTTGACCCCTGACCCCTGACCCCTATTAATGACCCCTGACCTATGACAATGACCCCTGACCTTTGACCCCTGACCCCTGACCCCTGACCCTTGACCCCAGACTCCTGATCCCTGACTCTGACCCCTGACCCCTGATCCCTGACTCTGACCCCTGACCCCTGACTCCTGATCCCTAACCCTAACCCCTAACCCCTGATGCCTGACCCCTGACCCCTGACCCCTGACCCCTGACCCCTAACCATCACCCCTGACCCCTGACACCTGACCCTTGACCCCTGACCCCTGACCCCTGACCCCTGGCCATGACCCCTGACAGTGACTCTGATCCCTGACCGCTAACCATGACCCCTGACCTTTGACCCCTGACCCTGACCCCCGACCCCTGACCCCTGATCCCTAACCCTGACCCCTGACCCCCTGATCCCTGACCCCTGACCCCAGACCCCTGACTCTATCCCTGACCCCTGACCCTTGACCCCTGACCCCTAGCCATGACCCCTGACCCCCTGACCTCCTGACCCCTGACCCCTGACCCCTAACCATGACCCCTGACCCCTAAAAATGACCCCTGACCCCTGACCCCTGACCTTTGACCCCTGACCTTTGACCCCTGACCCTGCCCCCTAATCCCTAACCCTGACCCCTGACCACTGACCCCTGACCCCTGACTCTGACCCCTGACCCCTAACCCCTGACCTCTGACCACTCACCCCAGACCCCTGACCCTGACCCTGATCCCTGACCCCTAACCATGACCCTGACCCCTGACCCCTGACCCCTAACCATGACCCTGACCCCATACCCCCTGACCCCTGACCCCCTGACCCCTGACCCCTAACCATGACCCCTGAGCCTGAGCCTGACCGCTGACCCCTAACCATGACCCCATTCCCTGACCCCGACCCCTGACCCCTAACCACGACCCTGACCCTTGACCACTGACCCCTGACCCCTACTAATGACCCCTGACCATGACCCATGACCATGACCCCTGACCTTTGACCCCTGACCCCTGACCCTGACCCCTGATCCCTAAGCCTGACCCCTGACCCCTGACCCCTGACCCATGACCCCTGACCCTTGACCCCTGACCTCCTGACCCCTGACCCTGACCCCAGACCCCTAACCATGACCCCTGACCCTGACCCCTGACTATGAACCTGACCCCCTGACTCCTGACCTCCTGACCCCTGATCCCCTGACCCCTGACCCTTGACCCCAGACCCGTGACCCCTAACCATGACCCCTAACCCCTGACCCCTAACCATGACCCCATTCCCTGACCCCGACCCCTGACCCCTAACCACGACCCTGACCCTTGACCACTGACCCCTGACCCCTACTAATGACCCCTGACCATGACCCCTGACCATGACCCCTGACCTTTGACCCCTGACCCCTGACCCTGACCCCTGATCCCTAAGCCTGACCCCTGACCCCTGACCCCTGACCCCTGACCCCTGACCCCTGACCCTTGCCCCCTGACCTCCTGACCCCTGACCCCTGACCCTGACCCCTGACCCCTAACCATGACCCCTGACCCCTGACCCCTGACCTTTGACCCCTGACCTTTGACCCCTGACCCTGCCCCCTAATCCCTAACCCTGACCCCTGACCACTGACCCCTGACCCCTGACTCTGACCCCTGACCCCTAACCCCTGACCTCTGACCACTCACCCCAGACCCCTGACCCTGACCCCGATCCCTGACCCCTAACCATGACCCTGACCCCTGACCCCTAACAATGACCCCTGATCCCCTGACCCCTGACCCCTGACCCCTAACCATGACCCCAGACCCTGACCCCTGACCCCTAACCATGACCCTGACCCCCTGACCCCTGACCCCTGACCCCGACCCCTGACCATGACGCTGACCCTTGACCACTGACCCCTGACCCCTGACCCTTGACCCCTGACCTCCTGACCCCTGACCCTGACCCCTGACCTTTGACCCCTGACCCCTGACCCTGACCCCTGATCCCTAAGCCTGACCCCTGACCCCTGACCCCTGACCCCTGACCCTTGACCCCTGACCTCCTGACCCCTGACCCTGACCCCTGACCCCTAACCATGACCCCTGACCCTGACCCCTGACCATGAACCTGACCCCCTGACTCCTGACCTCCTGACCCCTGATCCCCTGACCCCTGACCCTTGACCCCAGACCCCTGACCCCTAACCATGACCCCTAACCCCTGACCCCTAACCATGACCCCAGACCCTGACCCCTGACCCTTAACCATGACCCTGACCCCATACCCCCTGACCCCTGACCCCCTGACCCCTGACCCCTAACCATGACCCCTGAGCCTGAGCCTGACCGCTGACCCCTAACCATGACCCCATTCCCTGACCCCGACCCCTGACCCCTAACCACGACCCTGACCCTTGACCCCTGACCCCTGACCCCTATTAATGACCCCTGACCTATGACAATGACCCCTGACCTTTGACCCCTGACCCCTGACCCCTGACCCCTGACCCTTGACCCCAGACTCCTGATCCCTGACTCTGACCCCTGACCCCTGATCCCTGACTCTGACCCCTGACCCCTGACTCCTGATCCCTAACCCTAACCCCTAACCCCTGATGCCTGATGCCTGACCCCTGACCCCTGACCCCTAACCATCACCCCTGACCCCTGACACCTGACCCTTGACCCCTGACCCCTGACCCCTAACCATGACCCCTGACCATGACCCCTGACAGTGACTCTGATCCCTGACCGCTAACCATGACCCCTGACTCCTGACCCCTGACCCCTGACCCCTAACCATGACCCCATTTCCTGACGCCTAACCATGACCCTGACCCCTGACCACTCACCCCAGACCATGACCCTTGACCCCTGACCCTTGACCCCTGACCCCTGACCCCTGACCCCTAACCATGACCCCTGACCTTTGACCCCTGACCCTGACCCTGACGCCCGACCCCTGACCCCTGATCCCTAACCCTGACCCCTGACCCCCTGATCCCTGACCCCTGACCCCTAACCATGACCCCTGACCCCTAACAATGACCCCTGACCCCTGACCCCTGACCTTTGACCCCTGACCTTTGACCCCTGACCCTGCCCCCTAATCCCTAACCCTGACCCCTGACCACTGACCCCTGACCCCTGACTCTGACCCCTGACCCCTAACCCCTGACCTCTGACCACTCACCCCAGACCCCTGACCCTGACCCTGATCCCTGACCCCTAACCATGACCCTGACCCCTGACCCCTAACCATGACCCCTGATCCCCTGAACCCTGACCCCTGACCCCTAACCATGACCCCAGACCCTGACCCCTGACCCCTAACCATGACCCTGATCCCCTGACCCCTGACCCCTAACCATGACCCTGACCCCCTGACCCCTGACCCTTGACCCCAGACCCCTGACCCCTAACCATGACCCCTAACCCCTGACCCCTAACCATGACCCCAGACCCTGACCCCTGACCCCTAACCATGACCCTGACCCCATACCCCCTGACCCCTGACCCCCTGACCCCTGACCCCTAACCATGACCCCTGAGCCTGAGCCTGACCGCTGACCCCTAACCATGACCCCATTCCCTGACCCCGACCCCTGACCCCTAACCACGACCCTGACCCTTGACCCCTGACCCCTGACCCCTATTAATGACCCCTGACCTATGACAATGACCCCTGACCTTTGACCCCTGACCCCTGACCCCTGACCCCTGACCCCTGACCCCTGACCCCTGACCCTTGACCCCAGACTCCTGATCCCTGACTCTGACCCCTGACCCCTGATCCCTGACTCTGACCCCTGACCCCTGACTCCTGATCCCTAACCCTAACCCCTAACCCCTGATGCCTGATGCCTGACCCCTGACCCCTGACCCCTAACCATCACCCCTGACCCCTGACACCTGACCCTTGACCCCTGACCCCTGACCCCTGACCCCTAACCATGACCCCTGGCCATGACCCCTGACAGTGACTCTGATCCCTGACCGCTAACCATGACCCCTGACTCCTGACCCCTGACCCCTGACCCCTAACCATGACCCCATTTCCTGACGCCTAACCATGACCCTGACCCCTGACCACTCACCCCAGACCATGACCCTTGACCCCTGACCCTTGACCCCTGACCCCTGACCCCTGACCCCTAACCATGACCCCTGACCTTTGACCCCTGACCCTGACCCTGACCCCCGACCCCTGACCCCTGATCCCTAACCCTGATCCCTGACCCCCTGATCCCTGACCCCTGACCCCTAACCATGACCCCTGACCCCTAACAATGACCCCTGACCCCTGACCCCTGACCTTTGACCCCTGACCTTTGACCCCTGACCCTGCCCCCTAATCCCTAACCCTGACCCCTGACCACTGACCCCCTGACCCCTGACCCCCTGACCCCTGACCCCAAACCCCTGACCTCTGACCACTCACCCCAGACCCCTGACCCTGACCCTGATCCCTGACCCCTGACCTTTGACCCCTGACCTCTGACCCCCTGACCCCTGACCCCCTGACCCCTGACCCCTAACCCCTGACCTCTGACCACTCACCCCAGACCCCTGACCCTGACCCTGATCCCTGACCCCTAACCATGACCCTGACCCCTGACCCCTAACCATGACCCCTGATCCCCTGACCCCTGACCCCTGACCCCTAACCATGACCCCAGACCCTGACCCCTGACCCCTAACCATGACCCTGACCCCCTGACCCCTGACCCCTGACCCCTAACCATGACACCTGACCCTGACCCCTGACCCTGACCCCGACCCCTGACCATGACGCTGACCCTTGACCACTGACCCCTGACCCCTACTAATGACCCCTGACCATGACCCATGACCATGACCCCTGACCTTTGACCCCTGACCCCTGACCCCTGACCCTGACCCCTGATCCCTAAGCCTGACCCCTGACCCCTGACCCCTGACCCCTAACCATCACCCCTGACCCCTGACACCTGACCCTTGACCCCTGAACCCTGACCCCTAACCATGACCCCTGACCATGACCCCTGACAGTGACTCTGACCCCTGACCGCTAACCATGACCCCTGACTCCTGACCCCTGACCCCTAACCCCTAACCATGACCCCTGACCCCTGACCCATAACAATGACCCCTGACCCCTGACCCCTGACCCCTAACCCTGACCCCTGACCTTTGACCCCTCACCCTGCCCCCTGATCCCTAACCCTGACTCCTGACCCCTGACCACCGACCCCTGACTCTGACCCCTGACCCCTGACCCCTAACCATGGCCCCATTCCCTTGACCCCTGACCCCTGACGCCTGACCCCTGACCCCTGACCCCCTGACCCTTGACCCCTGACCTCCTGACCCCTGACCCCTGACCCCTGACCCCTAACCATGACCCCTGACCCTGACCCCTGACCATGAACCTGACCCCCTGACTCCTGACCTCCTGACCCCTGATCCCCTGACCCCTGACCCTTGACCCCAGACCCCTGACCCCTAACCATGACCCCTAACCCCTGACCCCTAACCATGACCCCAGACCCTGACCCCTGACCCCTAACCATGACCCTGACCCCATACCCCCTGACCCCTGACCCCCTGACCCCTGACCCCTAACCATGACCCCTGAGCCTGAGCCTGACCGCTGACCCCTAACCATGACCCCATTCCCTGACCCCGACCCCTGACCCCTAACCACGACCCTGACCCTTGACCCCTGACCCCTGACCCCTATTAATGACCCCTGACCTATGACAATGACCCCTGACCTTTGACCCCTGACCCCTGACCCCTGACCCTTGACCCCAGACTCCTGATCCCTGACTCTGACCCCTGACCCCTGATCCCTGACTCTGACCCCTGACCCCTGACTCCTGATCCCTAACCCTAACCCCTAACCCCTGATGCCTGACCCCTGACCCCTGACCCCTGACCCCTAACCATCACCCCTGACCCCTGACACCTGACCCTTGACCCCTGACCCCTGACCCCTGACCCCTGGCCATGACCCCTGACAGTGACTCTGATCCCTGACCGCTAACCATGACCCCTGACCTTTGACCCCTGACCCTGACCCCCGACCCCTGACCCCTGATCCCTAACCCTGACCCCTGACCCCCTGATCCCTGACCCCTGACCCCAGACCCCTGACTCTATCCCTGACCCCTGACCCTTGACCCCTGACCCCTAGCCATGACCCCTGACCCCCTGACCTCCTGACCCCTGACCCCTGACCCCTAACCATGACCCCTGACCCCTAAAAATGACCCCTGACCCCTGACCCCTGACCTTTGACCCCTGACCTTTGACCCCTGACCCTGCCCCCTAATCCCTAACCCTGACCCCTGACCACTGACCCCTGACCCCTGACTCTGACCCCTGACCCCTAACCCCTGACCTCTGACCACTCACCCCAGACCCCTGACCCTGACCCTGATCCCTGACCCCTAACCATGACCCTGACCCCTGACCCCTGACCCCTAACCATGACCCTGACCCCATACCCCCTGACCCCTGACCCCCTGACCCCTGACCCCTAACCATGACCCCATTCCCTGACCCCGACCCCTGACCCCTAACCACGACCCTGACCCTTGACCACTGACCCCTGACCCCTACTAATGACCCCTGACCATGACCCATGACCATGACCCCTGACCTTTGACCCCTGACCCCTGACCCTGACCCCTGATCCCTAAGCCTGACCCCTGACCCCTGACCCCTGACCCATGACCCCTGACCCTTGACCCCTGACCTCCTGACCCCTGACCCTGACCCCAGACCCCTAACCATGACCCCTGACCCTGACCCCTGACTATGAACCTGACCCCCTGACTCCTGACCTCCTGACCCCTGATCCCCTGACCCCTGACCCTTGACCCCAGACCCGTGACCCCTAACCATGACCCCTAACCCCTGACCCCTAACCATGACCCCAGACCCTGACCCCTGACCCCTAACCATGACCCTGACCCCATACCCCCTGACCCCTGACCCCCTGACCCCTGACCCCTAACCATGACCCCTGAGCCTGAGCCTGACCGCTGACCCCTAACCATGACCCCATTCCCTGACCCCGACCCCTGACCCCTAACCACGACCCTGACCCTTGACCCCTGACCCCTGACCCCTATTAATGACCCCTGACCAATGACAATGACCCCTGACCTTTGACCCCTGACCCCTGACCCCTGACCCCTGACCCCTGACCCTTGACCCCAGACTCCTGATCCCTGACTCTGACCCCTGACCCCTGATCCCTGACTCTGACCCCTGACCCCTGACTCCTGATCCCTAACCCTAACCCCTAACCCCTGATGCCTGACCCCTGACCCCTGACCCCTAACCATCACCCCTGACCCCTGACACCTGACCCTTGACCCCTGACCCCTGACCCCTGACACCTAACCATGACCCCTGACCATGACCCCTGACAGTGACTCTGACCCCTGACCGCTAACCATGACCCCTGACTCTGACCCCTGACCCCTGACCCCTAACCATGACCCCTGACCTTTGACCCCTGAACCTGACCCTGACCCCCGACCCCTGACCCCTGATCCCTAACCCTGACCCCTGACCCCTGACTCCTGACCCCTGATCCCTAACCCTGACCCCTGACCCCCTGATCCCTGACCCTGACCCCAGACCACTGACTCTATCCCTGACCCCTGACCCTTGACCCCTGACCCCTAGCCATGACCCCTGACCCCCTGACCTCCTGACCCCTGACCCCTGACCCCTAACCATGACCCCTGACCCCTAACAATGACCCCTGACCCAGACCCTGACCCCTGACCCCTAACAATGACCCCAGACCCTGACCCCTGACCCCTAACCATGACCCTGACCCCCTGACCCCTGACCCCTGACCCCTAACCATGACACCTGACCCTGACCCCTGACCCTGACCCTGACCCCTGACCCCTAACCATGACCCTGAACCCTGACCCCTACGCCTGACCCCTGACCCCTGACCCCCTGACCCTCTGACCCCCTGACCCCCTGACACCTGACCCTTGACGCCTGACCCATGACCCCTTACCATGACCCCTTACCTCTGACCCCTGACCCCTGATCCCTAACCCTGACCCCTGACCCCCGACCCCTGAGCCCTGACTCTGACCCCCGACCACTCACCCCAGACAGCTGACCTCTGATCCCTGACCCTGACCCCAAACCATGACCCTGACCCCTGACCCCTAACCATGACCCCTGACCCTGACCCCTAACCATGAACCTGACCCCCTGACTCCTGACCTCCTGACCCCTGATCCCCTGACCCCTGACCCTTGACCCCAGACCCCTGACCCCTAACCATGACCCCTGACCCCTGACCCCTAACCATGACCCCTGACCCTGACCCTGACCCCTGACCCCTAACCATGACCCTGACCCCTGACCCCTGACCCCAGAGTCCTGATCCCAAACTCTGACCCCTGACCCCCTGACCCCCTGACCCCTGACCCCTAACCATGGCCCCTGACCCTGACCGCTGACCCCTAACCATGACCCCATTCCCTGACCCTGACCCCGACCCCTAACCATGACGCTGACCCTTGACCACTGACCCCTAACCATGACTCCTGACCTTTGACCCCTGACCCCTGACCATGACCCCAGAGCCCTGACAATGACCCCTGACCCCTACCCCTGTGCCCTGACCTCTGACCACTCACCCCAGACCCCTGACCCCTGACCCTGACCCTGATCCCTGACCCTGACCCCTAACCATGAACCTGACCCCCTGACTCCTGACCTCCTGACCCCTGATCCCCTGACCCGTGACCCCTGACCCTTGACCCCAGACCCCTGACCCCTAACCATGACCCCTGACCCCTGACCCTGATACCTGACCCCTAACCATGACCCCTGACCCCTGACCCCTAACCATGACCCCTGACCCTGACCCTGATACCTGACCCCTAACCATGACCCTGACCCCTGACCCCTGACCCCTGAGTCCTGATCCCTAACTATGACCCCTGACCCCCTGACCCCCTGACCCCTGACCCCTAACCATGACCCCATTCCCTGACCGCTGACCCCTAACCATGACCCCATTCCCTGACCCTGACCCCGACCCCTAACCATGACGCTGACCCTTGACCACTGACCCCTGACCCCTACTAATGACCCCTGACCATGACCCATGACCATGACCCCTGACCTTTGACACCTGACCCCTGACCCTGACCCCTGATCCCTAACCCTGACCCCTTACCCCTGACCCCCTGACCCCCTGACCCCTGACCCCTAACCATGACCCCTGACCCTGAGCCTGACCGCTGACCCCTAACCATGACCCCATTCCCTGACCCTGACCCCTGACCCCTAACCATGACCCTGACCCTTGACCCCTGACCCCTGACTCCTACTAATGACCCCTGACCCATGACAATGACCCCTGACCTTTGACCTTTGACCCCTGACCCCTGACCCCTGACTCCTGATCCCTGACTCTGACCCCTGAACCCTGACTCCTGATCCCTAACCCTGACCCCTAACCCCTGATGCCTTATGCCTGACCCCTGACCCCTGACCCCTAACCATCACCCCTGACCCCTGACACCTGACCCTTGACCCCTGAACCCTGACCCCTAACCATGACCCCTGACCATGACCCCTGACAGTGACTCTGACCCCTGACCGCTAACCATGACCCCTGACTCCTGACCCCTGACCCCTAACCCCTAACCATGACCCCTGACCCCTAACAATGACCCCTGACCCCTGACCCCTGACCCTGACCCCTGACCTTTGACCCCTCACCCTGCCCCCTGATCCCTAACCCTGACTCCTGACCCCTGACCACCGACCCCTGACTCTGACCCCTGACCCCTAACCATGGCCCCATTCCCTTGACCCCTGACCCCTGACTCCTGACACTGACACCTGACCCCTGACACCTGACCTTTGACCCCTGACCCTGACCCCTGATCTTTGACCCCTGACCCCGACCCCTGACCCCTGACCCCTGACCCCTAACCATGACCCTGACCCCTGACCCCTGACCCCAGAGTCCTGATCCCTAACTCTGACCCCTGACCCCCTGACCCCCTGACCCCTGACCCCTGACCCCTAACCATGGCCCCTGACCCTGACCGCTGACCCCTAACCATGACCCCATTCCCTGACCCTGACCCCGACCCCTAACCATGACGCTGACCCTTGACCACTGACCCCTAACCATGACTCCTGACCTTTGACCCCTGACTCCTGACCATGACCCCTGAGCCCTGACAATGACCCCTGACCCCTGACCCCTGTGCCCTGACCTCTGACCACTCACCCCAGACCCCTGACCCCTGACCCTGACCCTGATCCCTAACCCTGACCCCTAACCATGAACCTGACCCCCTGACTCCTGACCACCTGACCCCTGATCCCCTGACCCCTGACCCCTGACCCTTGACCCCCTGACTCCTGACCTCCTGACCCCTGATCCCCTGACCCCTGACCCCTAACCATGACCCCTGACCCTGACCCTGATACCTGACCCCTAACCATGACCCTGACCCCTGACCCCTGACCCCTGAGTCCTGATCCCTAACTCTGACCCCTGACCCCCTGACCCCCTGACCCCCTGACCCCTGACCCCTAACCATGACCCCATTCCCTGACCGCTGACCCCTAACCATGACCCCATTCCCTGACCCTGACCCCGACCCCTAACCATGACGCTGCCCCTTGACCACTGACCCCTGACCCCTACTAATGACCCCTGACCATGACCCATGACCATGACCCCTGACCTTTGACCCCTGACCCCTGACCCTGACCCCTGATCCCTAACCCTGACCCCTGACCCCTGACACCTGACCCCTGACCCCCTGACCCCTGACCCCTAACCATGACCCCTGACCCTGAGCCTGACCGCTGACCACTAACCATGACCCCATTCCCTGACCCTGACCCCTGACCCCTAGCCATGACCCTGACCCTTGACCCCTGACCCCTGACTCCTACTAATGACCCCTGACCCATGACAATGACCAATGACCTTTGACCTTTGACCCCTGACCCCTGACCCCTGACCCCTGACCCCTGACCCCTGACTCCTGATCCCTGACTCTGACCCCTGACCCCTGACTCCTGATCCCTAACCCTGACCCCTAACCCCTGATGCCTGATGCCTGACCCCTGACCCCTGACCCCTAACCATCACCCCTGACCCCTGACACCTGACCCTTGACCCCTGAACCCTGACCCCTAACCATGACCCCTGACTCCTGACCCCTGACCCCTAACCATGACCCCTGACCGCTAACCATGACCCCTGACTCCTGACCCCTGACCCCTAACCCTGACCCCTGACCTTTGACCCCTCACCCTGCCCCCTGATCCCTAACCCTGACTCCTGACCACTGACCACCGACCCCTGACTCTGACCCCTGACCCCTGACCCCTAACCATGGCCCCATTCCCTTGACCCCTGACCCCTGACTCCTGACCCTGACACCTGACCCCTGACACCTGACCTTTGACCCCTGACCCTGACCCCTGATCTTTGACCCCTGACCCCTGACCCCTGACCCCTGACCCCTGACCCCTGACCCCCTGACCCTTGACCCCTGACCTCCTGACCCCTGACCCTAGACCCCTGACCCCTGACCCCTAACCATGACCCCTTACCTTTGACCCCTGACCCCTGATCCCCGACCCCTGAGTCCTGATCCCAAACCCTGACCCCTGACCCCTGACCCTGACCCCTGACCCCTGACCCTGACCCCTGACCCCCGACCCCTGAGCCCTGACTCTGACCCCCGACCACTCACCCCAGACAGCTGACCCCTGATCCCTGACCCTGACCCCAAACCATGACCCTGACCCCTGACCCCTAACCATGACCCCTGACCCCTGACCCCTGACCCTGACCCTGACCCCTGTCCACTAACCATGACCCAATTCCCTGACCCCTGACCCCTAACCATTCCCTGACCCCTGACCCCTGACCCCTGACCCTGACCCCTGACCCCTAACCATGACCCCTGACCCTGACCCCTAACCATGAACCTGACCCCCTGACTCCTGACCTCCTGACCCCTGATCCCCTGACCCCTGACCCTTGACCCCAGACCCCTGACCCCTAACCATGACCCCTGACTCCTGACCCCTAACCATGACCCCAGACCCTGACCCCTGACCCCTAACCATGACCCTGACCCCATACCCCCTGACCCCTGACCCCCTGACCCCTGACCCCTAACCATGACCCCATTCCCTGACCCCTGACCCCTAACCACGACCCTGACCCTTGACCCCTGACCCCTGACCCCTATTAATGACCCCTGACCCATGAAAATGACCCCTGACCTTTGACCCCCTGACCCCTGACCCCTGACCCCTGACCCCTGACCCCTGACTCTGACCCCCGACCACTCACCCCAGACAGCTGACCCCTGATCCCTGACCCTGACCCCAAACCATGACCCTGACCCCTGACCCCTAACCATGACCCCTGACCCCTGACCCCTGACCCTGACCCCTGACCACTAACCATGACCCAATTCCCTGACCCCTGACCCCTAACCATTCCCTGACCCCTGACCCCTGACCCGTGACCCTGACCCCTGACCCCTAAGCATGACCCCTGACCCTGACCCCTAACCATGAACCTGACCCCCTGACTCCTGACCTCCTGACCTCCTGACCCCTGATCCCCTGACCCCTGACCCTTGACCCCAGACCCCTGACCCCTAACCATGACCCCTAACCCCTGACCCCTAACCATGACCCCAGACCCTGACCCCTGACCCCTAACCATGACCCTGACCCCATACCCCCTGACCCCTGACCCCCTGACCCCTGACCCCTAACCATGACCCCTGAGCCTGAGCCTGACCGCTGACCCCTAACCATGACCCCATTCCCTGACCCCGACCCCTGACCCCTAACCACGACCCTGACCCTAGACCCCTGACCCCTGACCCCTAACCATGACCCTGACCCCATACCCCCTGATCCCTGACCCCCTGACCCCTGACCCCTAACCATGACCCCTGAGCCTGAGCCTGACCCCTGACCCCTAACCATGACCCCTTACCTTTGACCCCTGACCCCTGACCCCTGATCCCCGACCCCTGAGTCCTGATCCCAAACCCTGACCCCTGACCCCTGACCCTGACCCCTGACCCCTGACCCTGACCCTGACCCCTAACCATGACCCCTGAGCCCTGACCCCTGTCCCTGACCCTGACCCCTGTCCACTAACCATGACCCAATTCCCTGACCCCTGACCCCTAACCATTCCCTGACCCCTGACCCCTGACCCCTGACCCCTGACCCTGACCCCTGACCCCTAACCATGACCCCTGACCCTGACCCCTAACCATGACCCCTGACCCTGAGCCTGACCGCTGACCCCTAACCATGACCCCATTCCCTGACCCCTGACCCCTAACCACGACCCTGACCCTTGACCCCTGACCCCTATTAATGACCCCTGACCCATGACAATGACCCCTGACCTTTGACCCCCTGACCCCTGACCCCTGACCCCTGACTCTGACCCCCGACCACTCACCCCAGACAGCTGACCCCTGATCCCTGACCCTGACCCCAAACCATGACCCTGACCCCTGACCCCTAACCATGACCCCTGACCCCTAACCATGACCCTGACCCCTGACCCCTGACCCTGACCCCTGACCACTAACCATGACCCAATTCCCTGACCCCTGACCCCTAACCATTCCCTGACCCCTGACCCCTGACACCTGACCCTGACCCCTGACCCCTAACCATGACCCCTGACCCTGACCCCTAACCATGAACCTGACCCCCTGACTCCTGACCTCCTGACCCCTGATCCCTTGACCCCTGACCTTTGACCCCTGACCCCTGACCCCTAACCATGACCCTGACCCCATATCCCCTGACCCCTGACCCCCTGACCCCTGACCCCTAACCATGACCCCTGAGCCTGAGCCTGACCGCTGACCCCTAACTATGACCCCATTCCCTGACCCCGACCCCTGACCCCTAACCACGACCCTGACCCTTGACCCCTGACGCCTGACCCCTATTAATGACCCCTGACCCATGAAAATGACCCCTGACCTTTGACCCCTGACCCCTGACCCCTGACCCCTGACTCCTGATCCCTGACTCTGACCCCTGACCCCTGATCCCTGACTCTGACCCCTGACCCCTGACTCCTGATCCCTAACCCTAACCCCTAACCCCTGATGCCTGATGCCTGACCCCTGACCCCTGACCCCTAACCATCACCCCTGACCCCTGACCCCTGACCCTTGACCCCTGACCCCTGACCCCTGACCCCTAACCATGACCCCTGACCATGACCCCTGACCACCGACCCCTGACTCTATCCCTGACCCCTGACCCTTGACCCCTGACCCCTAGCCATGACCCCTGACCCCCTGACCTCCTGACCCCTGACCCCTGACCCCTAACCATGAGCCCTGACCCCTAACAATGACCCCTGACCCCTGACCTTTGACCACTGACCTTTGACCCCTGACCCTGCCCCCTAATCCCTAACCCTGACCCCTGACCCCTGACCCCTGACCCCTGACCCCTGACTCTGACCCCTGACCCCTAACCCCTGACCTCTGACCACTCACCCCAGACCCCTGACCCTGACCCTGATCCCTGACCCCTAACCATGACCCTGACCCCTGACCCCTAATCATGACCCCTGACCCAGACCCTGACCCCTGACCCCTAACCATGACCCCAGACCCTGACCCCTGACCCCTAACCATGACCCTGAACCCCTGACCCTTGACCCCTGACCCCTAACCATGACACCTGACCCTGACCCCTGACCCTGACCCCGACCCCTGACCATGACGCTGACCCTTGACCACTGACCCCTGACCCCTACTAATGACCCCTGACCATGACCCATGACCATGACCCCTGAACTTTGACCCCTGACCCCTGACCCTGACCCCTGATCCCTAACCCTGACCCCTGACCCCTGACCCCCTGACCCCTGACCCCCTGACCCCTGACCCCTAACCATGACCCCTGACCCTGAGCCTGACCGCTGACCCCTAACCATGACCCCATTCCCTGACCCCTGACCCCTAACCACGACCCTGACCCTTGACCCCTGACCCCTGACCCCTATTAATGACCCCTGACCCATGACAATGACCCCTGACCTTTGACCCCTGACCCCTGACCCCTGACCCCTGACCCCTGACCATGACCCCCGACCACTCACCCCAGACAGCTGACCCCTGATCCCTGACCCTGACCCCAAACCATGACCCTGACCCCTGACCCCTAACCATGACCCCTGACCCCTGACCCCTGACCCTGACCCCTGACCACTAACCATGACCCAATTCCCTGACCCCTGACCCCTAACCATTCCCTGACCCCTGACCCCTGACCCCTGACCCCTAACCATGACCCCTGACCCTGACCCCTAACCATGAACCTGACCCCCTGACTCCTGACCTCCTGACCCCTGATCCCCTGACCCCTGACCCTTGACCCCAGACCCCTGACCCCTAACCATGACCCCTAACCCCTGACCCCTAACCATGACCCCAGACCCTGACCCCTGACCCCTAACCATGACCCTGACCCCATACCCCCTGACCCCTGACCCCCTGACCCCTGACCCCTAACCATGACCCCTGAGCCTGAGCCTGACCGCTGACCCCTAACCATGACCCCATTCCCTGACCCCGACCCCTGACCCCTAACCACGACCCTGACCCTTGACCCCTGACGCCTGACCCCTATTAATGACCCCTGACCCATGACAATGACCCCTGACCTTTGACCCCTGACCCCTGACCCCTGACCCCTGACTCCTGATCCCTGACTCTGACCCCTGACCCCTGACTCCTGATCCCTAACCCTAACCCCTAACCCCTGATGCCTGATGCCTGACCCCTGACCCCTGACCCCTAACCATCACCCCTGACCCCTGACACCTGACCCTTGACCCCTGACCCCTGACCCCTGACCCCTGACCCCTAACCATGACCCCTGACCATGACCCCTGACAGTGACTCTGACCCCTGACCGCTAACCATGACCCCTGACTCCTGACCCCTGACCACCGACCCCTGACTCTGACCCCTGACCCCTGACTCCTGACCCCTGATCCCTAACCCTGACCCCTGATCCCCTGATCCCTGACCCCTGACCCCAGACCCCTGACTCTATCCCTGACCCCTGACCCTTGACCCCTGACCCCTAGCCATGACCCCTGACCCCCTGACCTCCTGACCCCTGACCCCTGACCCCTAACCATGACCCCTGACCCCTAACAATGACCCCTGACCCCTGACCTTTGACCCCTGACCTTTGACCCCTGACCCTGCCCCCTAATCCCTAACCCTGACCCCTGACCACTGACCCCTGACCCCTGACTCTGACCCCTGACCCCTAACCCCTGACCTCTGACCACTCACCCCAGACCCCTGACCCTGACCCTGATCCCTGACCCCTAACCATGACCCTGACCCCTGACCCCTAACCATGACCCCTGACCCAGACCCTGACCCCTGACCCCTAACCATGACCCCAGACCCTGACCCCTGACCCCTGACACCTGACCCTTGACGCCTGACCCATGACCCCTTACCATGACCCCTTACCTTTGACCCCTGACCCCTGATCCCTAACCCTGACCCCTGACCCCCGACCCCTGAGCCCTGACTCTGACCCACGACCACTCACCCCAGACAGCTGACCTCTGATCCCTGACCCTGACCCCAAACCATGACCCTGACCCCTGACCCCTAACCATGACCCCTGACCCTGACCCCTAACCATGAACCTGACCCCCTGACTCCTGACCTCCTGACCCCTGATCCCCTGACCCCTGACCCTTGACCCCAGACCCCTGACCCCTAACCATGACCCCTGACCCCTGACCCCTAACCATGACCCCTGACCCTGACCCTGACCCCTGACCCCTAACCATGACCCTGACCCCTGACCCCTGACCCCAGAGTCCTGATCCCTAACTCTGACCCCTGACCCCCTGACCCCTGACCCCTGACCCCTAACCATGGCCCCTGACCCTGACCGCTGACCCCTAACCATGACCCCATTCCCTGACCCTGACCCCGACCCCTAACCATGACGCTGACCCTTGACCACTGACGCCTAACCATGACTCCTGACCTTTGACCCCTGACCCCTGACCATGACCCCTGAGCCCTGACAATGACCCCTGACCCCTGACCCCTGTGCCCTGACCTCTGACCACTCACCCCAGACCCCTGACCCCTGACCCTGACCCTGATCCCTGACCCTGACCCCTAACCATGAACCTGACCCCCTGACTCCTGACCTCCTGACCCCTGATCCCCTGACCCCTGACCCCTGACCCTTGACCCCAGACCCCTGACCCCTAATCATGACCCCTGACCCCTGACCCCTAACCATGACCCCTGACCCTGACCCTGATACCTGACCCCTAACCATGACCCTGACCCCTGACCCCTGAACCCTGAGTCCTGATCCCTAAATCTGACCCCTGACCCCCTGACCCCCTGACCCCTGACCCCTAACCATGACTCCATTCCCTGACCGCTGACCCCTAACCATGACCCCATTCCCTGACCCTGACCCCGACCCCTAACCATGACGCTGACCCTTGACCACTGACCCCTGACCCCTACTAATGACCCCTGACCATGACCCATGACCATGACCCCTGACCTTTGACCCCTGACCCCTGACCCTGACCCCTGATCCCTAACCCTGACCCCTGACCCCTGACCCCCTGACCCCCTGACCCCTGACCCCTAACCATGACCCCTGACCCTGAGCCTGACCGCTGACCCCTAACCATGACCCCATTCCCTGACCCTGACCCCTGACCCCTAACCATGACCCTGACCCCTGACCCTGACCCCTGACCACTAACCATGACCCAATTCCCTGACCCCTGACCCCTAACCATTCCCTGACCCCTGACCCCTGACCCCTGACCCTGACCCCTGACCCCTAACCATGACCCCTGACCCTGACCCCTAACCATGAACCTGACCCCCTGACTCCTGACCTCCTGACCCCTGATCCCCTGACCCCTGACCCTTGACCCCAGACCCCTGACCCCTAACCATGACCCCTGACCCCTGACCCCTAACCATGACCCCAGACCCTGACCCCTGACCCCTAACCATGACCCTGACCCCATACCCCCTGACCCCTGACCCCCTGACCCCTGACCCCTAACCATGACCCCTGAGCCTGAGCCTGACCGCTGACCCCTAACCATGACCCCATTCCCTGACCCTGACCCCTGACCCCTAACCATGACCCTGACCCCTGACCCCTGACCCCTGACCCCTATTAATGACCCCTGACCCATGACAATGACCCCTGACCTTTGACCCCTGACCCCTGACCCCTGACCCCTGACCCCTGACTCCTGATCCCTGACTCTGACCCCTGACCCCTGACTCCTGATCCCTAACCCTAACCCCTAACCCCTGATGCCTGATGCCTGACCCCTGACCCCTGACCCCTAACCATCACCCCTGACCCCTGACACCTGACCCTTGACCCCTGACCCCTGACCCCTGACCCCTAACCATGACCCCTGACCATGACCCCTGACAGTGACTCTGACCCCTGACCGCTAACCATGACCCCTGACTCCTGACCCCTGACCACCGACCCCTGACTCTGACCCCTGACCCCTGACTCCTGACCCCTGATCCCTAACCCTGACCCCTGATCCCCTGATCCCTGACCCCTGACCCCAGACCCCTGACTCTATCCCTGACCCCTGACCCTTGACCCCTGACCCCTAGCCATGACCCCCTGACCCCCTGACCTCCTGACCCCTGACCCCTGACCCCTAACCATGACCCCTGACCCCTAACAATGACCCCTGACCCCTGACCTTTGACCCCTGACCTTTGACCCCTGACCCTGCCCCCTAATCCCTAACCCTGACCCCTGACCAATGACCCCTGACCCCTGACTCTGACCCCTGACCCCTAACCCCTGACCTCTGACCACTCACCCCAGACCCCTGACCCTGACCCTGATCCCTGACCCCTAACCATGACCCTGACCCCTGACCCCTAACCATGACCCCTGACCCAGACCCTGACCCCTGACCCCTAACCATGACCCCAGACCCTGACCCCTGACCCCTGACCCCTAACCATGACCCTGACCCCCTGACCCCTGACCCCTGACCCCTAACCATGACCCCTGACCCTGACCCCTGACCCTGACCCCGACCCCTGACCATGATGCTGACCCTTGACCACTGACCCCTGACCCCTACTAATGACCCCTGACCATGACCCATGACCATGACCCCTGAACTTTGACCCCTGACCACTGACCCTGACCCCTGATCCCTAACCCTGACCCCTGACCCATGACCCCTGACCCCCTGACCCCTGACCCCTAACCATGACCCCTGACCCTGAGCCTGACCGCTGACCCCTAACCATGACCCCATTCCCTGACCCCTGACCCCTAACCACGACCCTGGCCCTTGTCCCCTGACCCCTGACCCCTATTAATGACCCCTGACCCATGACAATGACCCCTAACCTTTGACCCCTGACCCCTGACCCCTGACCCCTGCCCCCTGACCCCTGATCCCTGACTCTGACCCCCGACCACTCACCCCAGACAGCTGACCCCTGATCCCTGACCCTGACCCCAAACCATGACCCTGACCCCTGACCCCTAACCATGACCCCTGACCCCTGACCCCTGACCCCTGACCCTGACCCCTGACCACTAACCATGACCCAATTCCCTGACCCCTGACCCCTAACCATTCCCTGACCCCTGACCCCTGACCCCTGACCCTTGACCCCTGACCCCTGACCCCTGACCCCTAACCATGACCCCTGACCCTGACCCCTGACAGTGACTCTGATCCCTGACCGCTAAGCATGACCCCTGACTCTGACCCCTGACTCCTGACCCCTAACCATGACCCCATTCCCTGATGCCTAACCATGACCCTGACCCCTGACCACTCACCCCAGACCATGACCCTTGACCCCTGACCCTTGACCCCTGACCCCTGACCCCTAACCATGACCCCTGACCTTTGACCCCTGACCCTGACCCTGACCCCCGACCCCTGACCCCTGATCCCTAACCCTGACCCCTGACCCCTGATCCCTGACCCCTGACCCCAGACCCCTGACTCTATCCCTGACCCCTGACCCTTGACCCCTGACCCCTAGCCATGACCCCTGACCCCCTGACCTCCTGACCCCTGACCCCTAACCATGACCCCTGACCCCTAACAATGACCCCTGACCCCTGACCTTTGACCCCTGACCTTTGACCCCTAACCCTGCCCCATAATCCCTAACCCTGACCCCTGACCACTGACCCCTGACCCCTGACACTGACCCCTGACCCCTAACCCCTGACCTCTGACCACTCACCCCAGACCCCTGACCCTGACCCTGATCCCTGACCCCTAACCATGACCCTGACCCCTGACCCCTAACCATGACCCCTGACCCAGACCCTGACCCCTGACCCCTAACCATGACCCCTGACCCCTAACAATGACCCCTGACCCCTGACCCCTCACCTTTGACCCCTGACCTTTGACCCCTGACCCTGCCCCATAATTCCTAACCCTGACCCCGACCACTGACCCCTGACCCCTGACTCTGACCCCAGACCCCTAACCCCTGACCTCTGACCACTCACCCCAGACCCCTGACCCTGACCCTGATCCCTGACCCCTAACCATGACCCTGACCCCTGACCCCTAACCATGACCCCTGATCCCCTGACCCCTGACCCCTGACCCCTAACCATGACCCCAGACCCTGACCCCTGACCCCTAACCATGACCCTGACCCCCTGACCCCTGACCCCTGACCCCTAACCATGACACCTGACCCTGACCCCTGACCCTGACCCCGACCCCTGACCATGACGCTGACCCTTGACCACTGACCCCTGACCCCTACTAATGACCCCTGACCATGACCCATGACCATGACCCCTGACTTTTGACCCCTGACCCTGACCCCTGATCCCTAACCCTGACCCCTGACCCCTGACCCCCTGACCCCTGACCCCCTGACCTCTGACCCCTAACCATGACCCCTGACCCTGAGCCTGACCGCTGACCCCTAACCATGACCCCATTCCCTGACCCTGACCCCTGACCCCTAACCATGACCCTGACCCCTGACCCCTGACCCCTGACCCCTGACCCCTGACCCCTGACCCCTGACCCCTGACTCTGACCCCTGACCCCTGACTCCTGATCCCTAACCCTGACCCCTAACCCCTGATGCCTGATGCCTGACCCCTGACCCCTGACCCCTAACCATCACCCCTGACCCCTGACACCTGACCCTTGACCCCTGAACCCTGACCCCTAACCATGACCCCTGACCATGACCCCTGACAGTGACTCTGACCCCTGACCGCTAACCATGACCCCTGACTCCTGACCCCTGACCCCTAACCCCTAACCATGACCCCTGACCCCTGACCCCTAACAATGACCCCTGACCCCTGATCCCTGACCCCTAACCCTGACCCCTGACCTTTGACCCCTCACCCTGCCCCTGATCCCTAACCCTGACTCCTGACCCCTGACCACCGACCCCTGACTCTGACCCCTGACCCCTGACTCCTAACCATGGCCCCATTCCCTTGACCCCTGACCCCTGACTCCTGACCCTGACACCTGACCTTTGACCCCTGACCCTGACCCCTGATCTTTGACCCCTGACCCCGACCCCTGACCTCCTGACCCCTGACCCTAGACCCCTGACCCCTGACCCCTAACCATGACTCCTTACCTTTGACCCCTGACCCCTGACCCCTGATCCCCGACCCCTGAGTCCTGATCCCAAACCCTGACCCCTGACCCCTGACCCTAACCCCTGACCCCTGACCCTGACCCCTGACCCCCGACCCCTGAGCCGTGACTCTGACCCCCGACCACTCACCCCAGACAGCTGACCCCTGATCCCTGACCCTGACCCCAAACCATGACCCTGACCCCTGACCCCTAACCATGACCCCTGACCCCTGACCCCTGACCCTGACCCTGACCCCTGTCCACTAACCATGACCCAATTCCCTGACCCCTGACCCCTAACCATTCCCTGACCCCTGACCCCTGACCCTGACCCCTGACCCCTAACCATGACCCCTGACCCTGACCCCTAACCATGAACCTGACCCTCTGACTCCTGACCTCCTGACCCCTGATCCCCTGACCCCTGACCCTTGACCCCAGACCCCTGACCCCTAACCATGACCCCTGACCCCTGACCCCTAACCATGACCCCAGACCCTGACCCCTGACCCCTAACCATGACCATGACCCCATACCCCCTGACCCCTGACCCCCTGACCCCTGACCCCTAACCATGACCCCTGACACTGAGCCTGACCGCTGACCCCTAACCATGACCCCATTCCCTGACCCCTGACCCCTAACCACGACCCTGACCCTTGACCCCTGACCCCTGACCCCTATTAATGACCCCTGACCCATGACAATGACCCCTGACCTTTGACCCCCTGACCCCTTGACCCCTGACCCCTGACCCCTGATCCCTGACTCTGACCCCCGACCACTCACCCCAGACAGATGACCCCTGATCCCTGACCCTGACCCCAAACCATGACCCTGACCCCTGACCCCTAACCATGACCCCTGACCCCTGACCCTGACCCCTGACCACTAACCATGACCCAATTCCCTGACCCCTGACCCCTAACCATTCCCTGACCCCTGACCCCTGACCCCTGACCCTGACCCCTGACCCCTAACCATGACCCCTGACCCTGACCCCTAACCATGAACCTGACCCCCTGACTCCTGACCTCCTGACCCCTGATCCCCTGACCCCTGACCCTTGACCCCAGACCCCTGACCCCTAACCATGACCCCTAACCCCTGACCCCTAACCATGACCCCAGACCCTGACCCCTGACCCCTAACCATGACCCTGACCCCATACCCGCTGACCCCTGACCCCCTGACCCCTGACCCCTAACCATGACCCCTGAGCCTGAGCCTGACCGCTGACCCCTAACCATGACCCCATTCCCTGACCCCGACCCCTGACCCCTAACCACGACCCTGACCCTTGACCCCTGACCCCTGACCCCTAACCATGACCCTGACCCCATACCCCCTGACCCCTGACCCCCTGACCCCTGACCCCTGACCCCTGACCCTTGACCCCAGACCCCTGACCCCTAACCATGACCCCTGACCCCTGACCCCTAACCATGACCCCTGACCCTGACCCCTGACCCCTAACCATGACCCCTGACCCCTGACCCCTGACCCCAGAGTCCTGATCCCTAACTCTGACCCCTGACCCCCTGACCCCCTGACCCCTGACCCCTGACCCCTAACCATGGCCCCTGACCCTGACCGCTGACCCCTAACCATGACCCCATTCCCTGACCCTGACCCCGACCCCTAACCATGACGCTGACCCTTGACCACTGACCCCTAACCATGACTCCTGACCTTTGACCCCTGACCCCTGACCATGACCCCTGAGCCCTGACAATGACCCCTGACCCCTGTGCCCTGACCTCTGACCACACACCCCAGACCCCTGACCCCTGACCCTGACCCTGATCCCTGACCCTGACCCCTAACCATGAACCTGACCCCCTGACTCCTGACCTCCTGACCCCTGATCCCCTGACCCCTGACCCCTGACCCTTGACCCCAGACCCCTGACCCCTAACCATGACCCCTGACCCCTGACCCCTAACCATGACCCCTGACCCTGACCCTGATACCTGACCCCTAACCATGACCCTGACCCCTGACCCCTGACCCCTGAGTCCTGATCCCTAACTCTGACCCCTGACCCCCTGACCCCCTGACCCCTGACCCCTAACCATGACCCCATTCCCTGACCGCTGACCCCTAACCATGACCCCATTCCCTGACCCTGACCCCGACCCCTAACCATGACGCTGACCCTTGACCACTGACCCCTGACCCCTACTAATGACCCCTGACCATGACCCATGACCATGACCCCTGACCTTTGACCCCTGACCCCTGACCCTGACCCCTGATCCCTAACCCTGACCCCTGACCCCTGACCCCCTGACCCCTAACCCCCTGACCCCTGACCCCTACTAATGACCCCTGACCCATGACAATGACCCCTGACCTTTGACCCCTGACCCCTGACCGCTGACCCCTGACTCCTGATCCCTGACTCTGACCCCTGACCCCTGATCCCTGACTCTGTCCCCTGACCCCTGACTCCTGATCCCTAACCCTAACCCCTAACCCCTGATGCCTGATGCCTGACCCCTGACCCCTGACCCCTAACCATCACCCCTGACCCCTGACACCTGACCCTTGACCCCTGACCCCTGACCCCTGACCCCTAACCATGACCCCTGACCATGACCCCTGACAGTGACTCTGATCCCTGACCGCTAACCATGACCCCTGACTCCTGACCCCTGACCACCGACCCCTGACTCTGACCCCTGACCCCTGACCCCTAACCATGACCCCATTCCCTGATGCCTAACCATGACCCTGACCCCTGACCACTCACCCCAGACCATGACCCTTGACCCCTGACCCTTGACCCCTGACCCCTGACCCCTAACCCCTGACCCCTAACCTTTGACCCCTGACCCTGACCCTGACCCCCGACCCCTGATCCCTAACCCTGACCCCTGACCCCTGATCCTTGACCCCTGACCCCAGACCCCTGGCTCTATCCCTGACCCCTGACCCTTGACCCCTGACCCCTAGCCATGACCCTTACCCCCTGACCTCCTGACCCCTGACCCCTAACCATGACCCCTGACCCCTAACAATGACCCCTGACCCCTCACCTTTGACCCCTGACCTTTGACCCCTAACCCTGCCCCATAATCCCTAACCCTGACCCCTGACCACTGACCCCTGACCCCTGACTCTGACCCCTGACCCCTAACCCCTGACCTCTGACCACTCACCCCAGACCCCTGACCCTGACCCTGATCCCTGACCCCTAACCATGACCCTGACCCCTGACCCCTAACCATGACCCCTGACCCAGACCCTGACCCCTGACCCCTGACCATGACCCCTGACCCCTAACAATGACCCCTGACCCCTGACCCCTCACCTTTGACCCCTGACCTTTGACCCCTGACCCTGCCCCATAATTCCTAACCCTGACCCCGACCACTGACCCCTGACCCCTGACTCTGACCCCAGACCCCTAACCCCTGACCTCTGACCACTCACCCCAGACCCCTGACCCTGACCCTGATCCCTGACCCCTAACCATGACCCTGACCCCTGACCCCTAACCATGACCCCTGATCCCCTGACCCCTGACCCCTGACCCCTAACCATGACCCCAGACCCTGACCCCTGACCCCTAACCATGACCCTGACCCCCTGACCCCTGACCCCTGACCCCTAACCATGACACCTGACCCTGACCCCTGACCCTGACCCCGACCCCTGACCATGACGCTGACCCTTGACCACTGACCCCTGACCCCTACTAATGACCCCTGACCATGACCCATGACCATGACCCCTGACCTTTGACCCCTGACCCTGACCCCTGATCCCTAACCCTGACCCCTGACCCCTGACCCCCTGACCCCTGACCCCCTGACCTCTGACCCCTAACCATGACCCCTGACCCTGAGCCTGACCGCTGACCCCTAACCATGACCCCATTCCCTGACCCTGACCCCTGACCCCTAACCATGACCCTGACCCCTGACCCCTGACCCCTGACCCCTACTAATGATCCCTGACTCTGACCCCTGACCCCTGACTCCTGATCCCTAACCCTGACCCCTAACCCCTGATGCCTGATGCCTGACCCCTGACCCCTGACCCCTAACCATCACCCCTGACCCCTGACACCTGACCCTTGACCCCTGAACCCTGACCCCTGACCCCTAACCATGACCCCTGACCATGACCCCTGACAGTGACTCTGACCCCTGACCGCTAACCATGACCCCTGTCTCCTGAACCCTGACCCCTGACCCCTAACCATGACCCCTGACCCCTAACAATGACCCCTGACCCCTGACCCCTAACCCTGACCCCTGACCTTTGACCCCTCACCCTGCCCCCTGATCCCTAACCCTGACTCCTGACCCCTGACCACCGACCCCTGACCCCTGACCCCTATTAATGACCCCTGACCCATGACAATGACCCCTGACCTTTGACCCCTGACCCCTGACCCCTGACTCCTGATCCCTGACTCTGACCCCTGACCCCTGACTCCTGATCCCTAACCCTAACCCCTAACCCCTGATGCCTGATGCCTGACCCCTGACCCCTGACCCCTAACCATCACCCCTGACCCCTGACACCTGACCCTTGACCCCTGAACCCTGACCCCTAATCATGACCCCTGACAATGACCCCTGACAGTGACTCTGACCCCTGACCGCTAACCATGACCCCTGACTCCTGACCCTTAACAATGACCCCTGACCCCTGATCCCTGACCCCTAACCCTGACCCCTGACCTTTGACCCCTCACCCTGCCCCCTGATCCCTAACCCTGACTCCTGACCCCTGACCACCGACCCCTGACTCTGACCCCTGACCCCTGACCCCTAACCATGGCCCCATTCCCTTGACCCCTGACCCCTGACCCCTAACCACGACCCTGACCCTTGACCCCTGACCCCTGACCCCTATTAATGACCCCTGACCCATGACAATGACCCCTGACCTTTGACCCCCTGACCCCTTGACCCCTGACCCCTGACCCCTGACCCCTGACCCCTGATCCCTGATCCCTGACTCTGACCCCCGACCACTCACCCCAGACAGCTGACCCCTGATCCCTGACCCTGACCCCAAACCATGACCCTGACCCCTGACCCCTAACCATGACCCCTGACCCCTGACCCTGACCCCTGACCACTAACCATGACCCAATTCCCTGACCCCTGACCCCTAACCATTCCCTGACCCCTGACCCCTGACCCCTGACCCAGACCCCTGACCCCTAACCATGACCCCTGACCCTGACCCCTAACCATGAACCTGACCCCCTGACTCCTGACCTCCTGACCCCTGATCCCCTGACCCCTGACCCTTGACCCCAGACCCCTGACCCCTAACCATGACCCCTAACCGCTGACCCCTAACCATGACCCCAGACCCTGACCCCTGACCCCTAACCATGACCCTGACCCCATAGCCCCTGACCCCTGACCCCCTGACCCCTGACCCCTAACCATGACCCCTGAGCCTGAGCCTGACCGCTGACCCCTAACCATGACCCCATTCCCTGACCCCGACCCCTGACCCCTAACCACGACCCTGACCCTTGACCCCTGACCCCTGACCCCTATTAATGACCCCTGACCCATGACAATGACCCCTGACCTTTGACCCCTGACCCCTGACCCCTGACCCCTGACCCTTGACCCCAGACTCCTGATCCCTGACTCTGACCCCTGACCCCTGATCCCTGACTCTGACCCCTGACCCCTGACTCCTGATCCCTAACCCTAACCCCTAACCCCTGATGCCTGATGCCTGACCCCTGACCCCTAACCATCACCCCTGACCCCTGACACCTGACCCTTGACCCCTGACCCCTGACCCCTGACCCCTAACCATGACCCCTGACCATGACCCCTGACAGTGACTCTGATCCCTGACCGCTAACCATGACCCCTGACTCTGACCCCTGACCCCTGACCCCTAACCATGACCCCATTCCCTGACGCCTAACCATGACCCTGACCCCTGACCACTCACCCCAGACCATGACCCTTGACCCCTGACCCTTGACCCCTGACCCCTGACCCCTAACCATGACCCCTGACCTTTGACCCCTGACCCTGACCCCCGACCCCTGACCCCTGATCCCTAACCCTGACCCCTGACCCCCTGATCCCTGACCCCTGACCCCAGACCCCTGACTCTATCCCTGACCCCTGACCCTTGACCCCTGACCCCTAGCCATGACCCCTGACCCCCTGACCTCCTGACCCCTGACCCCTGACCCCTAACCATGACCCCTGACCCCTGACCCCTGACCCCTGACCCCTGACCTTTGACCCCTGACCCTGCCCCCTAATCCCTAACCCTGACCCCTGACCACTGACCCCTGACCCTGACTCTGACCCCTGACCCCTAACCCCTGACCTCTGACCACTCACCCCAGACCCCTGACCCTGATCCCTGACCCCTAACCATGACCCTGACCCCTGACCCCTAACCATGACCCCTGACCCAGACCCTGACCCCTGACCCCTAACCATGACCCCAGACCCTGACCCCTGACCCCTAACCATGACCCTGACCCCCTGACCCCTGACCCCTGACCCCTAACCATGACACCTGACCCTGACCCCTGACCCTGACCCTGACCCCTGACCCCTAACCATGACCCTGACCCCTGACCCCTACGCCTGACCCCTGACCCCTGACCCCCTGACCCTCTGACCCCCTGACCCCCTGACACCTGACGCTTGACGCCTGACCCATGACCCCTTACCATGACCCCTTACCTTTGACCCCTGACCCCTGATCCCTAACCCTGACCCCTGACCCCCGACCCCTGAGCCCTGACTCTGACCCCCGACCACTCACCCCAGACAGCTGACCTCTGATCCCTGACCCTGACCCCAAACCATGACCCTGACCCCTGACCCCTAACCATGACCCCTGACCCTGACCCCTAACCATGAACCTGACCCCCTGACTCCTGACCTCCTGACCCCTGATCCCCTGACCCCTGACCCTTGACCCCAGACCCCTGACCCCTAACCATGACCCCTGACCCCTGACCCCTAACCATGACCCCTGACCCTGACCCTGACCCCTGACCCCTAACCATGACCCTGACCCCTGACCCCTGACCCCAGAGTCCTGATCCCTAACTCTGACCCCTGACCCCCTGACCCCCTGACCCCTGACCCCTGACCCTTAACCATGGCCCCTGACCCTGACCGCTGACCCCTAACCATGACCCCATTCCCTGACCCTGACCCCGACCCCTAACCATGACGCTGACCCTTGACCACTGACCCCTAACCATGACTCCTGACCTTTGACCCCTGACCCCTGACCATGACCCCTGAGCCCTGACAATGACCCCTGACCCCTACCCCTGTGCCCTGACCTCTGACCACTCACCCCAGACCCCTGACCCCTGACCCTGACCCCTAACCATGAACCTGACCCCCTGACTCCTGACCTCCTGACCCCTGATCCCCTGACCCCTGACCCCTGACCCTTGACCCCAGACCCCTGACCCCTAACCATGACCCCTGACCCCTGACCCCTAACCATGACCCCTGACCCTGACCCTGATACCTGACCCCTAACCATGACCCTGACCCCTGACCCCTGACCCCTGAGTCCTGATCCCTAACTCTGACCCCTGACCCCTAACCATGACCCCATTCCCTGACCGCTGACCCCTAACCATGACCCCATTCCCTGACCCTGACCCCGACCCCTAACCATGACGCTGACCCTTGACCACTGACCCCTGACCCCTACTAATGACCCCTGACCATGACCCATGACCATGACCCCTGACCTTTGACACCTGACCCCTGACCCTGACCCCTGATCCCTAACCCTGACCCCTGACCCCTGACCCCCTGACCCCTGACCCCTGACCCCTAACCATGACCCCTGACCCTGAGCCTGACCGCTGACCCCTAACCATGACCCCATTCCCTGACCCTGACCGCTGACCCCTAACCATGACCCTGACCCTTGACCCCTGACCCCTGACTCCTACTAATGACCCCTGACCCATGACAATGACCCCTGACCTTTGACCTTAGACCCCTGACCCCTGACTCCTGATCCCTGACTCTGACCCCTGACCCCTGACTCCTGATCCCTAACCCTGACCCCTAACCCCTGATGCCTGATGCCTGACCCCTGACCCCTGACCCCTAACCATCACCCCTGACCCCTGACACCTGACCCTTGACCCCTGAACCCTGACCCCTAACCATGACCCCTGACCATGACCCCTGACAGTGACTCTGACCCCTGACCGCTAACCATGACCCCTGACTCCTGACCCCTGACCCCTGACCCCTAACCATGACCCCTGACACCTGACCCTTGACCCCTGACCCCTGACCCCTGACCCCTAACCCTGACCCCTGACCTTTGACCCCTCACCCTGCCCCCTGATCCCTAACCCTGACTCCTGACCCCTGACCACCGACCCCTGACTCTGACCCCTGACCCCTAACCATGGCCCCATTCCCTTGACCCCTGACCCCTGACTCCTGACCCTGACACCTGACCCCTGACACCTGACCTTTGACCCCTGACCCTGACCCCTGATCTTTGACCCCTGACCCCGACCCCTGACCCCTGACCCCTGACCCTAGACCCCTGACCCCTGACCCCTAACCATGACCCCTTACCTTTGACCCCCTGACCCCTGAACCCTGACCCTGACCCCTGACCCCTAACCATGACCCTGACCCCTGACCCCTGACCCCAGAGTCCTGATCCCTAACTCTGACCCCTGACCCCCTGACCCCCTGACCCCTGACCCCTGACCCCTAACCATGGCCCCTGACCCTGACCGCTGACCCCTAACCATGACCCCATTCCCTGACCCTGACCCCGACCCCTAACCATGACGCTGACCCTTGACCACTGACCCCTAACCATGACTCCTGACCTTTGACCCCTGACCCCTGACCATGACCCCTGAGCCCTGACAATGACCCCTGACCCCTGACCCCTGTGCCCTGACCTCTGACCACTCACCCCAGACCCCTGACCCCTGACCCTGACCCTGATCCCTGACCCTGACCCCTAACCATGAACCTGACCCCCTGACTCCTGACCTCCTGACCCCTGATCCCCTGACCCCTGACCCCTGACCCTTGACCCCAGACCCCTGACCCCTAACCATGACCCCTGACCCTGACCCTGATACCTGACCCCTAACCATGACCCTGACCCCTGACCCCTGACCCCTGAGTCCTGATCCCTAACTCTGACCCCTGACCCCCTGACCCCTGACCCCTAACCATGACCCCATTCCCTGACCGCTGACCCCTAACCATGACCCCATTCCCTGACCCTGACCCCGACCCCTAACCATGACGCTGACCCTTGACCACTGACCCCTGACCCCTACTAATGACCCCTGACCATGACCCATGACCATGACCCCTGACCTTTGACCCCTGACTCCTGACCCTGACCCCTGTTCCATTACCCTGACCCCTGACCCCTGACCCCCTGACCCCTGACCCCCTGACCCCTGACCCCTAACCATGACCCCTGACCCTGAGCCTGACCGCTGACCCCTAACCATGACCCCATTCCCTGACCCTGACCCCTGACCCCTAATCATGACCCTGACCCTTGACCCCTGACCCCTGACCCCTACTAATGACCCCTGACCCATGACAATGACCCCTGACCTTTGACCTTTGACCCCTGACCCCTGACTCCTGACCCCTGACCACCGACCCCTGACCCCTGACTCCTGATCCCTGACTCTGACCCCTGACCCCTGACCCCTGACCCCTGACCCCCTGACCCCTGACCCCTGACCCCTGACTCCTGATCCCTGACTCTGACCCCTGACCCCTGACTCCTGATCCCTAACCCTGACCCCTAACCCCTGATGCCTGATGCCTGACCCCTGACCCCTGACCCCTAACCATCACCCCGACCCCTGACACCTGACCCTTGACCCCTGACCCCTGACCCCTAACCATGACCCCTGACCATGACCCCTGACAGTGACTCTGACCCCTGACCGCTTACCATGACCCCTGACTCCTGACCCCTGACCCCTAACCATGACCCCTGACCCCTAACAATGACCCCTGACCCCTGACCCCTGACCCCTAACCCTGACCCCTGACCTTTGACCCCTCATCCTGCCCCCTGATCCCTAACCCTGACTCCTGACCACTGACCACCGACCCCTGACTCTGACCCCTGACCCCTGACCCCTAACCATGGCCCCATTCCCTTGACCCCTGACCCCTGACTCCTGACCCTGACACCTGACCCCTGACACCTGACCTTTGACCCCTGACCCTGACCCCTGATCTTTGACCCCTGACCCCGACCCCTGACCCCTGACCCCTGACCCCTGACCCCTGACCCCTGACCCCTGACCCTTGACCCCTGACCCCCTGACCCCTGACCCTAGACCCCTGACCCCTGACCCCTAACCATGACCCCATTCCCTGACCCTGACCCCGACCCCTAACCATGACGCTGCCCCTTGACCACTGACCCCTGACCCCTACTAATGACCCCTGACCATGACCCATGACCATGACCCCTGACCTTTGACCCCTGACCCCTGACCCTGACCCCTGTTCCATTACCCTGACCCCTGACCCCTGACCCCCTGACCCCTGACCCCCTGACCCCTGACCCCTAACCATGACCCCTGACCCTGAGCCTGACCGCTGACCCCTAACCATGACCCCATTCCCTGACCCTGACCCCTGACCCCTAATCATGACCCTGACCCTTGACCCCTGACCCCTGACCCCTACTAATGACCCCTGACCCATGACAATGACCCCTGACCTTTGACCTTTGACCCCTGACCCCTGACTCCTGACCCCTGACCACCGACCCCTGACCCCTGACTCCTGATCCCTGACTCTGACCCCTGACCTCTGACCCCTGACCCCTGACCCCTGACCCCTGACCCCTGACTCCTGATCCCTGACTCTGACCCCTGACCCCTGACTCCTGATCCCTAACCCTGACCCCTAACCCCTGATGCCTGATGCCTGACCCCTGACCCCTAACCATCACCCCTGACCCCTGACACCTGACCCTTGACCCCTGAACCCTGACCCCTAACCATGACCCCTGACCATGACCCCTGACAGTGACTCTGACCCCTGACCGCTAACCATGACCCCTGACTCCTGACCCCTGACCCCTAACCATGACCCCTGACCCCTAACAATGACCCCTGACCCCTGACCCCTGACCCCTAACCCTGACCCCTGACCTTTGACCCCTCACCCTGCCCCCTGATCCCTAACCCTGACTGCTGACCACTGACCACCGATCCCTGACTCTGACCCCTGACCGCTGACCCCTAACCATGGCCCCATTCCCTTGACCCCTGACCCCTGACTCCTGACCCTGACACCTGACCCCTGACACCTGACCTTTGACCCCTGACCCTGACCCCTGATCTTTGACCCCTGACCCCGACCCCTGACCCCTGACCCCTGACCCTTGACCCCTGACCCCCTGACCCCTAACCATGACCCCTTACATTTGACCCCTGACCCCTGACCCCTGATCCCCGACCCCTGAGTCCTGATCCCAAACCCTGACCCTGACCCCTGACCCCTGACCCTGACCCCTGACCCCCGACCCCTGAGCCCTGACTCTGACCCCCGACCACTCACCCCAGACAGCTGACCCCTGATCCCTGACCCTGACCCCAAACCATGACCCTGACCCCTGACCCCCAACCATGACCCCTGACCCCTGACCCCTGACCCTGACCCTGACCCCTGTCCACTAACCATGACCCAATTCCCTGACCCCTGACCCCTAACCATTCCCTGACCCCTGACCCCTGACCCCTGACCCTGACCCCTAACCATGAACCTGACCCCCTGACTCCTGACCTCCTGACCCCTGATCCCCGGACCCCTGACCCTTGACCCCAGACCCCTGACCCCTAACCATGACCCCTGACTCCTGACCCCTAACCATGACCCCAGACCCTGACCCCTGACCCCTAACCATGACCCTGACCCCATACCCCCTGACCCCTGACCCCCTGACCCCTGACCCCTAACCATGACCCCATTCCCTGACCCCTGACCCCTAACCACGACCCTGACCCTTGACCCCAGACCCCTGACCCCTAACCATGACCCCTAACCCCTGACCCCTAACCATGACCCCAGACCCTGACCCCTGACCCCTAACCATGACCCTGACCCCATTCCCCCTGACCCCTGACCCCCTGACCCCTGACCCCTAACCATGACCCCTGAGCCTGAGCCTGACCGCTGACCCCTAACCATGACCCCATTCCCTGACCCCGACCCCTGACCCCTAACCACGACCCTGACCCTTGACCCCTGACCCCTGACCCCTAACCATGACCCTGACCCCATACCCCCTGATCCCTGACCCCCTGACCCCTGACCCCTAACCATGACCCCTGAGCCTGAGCCTGACCCCTGACCCCTAACCATGACCCCTTACCTTTGACCCCTGACCCCTGACCCCTGATCCCCGACCCCTGAGTCCTGATCCCAAACCCTGACCCCTGACCCCTGACCCTGACCCCTGACCCCTGACCCTGACCCTGACCCCTAACCATGACCCCTGAGCCCTGACCCCTGTCCCTGACCCTGACCCCTGTCCACTAACCATGACCCAATTCCCTGACCCCTGACCCCTAACCATTCCCTGACCCCTGACCCCTGACCCCTGACCCTGACCCCTGACCCCTAACCATGACCCCTGACCCTGACCCCTAACCATGAACCTGACCCCCTGACTCCTGACCTCCTGACCCCTGATCCCCGGACCCCTGACCCTTGACCCCAGACCCCTGACCCCTAACCATGACCCCTGACCCCTGACCCCTAACCATGACCCCAGACCCTGACCCCTGACCCCTAACCATGACCCTGACCCCATAACCCCTGACCCCTGACCCCTGACCCCTAACCATGACCCCTGACCCTGAGCCTGACCGCTGACCCCTAACCATGACCCTGACCCCTGACCCCTGACCCCTAACCACGACCCTGACCCTTGACCCCTGACCCCTATTAATGACCCCTGACCCATGACAATGACCCCTGACCTTTGACCCCCTGACCCCTGACCTTTGACCCCCTGACCCCTGACTCTGACCCCCGACCACTCACCCCAGACAGCTGACCCCTGATCCCTGACCCTGACCCCAAACCATGACCCTGACCCCTGACCCCTAACCATGACCCCTGACCCCTGACCCCTGACCCTGACCCCTGACCACTAACCATGACCCAATTCCCTGACCCCTGACCCCTAACCATTCCCTGACCCCTGACCCCTGACCCCTGACCCTGACCCCTGACCCCTAACCATGACCCCTGACCCTGACCCCTAACCATGAACCTGACCCCCTGACTCCTGACCTCCTGACCCCTGATCCCTTGACCCCTGACCTTTGACCCCTGACCCCTGACCCCTAACCATGACCCTGGCCCCATACCCCCTGACCCCTGACCCCCTGACCCCTGACCCCTAACCATGACCCCTGAGCCTGAGCCTGACCGCTGACCCCTAACTATGACCCCATTCCCTGACCCCGACCCCTGACCCCTAACCACGACCCTGACCCTTGACCCCTGACGCCTGACCCCTATTAATGACCCCTGACCCATGACAATGACCCCTGACCTTTGACCCCTGACCCCTGACCCCTGACCCCTGACCCCTGACTCCTGATCCCTGACACTGACCCCTGACCCCTGACTCCTGAT